>NW_022631008.1:24250737-24737017 GCF_010015895.1 Lontra canadensis
TTCTTTAACCAAACGAAGCCCCTGCAAAGCCACAATACCGCCATCTGCAAAATGAGTCTCAAATAATACCTATTCATGCAATAATAACCCCCAAATCCCAGTCTTAGAAACGATTCTTTTTCAGTACAAACAGTTCTTTCCACCCGCTCTCTCTTGCGTGCACACGCACCCACACCCACCCACACACCCCCTCCACTCCTGCCTTGTTTCCCCACATCAGTCGTAACTTCTCCATTGAAGCGGCACCTGCTGCACACAGGGAACCCTTCCTATAATCATCGCCGCCCCCTTCCCCGGGGCTGGGAGCCGCTGCCTTGCTCGGGAGCGACTGTGCAGGCCAGCGGCCACGCACCCCTGCCCAGGCTGGCACGAAAGGCCAACCCCTCCCTGCAGCAGGGTCTAGAGGGCTCCATGCGTGAGCAGCTTGGCTCGGTGGCTAGAAGAGAGGGCAGCTCCCCAGATCCCAGCTCCGGTACCCAGATTCGAAAAGGAAGTGGCTCTGTGGGCCCCACAGGCTGCTGCCCCAAGAGCTGGGGAAGGACGATTGCCCCATGGCAGACCAGGCGCCCCCCCACCCCCGCCCCGGGGGTGCAGCCAGGGAGCTCTGGGCAGCAGAGAAAGAGCTGCCAGGAGAGAAGCGGAGAGCAGAAGTGGGCAGGAGGGAGGAGACCCTGGCAAACAATAGCAGGTCCCCAGAAGGGCTGCCCTTCCCCAACTGAGGGGCCATTGTTTCCTACCTCGGGTGGGCCGGCAGAAATCAGCAGATTTCCTCTCAGCCCTGAAGGCTGCCTTTCACCGAGGCTCCGGTGGAGGTCTGAGGACTTTCTTTGCTCAGGCCCAGTCCCGCCCTTGTTCTTGCTCAGATAAGCTCATCACGTTTTCCCTCCAGGCCCTCAGTGGCCTCCTGTCCCAGCCTTCCCGGTTCAAAGGGCACCAGGCCACGCCACCTAGGAGGCTTAGCGTTTCATCCACTTCAATTAAATTTTCCATTAACTTGGTCTAGGGCCAGTATAGATTTTTCCCTTTAAGCTTGTCTCTAAGTTCAAATCACTCAGCCCTCAGAATCAACCTTATGACTCCCCTCTGGTCCATTTAAGTACATTTATTTATTCTCCCCTAATGAGACGCACAGAAACCAGCCATAATTTTAATGCCTGACACCTGCACTTCAACAGTCCTCTCAAATGTTTCTGGTGTGCCTAAGACTTTGTTCTAAGTCTGTGGGTTGATTTCCTCCTGTGGAAATTTTGCCCAAAGGCAATTTTGCCCACAGTCAGCCATTCGGGATAATGAATGCCCTTCCCGTCTCAAGAGGAGAGCAGATTCCAGAATATTTTCCCTACAGTCTTGCAGCTTTGCCACAACTGTACCCCAAGTTCTTAGGGCAACTCCTAACAGGTGGGGTAGGGAGAACGGGTAGGGGGGGCACCCTCCACAGTCACCTTCTGTTTCCTCAACACCCCCACACTTTTTGGTCTTTCTAGAACTTTCAGAAATTAAAAATGGTCCTCGATCAGGAAGAGGTTGGAGTCAGCAGAATACAGGACACCTTCTAAGTTCTGGTTCTGAATAGACATCCTGACTTTCAGGATGGCTCATGACACTTTCCAGTATTCCTAACGCTAGTAAAGCAAGCTGCCGCGTTGTGAAATGCTCTGTGGAAAGGCCCATGTGGCAAGAAACCAGCAGCTCATGGGAAATCAGCAACCACGGGAATAAGCTGGGAAGCTGACCTTTTTCCTGGTTGAGCTTTGAGATATGGCCTGGTGGTAGTCCCAGAGCCAGGGGACCCAACTAAGCTGCACCTGAACTTTTGATTCATGGAAACTGAGGTAGTAAATGTTATTCTTCGCCACTAAGTTTTGGGGTAATTTGCTGCACACCAATAGATAATTAATACAGATGAGAAAAGGGCATTTGCTTCATTTCTCTTGACTCCGCATGTCAGTTTGGAAATTATAATGATTAATTCAGTCACAGCTATGATGTATCGGCCTCAGAATGCTTGTTCAGTTCTCTGCCAGAAAGTTGATGGGATTTTTTTTCAGCCAACGGTTTACGCTTACGTATGAGACCAACACACTACCCGGTAATAGAAGAGAGTTCGTGAAGTTTATCTCAGAGGGTTGTATCCTGGCTTACCTGGAACATTTGTGCATTGAACTATCATTATTGAACACTTATCTCGTGCTTCCTCAGTATCTACAGGACTCAAAAGAGAACAAAAGGCTTGCAATGCAAAGAGGTTCAGTAAGTCGCTGGACATTGAAAAAAATCAATTTTGAACTCCACAGAACTCAGGCTTTTTCATGAGGTTCTATTTTTCCCCTTTAGCTCAATTTTTTTTTAAATATTTTATTTTTTTTTAAGCGATCTCACACCCCATGTGGAGCTCAAACTTCCAACTCTGAGATCAAGAGTCGCACGCTCTACTGACCGAGCCAGCCAGGCGTCCCTAGTGCGGTTTTTTAAAATGTGTACAGACATTATCACTTAATGAATGATATAATTGGAATCGCAATACATAAATTTCCCTAAATGAACTCATACTGACGCCCAGAGCCAGAGCTAAGATTAGGAGTCCTGCTCTGACAAACACTCCCCATGTTTTGCCATGGGAGCGCTGGCCAGGCTTTCCCGGGACCTAGCTGTCTGAAAATATAGGAAGGCCTTTGTATTTGCTGCAGATCTGTGGACACTCCTCTTTGAACCTTTCCAACAAAACTTTCTCAGAGGATTCTTTTTTTTTTTTTTTTAATTAACATATAATGTACTATTAGCCCCAGCGGTACAGGTATGTGTATCTCGAGGTTTACACACTTCACAGCACTCACCATAGCACATACACTCCCCATTGTCCATAACTCCACCACCCTCTCCATAACCCCCTCCCTCCGGTCACCCTCAGTTTGTTTTGTGAGATTAAGAGTCTCTTATGGTTTGTCTCCCTCCTGATCCCATCTTGTTTCATTTATTCTCAGAGGATTCTTAACACCTGAGCTTTGTACTGATACTTTGTTCTCCTCCCAAATGACCCTCTTTCCAACACGGAGCTTGAGAAGAGAACAGCTCGCTTTGCTCACGTGGCCCCCCTGTCTGGGACAGGGTGAACATAGCTCCAGACACCGGCCTGCATTGGGAGATAAGCGGCTGCAAGGGAATCTGGTGTAACACAACTTTCTTTGTTTTTTTGGTGTTGTTGTTGTTTGTTTGTTTTGTTTGTTTGCCTCCTTCATTCCACATATTATTTAAAATAACAAGTCAAGGGGCGCCTGGGTGGCTCAGTGGGTTAAAGCCTCTTCCTTCAGCTCAGGTCATGATCCCAGAGTCCTGGGATCGAGCCCTACATCAGGTTCTCTGCTCGGCAGGGAGCGTGTTTTCCCCTCTGCCTGCCTCTCTGCCTACCCGTGATCTCTGTCAAATAAAATAAAAATAATAAAATAAAATAACAGGTAGAGGGGTGCCTGGGTGGCTAAGTCAGGTAAGTTTCCAACTCTTGATTTCAGTTCAGGTCGTGATCCCAGGGTCATGAGATCGAGTTCCGCGTCTGGCTCCAGCGTCAGCGGTGAGCCTGCTTGAGATTCTCTCTCTCTCCCTCTGCCTCCCCGCCCCACTCACTCACTCATTTGTTCTTTATCTCAAAATAAATGAATAAATCCTTAAAATAAAGTACCAGGTCAAATGATGCCTAATGTCTGGTGGAGCAGGCCACCCCGTGTGAGTTTTGTGAAGATGAGAGAGCTCTCCTGGTGTCTGGAGTGATGGGCTCTGCCTGTCCTGTGGATGTCCTCCAGCAAGGGTGTGCCCAGAGCCCAGGGACAAGGAGGAAACATTCCTTGGGGCCAAGATAGGAAACCCAGAAGGAGAAAAGCGAGTTGATATACCTGGAGTACAGTTTCTGCCTGGATTTTGCTAAGTGGCAGTTGGGGTTTGTTTTGTTCTATCTTCGTGGGATGAAGTGACACAGGTGTACTCCAAGCCATGTGTGAGCACCAGTGTGTGCATTCGGGCTTCTGAGCTTGGAGGCACACGGGATGTACACTCTCCCTGGCAAGTGACAGGTAATAGGACCCAAGCGACAACTGGCTTGGGAGGAAAGCAAAGGATCGGGGAAGAGAAGACCTGGGCACAATCTCCTCCCAGCTGTAGCCTTTCTCTGTGGCTTTGAGCCAAGTGTGGCCTTGACCTTTCGGGCCTCAGTGCATCCCAAATGGGAAAGCTCACTAAATGTGTGCTGACTGACTAAAATGGCTGTTTCTATGTAATCTAATTCATGGCTCTTGATAAACTCTTTTTCCTTTTAGAAATAAACAATCTTTTGGAAAGATAAGTATTCCATGTATAGTCTTTCTCTGTAGAGCTATCGTATTAGATGAATTTGTAGCTTAACAAGGAAGCTGATTTGATTTCTAAAGCCTGGGTACATCGGTTGAACCGTAATGGAGCACACTGGGAATGGCTGTTCTGCCGCTAGTTGCCCGATGTCTGGCTCAAAGACCACCAGCCAAGGCCAAAAACACCAAGCTTCAAGAACAAATGTCCTTCCTCATCTCCCACCCCTACCATCTGTGTATCAAGAAAACTTCTCAAGAAAAAGTAAACAGTTTGTTCCCATTGCGTTAAAACTTCAAAAGGCAGGAAACCAATCACTAAATTAGATCTTGCAGAAGAGTTCAGCTATCACATCTGTGGTTTCCAGAGATCTCCTCTACTCTTGGTGAGCGGACGATTTATTCCATTGTGTTGCACAGAAATTCAAGTCATAAATATTTGCCGCAGACTCATTCCATCTCAGGCTCTGCCCCCCAATCTATCCAGCAGGGAGATGAGATCTGGACCCAGATGCTTGCAATATAAGGCAAAATTAAGTGCCACAGAGGACATGTAAACAAGGGTCTGGGAGAACAGGTGGACATCTTCTCAGGATTCGGGGAAGCCTAGAGGACGGCAGGGACCCTGCTGTGGAAGGTGGCCAGGCCCCACTGAGGACTTTGCCTGCCATGGTTCTTAGCTCTTTTCACCCTTCTCATCAGTGCAGCAAACCTCCTCTTTCTCACCTGCATTTGTACCCCTGCCATCTCACCTGACTACTCTGTCCCTCTCCTCTCCGTGGGCATTGGTTCATCTTTGGTGGCAACAGTTGTACAGTGTGTGTGTGGTCATTGTCCTAGTGCAAATAGACTTATTTTACTAAAAACCTGAAATAAATGATACATTTCCCTAGGCAGCCAGAACTCCGCCAGCCCATGCTTTATCATTCTAAGCGTGGTCGCTGACCGGCGGCAACACCAGTCTACGGGCACACCTGTTACATACGCAGACTCTCGGGCCCCAGGCCAGCCCCACCGAGGCTAGAATCCACACTTTAACAAAACACCAGGTGGTTCCTGAGCACACTAAGTCTGGAAAACACTGGCGAAAGTGTATTTATAATTGCGGGCTTTTCTTTTCAGGATTCGAGGTAAGGTAAAATTTCCCTGTGATCATCCCACGGCTTTTGACAGAACAAGTGCTATCAAATCTGCGTTTCTCCCTCCATTCTCCTAAAGCACCAGAAAGCTGCTCTACTTCCTAAAACACACACCACGTGTGGCTGTCAGGTAATAGAACTAAGGGAAATGACCCAAGTTCCTGATTTCAAGCCAAGAACTTGACACCTTCCAGACTGGATGCAGGCAGCCTAGTAGGTAGTCTGGTTTTTCCTCAGACATAAGAAAAAGATCACAGGAGAAAGTTTCTATTTGAACTCTCTGAGAAAGAGATGTGGAAGATGGCCTCTATCTCTTCCAATGTGAGCTGCTCTGTCTTGGTATCCTCACTTTCACCTGTGGGGGGTCCCTCACTGGTGCTTCTGGGGCCCCTTCTGCCCAAAGCTAGCCTCTAACACTCCTGCAGCGACATCTTGCTCCTACTTCTGTTTTGAGTTGCTGGCATTCCCCCTCATGGTCCTAAAAAGTGGGCCTCTGCCCTTATCACCAGTAATGGGGAGATCACTACCATTCAAGCATTCACTGAATGGTAGTGATCTCTAGAATAGTAGATCTCTACTTCAATGGCTTTGACTTTGCCAAGTTCCTTACGAATACAACCGCACCTGACCCCTAGGGCGCCAGCTGGTAGGAGTTCCACCTAGCTTTTCAGCTGCCACATTGTCTAGCTGGGAGAGTATTACCCTAAATCCTTGCTTCTCAAACTATCATGTGTCTTCAGAACACCTGGGGTTTCTTGTTCAAGAGTGTAGGAGGACCTCTGAGCTTTTGCCCTTCTCAGGTGAGAACTGACCAGAGTTTGAGTAGCAAGACCTAAGATTTGATTAAATCTACCACCAGAACCACCGAGAACAGGTCTGCATGACCTGCTGTCATACAGTGGATCGGAAAATCATGGCTTCCACCAAATTGTCCATTTTTTGGCCACAGACCTTGTTTCTTTGATAGTTCCTTAGCTGTCATGGTTTTTCCTTTTCTTATCATCTGATTAACTGTCTTCTGGAAATGCTCTAATGAGCGTGGACAAACCCTGATAGGTTATAGCTCTAACTGAACCGCACTGGGGCAGAGAACCACCTGGTTCAAATGAACTCAAGACTGTGCAGTCGTGTTTAGGAACAATGTGGTCCTTTGGAGGGATCTGGAGCCTAAAATCAACTATGGCCTCCATCCTTCCCCTCTTATATGTGTGCTTCTTGCCACAGTAGTGGGAAAGGAGGGGGTGAGAAGCTAATTCTTCATCTGAAGTGATAATAATTTGATGTGTTACCCTTTAAAGGAAATTGTACAAGGCAGTCCTAAAGAGACAATGTCTTAATCTAAAGGCAAACTCTCTACTGGTGTCATTTGAGGCTGACTGGTGGAAAAGACATGTGGAAAGGGGGTCGTTTAGAGCCTATAGTGACATAGCTGCTTCTTCCACCTTCCCTGAGGCTCCCAGACACGTGAGACACACTCCGGTTCTGCAGCACCTAGGGCATGAGAAACAATGTCCACAAGGTTGGCTGGTTTGGAGCAATTCATTTTTTTCAAATCAGCCATGGGCTGGGGAAGAGCTCATGAAGACAATTCGAGTCATTGCTTCCAAAGCCAGACCAATTAGGAAGGAAAGCAGCTTTGGGGTAGAAATAACTGTTTCAATCAAGGGAAGAAGTGAGGCAGCAACACTGCTCCAGGGAAAGCTCTGGAACTTCCTCCAGCATGGTGAACTTGGGAGAGACTATAGTAGAAACCAAGGCAAGAGTTTCCTCAGTAATCATGTAAGGAAAGTTGAAGGGAGGCTCCTGAGACAGGATGTTGAAATGAAACCATTTTAGTTTCAGTTTTGGCTGAGGCTGCAAGACAACAGACACCCCAAGGTAGAGTGAAGTGTGCAGATCTTGGGGAAAAAAAAAAAAAAAAGATGGTGGAAAGCCAGTTTTATACCTATAGGTGACCACCTACACCCAGCCTGCAAAAGAAATGTAGAGGTTGAGAAACACGTTAACTTGGTGATGAATTATGGAGAGAACTGTCTAATGTATTCCCAAGGGCTTCAGTGTGGCCATGTGACTAGCTTGATTTCTGTCCCTGGAGCTTGAGAGACACAATGGATTATTGTTTGATTCCCATGAGAAATCAAAAAATCTGGCAACTCCGATGGCAGTCTGCATGCCCAGAGTTTGTTTGGCCAAAGGATGTGTAGTGTTTTTCAGGGACCAGATGTCGGCCATCAGAAGAGAGATCTAAAGTAAGATTTTGGGGCACCTGGGTGGCTCAGTTGGTTAAGCATCTGACTCTTCATTTTGGCTCTGGCATAATCTCAGGATATGAGATTGAGCACCATGTGGGACTCTGCACTGGGTGTGGAGCCTGTTTGGGATTCTCTCACTCCCTCTTCCTCTGCCTTTCCCTCCCCCCTCCCCTTTTTCTAAAAAAAAGTAAGATCATTTGAGGTTCTTTCTGTGGGACTGTCTGGTGGCAAAAGCGGGCTTCTGCGGAAAGAAGCTAGAGATCTACCTGTAGATTTGGGGCTGTGGAAGGAATTGTAAGTGAACAGGTAGCCAACCAGAGAAGAATTATATTTGTCCATGTCTGGGAAAGTGCAGGTGAGAGATGGTAGGATCACCAAAATGTCCATGTAAGAGCCCATAGGATAAAGAATCAGCTTTCAACACCTGCTAGAACTTGGGAGTATGATGCCAACTCACAGCAGGATTAGTCGAGTAAAAACGCTCCTACCTCTTGCCTCTCTTCCTTCCCTTACTCTGGTCATGAAGGATTCAAAATCATTATTAGTTAGATGTGGGAGGGGGCAAAAACACAACATTAGGTGTGAGGTGGAGAGAGAAGCCAATTGTCCTTAAGCAGGCTGAACTGAGAACAGGAAGTAGCTATACCTTTGTGTGAAATATTAAGTTCGATTATTACACTGACCTAGATATATCAGTTATTGACTAGAGAATGTTTTGTTACTTGAAGGAGCAAAAAAAGTTACAAGATTTGTCCAAAATTTCATCCATGGATAGGAGCAAAGTGGTCCCACAGGATATATTTAAAGCATGAGAGACATGGCTTTATGATTACATCTTATGGGTCATTGCTTATTCAATGTAACAGTGATTTAATGGATTGCACAGCGAAATAAGACCATTCTGCTCTTCTCATTACAAGATTCACTAGAAAATACATTAGCTTTAGGATATGTTCCTGAGTCAGCTAAGACTTACAGGAGAGGCCAGATTCATACTGTCAGAACTAGAAGGAACACTGTGCACAAGCAACCCCAACACCTCATTTAGGAAACGGAGGCCCAGAGAGAAGAAAAGATTTTCCCAAGTTTGCACATATAGAGATATCAAACAAACAAACAAAACAAAGCAAAAACAAAAACCACAAATGCATGTGGTATTGGCTCACATAGACTATATTTAATTAGTCAGCTTTCATTGCAAAGGCCAAATTTCTTCCTGTTTCCCAGATCTCAGACAGATAAAATTGTAAATGGAGTTCTTGACAGTATCTAAAAAAAAAAAAAATCTATGCTAAGAATCTAGATTTATCCTTCCCTGCTGTCCTCTTAAGCTCAAAATATAGCCACGCTTATTATAAGCATCTTTCTGTTGAAGGCTCTATCTGTAAGCCCATACCTGCAAATGTATTTATTTTTCATTATCTGTAGTGGTCACTTTATAATTCAAAAACTTTCCCTAGCTCATGTATTTGTCTTAACACAATGCGAGGTCTCCTGTAGAGACCTTGGAACAGAAGGTGTGTGGAACAGAAGAGTGTTCAGCAAATGTTTGTAGAATGACACAATGACTAGATTCCAGTTTCACTGGCTATGTGTTCTTTATATATCAACAATACTGCTTCCAGAGAAAGAAGAAAGGCAACATTTTGGCTCATTCTTGGTAAACTGAAATCCAGAGCCTAGAGTCATGTTCAACTTTTCACAAACCCATAACTCAGGGCTGCTAAGTGGAGGTATCTAGCACATAATGTGTGGCCCCTTACTATCCTTTCCTCCAACTTCCCCATGCTAAGCTACTCTGCAACAAAAAGCACTCAGCCCCTGGATCACTTTCCATCCTGTGATGAGAGAGAAACACTAACTCTTACTGAAAAACGCTGAAAAACGTATTTGATTCATGGCTCGGTCCAATCCCTGCAGCAACAATCACTCTATTTATTGACATGAGTGGGTATCTGAGGCCCCCAGGCAAGGCCCCCAGGCAAGACTCTATTTCGTAGCCCTAGTTTTTTCAGGATTTCTGAGTTCCTTAGTGTCATAGTCTTTCCATGACTCAACAGTGAAAGATAAGTGCCCAAGAGTCTAAATTAGAGAAGAGTGAAGAAAATAATTTATTATATGTGATGTGGTCTCATTATCTAAATTCTAGCAACATAAGTCTGAAAGCTATAACGTCAGCTTCCAGTACCTGGGGCAATCTCTTCCCGCTGCAGCCTGGGTGAGAACTGTCTAGATACCCTGGGTCCTGGCCATGCCTGAGCTCTCCCGGGGTGGGGGATGACAGATAGGCAGCCTGGGAGCCTTCAGCTCCCAGGAAGGCAGAGACACCTGGGACCACCTCAGGGACAGGGAAGACAGACAAACAAAGCCTACCTGACTCCATCCTGCCTTCCTTCTTCTCCTGGGCTTCCCCAGAGCCACTGGAGCCCCTGGAGAAGGGCTGGTGGCTGAAGAGGTCATCACACAGGAGGCTTCGGCACAGCTTGGCGAGGAAGCGAAGGACATACCCAACACTGTTCACCACAGGCAGGCTCCTCAGGTGCTGTTTCCCATCGAAGGATGCTGAGACTGGAAAGCCACAGAGACAGCCACTCAGAGTGGGGCACAAGAAAGCCACAGGGCCATGGGAGGAGGTTTTTGTTTGTGCAGTTGTGCCTTGGTTTTAATTAAGCTTTATTCAGATTTCACCTGTTTCTTCACTCATTGCCCTGTTTGTGTTCCAGGATCTCACCCAGGAGCCTACCCTGCGTTTAGTTGTCATATCTCCTGAGTCTCCTCTGGTTTGGCACTGGTTCCCAGTCTTTACTTGTTTCGAGTTACCTTGATAGTTTTCTTGAAGAGTATCAGTCAGGTATTTTGTAAAATGTCCCTCAGTTGGGGTTTATCTGATGTTTTTTTATGATCTGACTGGGGTTAATGTTTTGGGGGAAGACAGGAAGTGCCCCTCTCATCGCATCAGATCAGAGATACGTCATGTCCACATGACATCCCTGGGATGTCAGCCTTCATCGCCTGGCCAGATGGGGTTTGCTGCACTTCTCCACTGTACTCCCCATATTCCATTCCAAACAACAAAAGGTTGTGCCCACACTCAAGGGTAGTGGAGGATTAAGCTCTACCTCCTGAGGAGGGAAGAGTCTCTCTACCATTCAGAATTCTTCTATAAGAAAGAACTGTCCACTTTCCTCCATTCACTCATTCATTTATTCAATCATTTATTAATATCAGTATAGACCCATATATTTATTTTGTGCCAGGTTATACAACACTATGTTATTTATTTTGTTGCTCAAATTGTTCCATCTTTTGTCTTTGGGACTTCTAGTGCTCTGTATCCCTATGACATGCCCCCATTTTTTTTTTTAACAACTTGTTGGTTACTGAAACTCAATATGTTTCAGATTCATCTTCAATTTCCCTGCCCCTGCCCTAAAACCAGCCATTTCTCCAATGGCTCCAATTCCTTGTTACGAAAGTGTGATATCTAGAAATCAAGATTTGGGCACTAGATATGCTCATTGTTACTGGAGTGTCAGTAACTCTGGGTTCTTTTCAATGGAGAGAGCTAAGAAATATATGCATGTATACAATCCTATTATGATTATGTTGCTCTCTGTATATATGTTTAGAGAGAGAGAGAGATGGATAGAGCTAGGTCAGTCAGTAGACTGATAGGTAGGTCTAGATCTAGATAGATAGATATCCAAATAAACCTGAGTCCATGCTGAGGTCTCTAGATCTAACCCAGCAACACAGAATTCAGGGTTCTTTCTGCTCTTCTGGGAAGGTGTCTTCAAAAAGAACAATAATTTTTCCATGGTGATTCTAGATGAAATTCGATGTCTACAGGGTTACTGGGATTTAGAAGAAATATGTTAACTTCCAGATTTAGAAGAAATATGTTAACTTCCAACTTAGCTTTAGAAGAAATATGTTAACTTCTGTAATTGTCCTCATGGTCTCTCTCACCCCATGAAGCTTGAATACCAGCTTCATGGTGAGGAACACTAGAGCAGACCCTAAGAGGACACTCTGCTCCCAGCCAGGCCTTGGCCACTCATTGCCAACACCTAGAGGGCAGCCCTGTTTTTCATGTTTTATCTCCCAAAGGCAGGAACATGGCAGGGGCTGGGGCAGGGGCAACACTAGGACTAGTTTTGATTTTAGAACTAAAACAAAACAGCCCATTTTAATTAGGAAATCAAAAGAATCCATTTTTTTGTGTGTGTATAGCTCTTTATAGTTTGACAAAAGCCTTCATATTCATCCCCTAATTCAGCCCTCCTGACTATCCCGTGAGGACAGTAGACGAGAGGTTATTACCCCATGTTATAGGTGAGGAGATTGAGAACAGGGCATAGAGTGGTTTTTCCGGCTCATATGGCCTCTAAGTGGCACTAGCCTGTCACAATAACACTCTGGGTGACTCTATTTGGGAGAGCCAGCAAAGAGCTGCCATGTGCCCACCTAAAGGGTTTATCCTAGCCACTCAGACACTCTGGAAATTCCCTTAGTGTGAGCATTGCCGTTGGCCTCCAATATTTTAGAAGACCAAGCGTGATGGAAACTGAACCCACAAAAGGAGACACTGGGGTCATTGGGTCTGTCCCATAGATCAGTGTGCATACACTCCCAGAGGTGCCTGGAAGGGCCACCTGCTAAAAGCAGATGTGGCATTTATGACACCATGAGGTCAACCCCTCTGGGATAGTGTGGCTCGGGCAGAGCACGAGGCTTATGGGGAACTGCAATACTGCTCCTTTAGACTTCGGGATGGCCCTAGGCCCACCCATGGCAGTGTGGTTCCTTTTCCCCACTGTGCCAGCACCAATATCACCATTTCCTGTGTTGTGCCATGGGAACATTGGGAAAGCAGTGCCCTAAGGATTAGGTTAAGTACAAAGTGGGAGAGTACTAAGGATAAGAACAAAGTGGGAGAGTCTAACTATTTCTCCTTGAGTCCCTCCCTGAGCCATCTTGGGGCTATCATAAGCTCTCTGAGCTTCCATACCACCATTGGTAATGTGAAAGACCACCTTGCCACTTTGCAACCTCAAGGAGGTAGCATAAGGAGTCCTCAGGGCTACTGCATTCTCCAAGACACTAAGACCACATGCTGAGCTCTGGACTCTGGGAATCCCTCAGCCAAGGAAAAGTCGGCAGCAGGGCTCTGTCCAGGCTTGTGTTGGCACCAGGCACTGCAGAACCTGCCCCCAAGTGCCAAGGCCCTTGTGGCCACAGAAAGACTGAGCAGGAGAGCAGGGAAGATGGGGTTGGCTCTCCCAGCTGAGGGAGAGGAGCTGCAAAGAGCTCAGTTAGATGGGATTTGCTCAAGAGGATGGGCACATGGTACAGGAACAGCTTTCTCTTAGCACCATGTCTATGTCTTGACACTTGCTACTCATCAAGGAAAAGAACAAGGTTTGTGAACCTGGCTCTCAGACAAGAATCTGGAGAAGAATGTCCAGTGGGTTCTCAGAAGGCTGATAAGACCCTCCTCCTGGCCTCTCCCAGTGCAGTACTTCTTCCTCTTGTCTCTGCTTCTGCTAAAGTTTCTTAAAAGTCACCCTGGGTAAGACACATGGCACCTGAACTTTGCCAAGTTCTATTTTAATCAGTTACCAGCAAGTCAGACCCAGCTTCCTGCTCAGAGGGAGCTCCAGAAGGTGGGCAGAACCAATCACAGCTGGGGAAGCTGTGTTGGACAACTTCCATGCCCCCAAAGCCCTGGAGATCTAGGGTTAAACAAAATGCCCAGAGACATTAAAGTCACCCCTCCCCCCTTCCCTTAGACAGTTGGCAGGGTCACCTGCACCACCCCAATTTCTGGGGAATCTTCTCCCTATTCCCTGGTGATATGGAGGCCATGACCTTGAGGCTGGGCCAAAGACAACACCAGTCTGTCCCCTTGGAATCAAGACATCTTGCAAAGACCCAGCGTTCTAGGGCTTAATGGCAGGTGGTGACAACAGTTGTGTAGAGGGCCTTGGGTGGGGCTGAAACTGGAGGACAGTGGTGACAATGGGAGAAGAGAATGACCTTGAAGCATCTTTTAAAAAACCAACAACCCAGCCCTTGAGAGGTGCTTGGAACCATGAGCTTCCCCACTGCCCTGTGTGGTGATACATGACAGGAAGAAAGAATGAGGTAAAGTAAAGCAGAGCAGATAGTGACAAGGGCTGATATTTAGACAGAGTGGTCAGAATAAGGCTCTTGGATAAGGCACCATTTGAAACCTGCAGAAATTCCGGGAGCAAGTCACACATGGACAGCCAATGGAAGAGCATTCCAGATAGATCAGCAGGGACAAACACCCTGAGGCAAGAGCGTGGCTGGAGATAGCAGAGGGAACAGCAAGGAGGCCACTGTAGCTTCAGCAGAGTGGGGACTCAGGAGAATTGACTAGGAGATCAAAGAGGTTGCCAGAGCCAGGTCACTTAGGACCTCTGGGTCCTCGTAAGGACGTGGGCTTTCTCTTGGAGTGACATGAGAACCATGGAAGGTGTAGGGCAGAGGAGGGTCATGATCTGACTTTGACTTTTAAAGAATCAGAGTGGCTGCTCTGAGTGGTGAAACGTGGCTGGATTCTGGATACATTTTGAAGTAAGAGCAATAGGATTTACTGATGACCTGGAAGTAGGGGGCAGTGAAAGAGGATTCAGCTGCTCAGTCTTCTTGTCCAGGTCCGGAAGCATCTTCTCCTTGAGCCCAGAGAGAGACCTCCAGCACACAGGCTTATTGTTAAGGCCCCCAGAGCCCAGCAGATGGAAGACAGACCCCGGCTACAACCACTGTCCCCCAAGCCTGATTATGGCTTCTTCCCTCTTCAGAGAGACACCCACACCCTCCTCACAAAACCTGCCCCAGGGCCTTACCTGACACCATCTCACCGCCATAGCCCTGTTTGACCAGGGAGAAGACCAACTTCTGCTGGTGGGCACAGTCGATGCACGCTTGCACAGCCTGCTGCAAGACCGCCGATGGTCTCTCGGGCCCAAAGTGTTCAGGGAGCTGTTGCAGCTTCCTCCTCTCCAAGTACGGCCCTGCATTGGCTTGCTTATTGATGTAGAGGCAGACTGTAGAAACAGAGACCCACAAAGCCCTCAGCATCGGTTGCGTCAGGCCAGGGGGCTGTTCCTGTGTGCATGAGGGATGCCTCAGCTGTGCCCTCCTGGCCCTTGGGAAAGCTGGAAAAAACAAAGGTGGGACTGATTCTTCCCAACTTGAGATGAACAAGAGGCAAAAGAGCCCATCAACCCCAACTTCCGGGGCTCACTATCAAGAGAACCTCTTGGTTGGAAACAGATAGGCAGGTGGGTCCCCTCTGATGTACTCAAGTCGGGATTGAAACAATTATGGAGGTCAGCGTGGACCATGTGTATAAATGTATTTCCATACTGGGCAGGTACACATACAAAATCTCCCCCCCTCCCTCCAAAGGAGCTGTTAAACTACACATAATATTTGCTGATTTTTTTTGTTGTTGTTAACTTGCATTGAAAAAAAAAATTCAAACTATGCTGATTACTCCAAAGACTATATACTCAAAGAAGTTCTAAAGAGAATGCTATTTATAATCTCAGAGATATTAAATATGCAGCTGCCCATTTAGGTGAGCCCAACCAATGGTCCCCACACTTTTAAAAGTCATAGACCCCACCTGTATATTTGAGCACATGCCCAAAATGTGCTTATTTATTCATAGGATATATACATTCTGGACTGTTTTAATATATTGCATGCATCTTAAAACATAACCAAGAAATAGAAAATTTTAAAGGATGAGATAAAAATAAGTATTAATGGCAGGTGTCACATTTTCTTCCCCATGGCAATGACTTTTCTTCTATTCCATGCCCCCATCCCAGGTTATGAGGATCTTACCTTGAGGATCTTACCACTAGGGCAAAGGAGTATTCAAAAGGGACTTGTGTGTGTGTGTGTGCGTGAGAGAGAGAGAGAGAGAGAGAGAGAGAGAGAGAGAGATGCCATCCTACTGCTGGTACTCTTACAATAGAAATGTTTGTTGCCGGACACCCCATAAGAAAGACTGGACTGAATTCTACTCTGACTGGATTGGAGACACCAGGTGGGACTAAGGGAAGTTAGGATCCTTAAGAGATCTGGAATCACAAACACAGGGTTGGAAACTCTTCAAGGTAAGCAGGTTCACTGGGTGAAAAGTAAACGTGGCTCTGAAAAGAAAATACTGGGCCACCAAACCACCCTTTCTAGTCCCACCCCAGTGCAACCGGGTTGAATTTGAGGTGCCTTGAAAACCAAGTTTGAGGTGCCTTGAAAACCAAGTTTCAAGTAATCCTATTT
This sequence comes from Lontra canadensis, assembly GCF_010015895.1. Lineage (NCBI taxonomy): Eukaryota > Metazoa > Chordata > Mammalia > Carnivora > Mustelidae > Lontra > Lontra canadensis. The sequence continues at coordinate 24,266,785 of NW_022631008.1, forward strand.
GTAAGACACTTAAGCTAATGTTCTCAGAGAATTTGGTCGTCCTCCCTGCTGTCTAGCTAAGGACTAAATCCTTCATTAGAGCTATCTCAATGGCAGCTCTCCAGTTCACAAAGCATCTGCTAGACAGCGGGTTGGCCATCACAGCCTTAGAGGTCATTCAACTGACCTACCTGTGAGAGCCTGTGGGGCCGCCAAGCTGGGTATGGTGGCTGCATCCTGAGGGATGGAGCTGAGGTCGGGCTCCGGTGTGCTCCGCGGAGGTGAGAGGGCTAAAGGAGTCATAAGAACCCGAGACTTGAGCTGCAAGACAGAGCCCATTTGGTCAAGGAAAATCTAGAAATACACTCTACACTTGCCCCTAATTTTTCATGGACATCAGGTTACCAATTGCTACTCTATCATGTTTCCACAACTTTCTATTGTGCAGCTAAGGGGTTGAACTTCAGATTCAAGTTTGTGATAGAGATTCATGTCTGGGGTCAAATTCAGAGATCAGCTCTGCATCTTACCCTTAGAGTGGATCTACCCAGGAAATGACTGGTGTCAGGCAGTGAGTGTGGGAACACAAGAGGTATGACCGTTGAAGCCTGTGAACCGTCTGAGTGCAGAATTTAGGGGAGGGGACGGTACCCATGCTGCAAATCCCTAGAATCCTGTGGACAGAGCTTTCCCAACAGGTACCCAGGGACCAATTTGGAAGCTCTCCTCACTCTCTGCTGAGCTATCAGCTCACAAAGATCGCTGGAAAAGAGACCAGAAACCGTTCCTCCAAGAGGCTGCCGTACTACTCAGCGCTTATTTCCTATAGCAGAAACTGTCAAGGGCAGCCCAAGTGTGGACATGAGTGTATTCTCTGGTGGTGAGAAGCAGCCACCTTGAAGGACTTGTTTGAAATAAAAAATGAGGAGCTGAAATTTGTTGATATGGAATAAAATAGAGATGACTGGTCAGTTGATTATGTCAATGCCAACAAGTCACTCTCCATAACAAGGTTTGACAGAAAATTGTCTAATCCACCAAAAAATAATGAATAATTAATGAATAATTATTATCATTATTCATCATTATATATAATAATATGTATTATATATTATTATATTATATATATTATATATTATATAATATATATTACATAATATATAATAATCATCATCATTATTATAATGAATAATTCAGTCACTTTACCTCTTCACCACTGACCTGTGTCTGTTCTCTACTCCAGACCAATTAAATCATTCTCTGGGAGTGGGACCAAGGCATCAGGAGTTTTAAAAGGTACTCATATGATTCTAGTATGTAATTCAGGTTGAAGCCACTACTCCACTGTTTTTCAAATTTAAGGTGCAATCACTCACCTGGGGGATCTGATTAAAATATCAATTCTGATTCAGAAAGTCTGGGATGGGGCCCGAGATTCTGCATTTCTAACAAGCTTCTAGGCAGTCCTGATGTTGCTAGTCCATTGGCCATATTTTTAGTAGCAAGGGTGTGTATTCTGTTGTTAATATATTTGCAGACCCCACCCATATATGCAGACCCCCCCATATTGAATCATCAATATGGAGTTGATATTTAAGGCCATGATAATGGGTGAGCTCATCAGAGAAGAACAGAAGGAGTACAGATGGAGAAGAGAAAAATTCAAGCACAGAGCTCTGCAAGACTCCAACATGTAGAGTCTTGGAGAGACAAGGAGGAACCAGCAAAAGAAACCAGGAAAGACATCCAGTTGAGTAGAAAGAAAACTGAGAGAGTAGGTCCTTGTAGGAGCCAGAGAAAGTGTTTCATGAAGGAGAGAGTGGTCAGCCATGTCAAAAGCTCTGATCACAAGGAAGACTAGAAGTGGCCTTTAGATGTAGCAACTTCTCAACAAAGAGGGGGTAGTGCAGTCGGTGGGATGAGAACCTGACTGGATTAGCTCAAGAAATAATGGGAGGGGAAGCACTGGGATCAGGAGTTAAAGTCAACTCTTTCAAGGAGGCTTGTCTGGAAGGGGAGCCAAAAATTAGCCATAGCAAGAAGGAAAAGTCAAATCAAGTAGTTTTTGCCCCACAATGGGAGATCACCTCACACCCATCAGGATAGCTACTATCAAAAACAAATGAAAAAATAATAAATGTGGCAAGGATGTAGAGAATCAGAACTCTTGTGCACCATTGGCAGGAATGTAAAAAGGTGCAGTAGAGCAGTTCCCCAAGAAATTTAAAATAGAATTGCCCAGCAATTCCACTTCCGGGTCTATAGCCAAAAGAATTGAAAGCAAGATCTCCAAGAGGTATTTGTCCACTCATGCTCATAACAACACAACTCACAATAGTCCACAAGGAAGCAACTACCAGGGTCCACTGACAGATGAATAGATAAACATAAGGTGATATGTACACACAAGGGAATATTACTCAGCCTTGAAGAGGAAGGGAATTCTGGCCCATGCTACAACATGGAGGAGTCTTGAACATATTTGCTAAGTGAGATAAGCCAGACACAAAAAGACAAGTATTGCATGATTCCACTCATTTAAGTTACCTAGAAGAGTCAAGATCACTGAACCAGAAAGTGGAATAATGTTCTCCAGGGGTTGGAGGGAGGAGGGAATGGGGAGTTGTTTAATGGGGACAGAGTTTCTGTTTTGCAAGGTGAAGTTCTAGAGATGGAATGCATAGCAATGTGAATATACTTGCTACAGAGCTGTACACTTAGAAGTGGGTATAATGGTACATTTTATGCCATGTGTCTTACCACAATTAAAGCTTTTTAAAAAGTATTTATATATATAAATACTTATTTATATATATATTATATAATTTTATATATTTTATATATATATTTATATATTTATACACACACACACACACACACATTCACACACACATATATTTTGAGACAGGAGAGACATACTTTAATGCTGAGGGAAATAATCCAGCAGAGAGGGAAAGAAGGATGATTCAGGGGCGTGCTTGGAGAGCTGGCAGCATCAGGACTTTAGAAGGTGAGAGGGGATGATTTTAGTGAATGGAGGCGGGTGGGTGGGAGGGTTGGGTCAAGGCTTCAGGGAAACTCAGACCTTTCATCTATTTTATTGCAAAGCAGAGTATAATGGCCCCGATCTGGTGTGTGTGTGTGGGGAGGGGGGGGATGGTGGATGTGGAGATGGGAACTTACAAAAGGTCTCTTCTGATGGCTTCTAATTTCTCCATGATGCCAGAAGCCTGAGTGTGAGGATAGAGGAGGCCGTGTTCATGAACTAAGGTGTGGCTGCTGAGCGGCATTGAGGGTGCAGTGGGACGTGTGGAAATGAATTTAAATTCACTGAAATGAATTTACAATGAAATCAGTCAAAAGTGAGCACCCTGGTTGCCCAGGGCTATCTGGATGCAGAATCTGGGGCTCTGGCAAGAGACCCAATGTTAGTCAGAAGCTACTGTTGACAGAGATATCATCTTATTCTGTGTTTAGCATTTGAAAAATTAGTTATGCTCTGCTAAGTACTATAGAAATAATCTCAAAGACAACTCAGTGGTGGAAAGGAGGGGACCAGAAACCAGCTGTGACTCAGTGACCGTGACATTGGCACGGTTCCCTCACCTGCCGAGTGTGACAAGGGCTACATGTTACCCTGCCTGTCCTCCCAGGTGGTGCACCACGCGTCGCCCTGACAGTCCTTCTAGGAATGATACGCTGTGCTGCATGGCTTGTGATGGAGAGGCTGGTGGTAGCAGTCTCCAACAACGGTGGGCAGTGGTCTCTAGAAGGACCTTGGCTAAATTCTCCATTACAGGCTTAGACCCCTCCAACCAACATACAGATAATGATTTTGGTGGGGGAAAAGTAAGATTTGGCAAGTCACCAATGTTCCCTCTGTGTCTTTAAGCAAATCGCACAAAGATCCTCATGACCCTTCCCTAGAAGGATGGTGATGTGACAATGGTGATGATGGTGAGGATAGTGATGGTGGATAGTTTCCTGTTTGCATGAGTGTATAATAACCCTAAGACCTAATGCTTGCTCGCAATTTTAATATTTATTTAAAAAGGTTCTGTTTGTTGAATCCACCTCTGAAGAAGTAATACAAATAGAGTTGGCTCTTACCACTGCCCACCATTTCTGGTCAGATAAAGCAATTGAAGGAATTAGAATAAGTCAGCCAGTTGCAGGGCAAACCATGGGCATTCATCCTACCCTTCAAGCAACTGCTGGGACTTTTGAACAAAGAAGAAATCTCATGCACCTGTGGGTGGTCCATGACTTTTTAAAAATTCTTCTTGGTAAGAGAATAGACCATCAGGAAGCATACCTTTGACCTAGCATGCTGAAGTTTCTATCTCAACACTTAAAATAAAGGAAAAAACTTGGCCTAGGAAAGGGAGTCACATCCGATTTTCGAGGGCTCCTAAGATAGAAATGAGTCCAGTGGCTAGGAATGTACTTTGGTGTGATGTGGGGCCCCTTTGTCAGTGCCTCTCCTACATGTGGAATGAGGAACTCCCTGTATGACCCAACATACAGGGATGCTATTCTCTGGCAGGTCATTTGCCTTTGCCATTGCTGGCTTTTTGTGTGTTTTTGTTTGTTTGTTTGTTTGTTTGTTTTTGTTGTTGCATTTTTTTAAATGGACAAAATTAAAAAGTGCTGTTTTTTTAAATAGATTTTTTGTTGCATTTTGTTTTTTAAATGCACAAAATAAAACAGAAGGGTCCAATCTTGGTATCTAATACCATTCTTCAATAAAAGGAGCTAGGGCTTTTTGGAGAAAGGGCTGATTCAAGGACAAGTGAGGGAAACATTCAAGATGAGCCTGCGACATCTTGTCTCAGAATGTGAGAGTACTAAACACACACATACACAATGATGACTGTGGGTCATAGGAACACAAGAGTCAATGGAAAGAGCTTCCGGTGTCCAAATCTGGAACAATATGAGCAACAAATCATGAGTAATGGATTCTGATTCAAAGTATACCATGAATATCCATGACTCCCTTCTGACATAAATGAATGACCGACTATATACATGGAGGAGAATGGACAAAACCCCTTATGCATAAATATTCCAAATAGTTATTGTGGAGTGTAACCTCCCACTCCTTAAGTGTGAGTTCCACATAGTGACTTCCTTCCAAAAAGGACAGCATGGAAATGTGGGGAAAGTGACTTTACCGTGGAGAAACCCATCAAACACCACCTCAGACAGGTGACCAAGGTCACCATCCACAGTGATAATCCACATTGATAGTACATACCCTTGACATGGCATGATGGGAATGACACCTTACCTCTGGAATCTTCTTCCCCAAAACCCATAACCCCAGTCTAATCATTAGAAAAACATCAGACAAGCCCAAGTTATGAACATTTTACAAAACACTTGACCCAAACTCCTCAAAACTGCCAATGTCATCAAAAACAAGGGAACTCTGAGAAATTTTCACAGCCCAGAGAAGCCTAAGGAGACAAGATGACTGAATGTTAATATGATATCCTGGCTAGATCCTGAAACAGAATACGGAAAAACTAATGAATCTGAATAAAATACGGACATGATTTAATAATGATGTATTATTATTGGTTCACTAGTTGAGACAAATGTATCATAGTAATATAAAATGTTAACCATAGAGGAAAGTAGGCATGGGGTATATGAGAATTCTCTGTTTTACCTTCACAACTTGCCTGTAAATCTAAACCTATTCTAAAATATTGATTATTTTTAAAATATTAAAAACAGATTCTGGCAGAATACACTGGATAAAATGGAAGGGAAGAAGGGAGGCAAGCTTCTTTCTTGGAAGTGTAAGTCTAGAGAGAGATTAGGTGCCTGAGATGCCATGCTCTGACATATACTGGAGCTAATCCTTGGCCTTCAAAGCCAACAGCCCTGTACAGATGCTGGCAAAGTTGGCAACTTCACCTGAAATTCAAAACTTCAATCAAAAGGATGTGGTCACCCCCTCCACCAGGGTGTGGTTGCCAGCAGCTGCCCAAGGGGCTGTGCTTTGCTAGGGTAGAGTATCGTGATGGGTGACGCAGAAGAGTAGAGAGTGGGTCCCTGCCAGCTGGCGTCTCCACCAAAGGGGGTTGGGGAATGTGAGAGCAGCTCATCTTTCTTTTCCATTTACAGATCCAAAATAAGAGCCTGGAGAGTTTCTCACTCCAGCTGTCTTTCGGGGAAGACCTTCTCTAAGACATTTGCTAAACAACCACTGGAAAGAGTTGGGGAAGGGGAGGGTCTGTTTGCAAACTGAGATGTGTAACCAGGGGCCACTAATGGAGAAGGGGTTAATTGCTCCAAAAATTGAAGTATTATTCTAGAAATTTTCAAGTGTGGCAGGAACAGAAGTACTAACTATACACTGGTAGCAATAGGTTGGTCATCTGAGGACAGAGAATGTTGTTGAGGGAGTATGATGTGTAGAGATGACATACACATCAGCAGAGATGAAGGAACAAAGCAAAATTTAAAAATAAGTTTGGGGTGCCAGTGGGCACAAATGTTGGAACATAGCTTTTGGATCTGAGCTCAAAGTCCAGCTCAGCCACTCAGTGTGAGGAGCTCTTGTAACTTAGGGTTTTGGAGCCTGCTTTTCTTTAGCTGTGTGAAGATAATAATATCCCCTCACAGGGATGTGGCAAGATTTAAATGTAAACATCTAACATAGGGCTAGTGCAAATGAGGACTCAGGAAATGTTCATTATCACTCTTGCTGATAGTATTGGGGAAGGGCATGACAAGAAGGAGAAATGGACCCATATTTCCTACCCCGGGAGATGGACACTGAGAACTTGCATGACTTCAGTCATCAACTATACAATGCTGACGCCCCACAGGGGAGGGGCTGGAACACAGGGCTCGGAGGCAGGGCTGGGTTTGAATCTCGGGTCTGCCACCAGCTCACATGGGACCCTGAGCAGCTCATTCAGTCCTTCTAGGCTTCTTCTTCCAAAGCCATGAGATTGGGTAGATTGTGGGTTTCTAAATTCTCTTCCAATCCATAATACGTATATACCCTGTATTAGACTATGCCTGAAAACATGAAAGCATTTAAAACAAAACCAGTGTCAGTGCCATATTTTGAATGTTGATTAGAAGAAACGTGCCATCCTGAATTTCTTTGGAATTCTATTTCTGGAAATATAGAAAACTAGCTTCTTTGGATCAATTGAAAACAGCCACAAACAATAAATGTGAGATTAATGAAAGTATAGAGGAGCTGACAATATATAAAGAATTATCAGGCCAGGGGTGCCTGGGTGGCTCCATCAGTTAAATGCCCAACTCTTGATTTCATCTCAGGTCATGATCTTGGAGTTGTGGAATTGAACCCTTCATCAGGCTTCATGCTCAGTGTGGTGTCTGCTTGTCCTTCTCCATCCTCCCCACTCTCTCAAATAAATAAATAAAATCCCTCTCTCAGATAAATAAATAAAATCTTTAAAAAAATATCAGGCCAAAATATAAGTGAAATCTATGCCTTGGGAATTGGTATGGAGGTCAGGGCTCATCCAAAGGGCTATAAACCCAGGAAGGGTGAGCCAGTTGAAAACTTGTCCCACCTGACCCCCACCCATCCCTGACAATAAGGAAAGCTGCCCTAATGTTGGGGTAGGAGAGACTGCAGGTCTCTGAAAAGATACTGCTGCAAGCCAGATAGTAATACAATAGAAAACAGAGTGCTTAACTTTCAAGGAGTAAAAAAAAATTAAATACTAAAAAAAAAAAAAAAAAAAAAAAAAAAAATTCCAAAAGAAGGCAGGAGAGATGGGTAAAATGAACAGAATGAGTGGGACAAATAGAATACACAAAATAAGATATGTATTTAAACCCAAATGTAGGGGCATCTGGGTGGCTCAGTCAGTTAAGTGGTTGCCTTCGGCTCAGGTCATGATCCCAGGGTCCTGGGATAGAGCCCCACTTTGAGCCCTCTGCTTGGCAGGGAGCTTGCTTCCCCCTCACTCTCTGCCTGCCTCTCTGCTTACTTGTGATCTCTCTCTGTCAAATAAATAAATAAAATCTTTTAAAAACAATTTTAAAAATTTTAAAAAATTACCACTAATTTCTTTAAACATAAATGGACTAAATGCCTGGTTGAAAGACAAAGATTATTATACTGGACATTAGGGGTTGAAATGTATCTCCCAAAATGATGTGGAAGCCCTAACCTCCAAGACCTGTGAATATGACCTTATTTGGAAACCAGATCTTTTTTGCTGATAATCAAGTTAAAGTGAGGTCATTAGGATGGGCCCTAATCCAATATGACTATATATCCTTATAAAATGAGTAATTTGGACAGAGACAGAAAAGTACAGAGGAAAGACAATATGAAGACACAGGAAGGACAACATTGCCAACCAAGGCATACACCTTGATCTTGGACTTTGAGCCTCCAGAACTGTGAGACAATAAATTTCTGTTGTCTAAGCCACCCAGTTTGTGTACTATAGCAGCCCTAGGAACCTAACATGCCTTTTTTTTTTTTTTTTTTTGAAATCATGTTCACCCTCCCTTCCTTCCTCTTACCACCTGTATTTGAGGATAGTTCTGCTCATCTCCCTACCACAGCTTTTCTTGGGGGCACATTCTCCCTTAGACTCACACTCTTTCTCCACACAAAACTTCCTCCGGGTTCTGAGGAGATGCTGTGGAGAGCAGAGTTAGGGAAAATTGAATACCTCACTGTGTTTAACCTCAGACTTTAGTCTAAAAACGTGTCTGTTGGAAATGCATATCAGCTCCAACAACAAGACGTTTGTAGCCAATGACCTAATTCCATTCGTAGGTGTCAGCTTGTTTTTGGGTCCACCCATACCTTTTTCTCCCCGCACTTAGAGGAGAGATGAAACACCTAAGGGACAGAGGGGCCGCTATCCTTCAGTCTTGAGGCCTTCTTTGGTAACAGGACCCTTGGTTAAATCTGAGATGCTAGCTAAGCTTTCTTTGAACTAAAAGTTCTTTAGGAAAATAATATTACCCCAGTACAACAAACTGCCTACATGACAATGAAGACAGAAGGGAATGCTTGAAGCTGGGACGGAAATGGACTGGCTCACTAATGCCTTTCAGGGGTGCGGACAGGGTGGGGATACGGTGGGGATGCTGAAGCTTTCTCCCACCAGCTCTGTGCTTGGTTCAGATTTTCCTCTGGACCCAGAGAATCCCTGAGACCCATGAAGAGTGGAGGTGAGAGGAGGGGGGCTGCCGCTTTGCTGAGGGCAGGGCTTAGTTTCCTCCTAGACAGAGGGAAGCTGAGAGAGGAGACGATGAAGCCAGTACTCCAGGGTACCAGGAGAGAGAAGAAAGAAAAGGGAAAACACAAAACACCATTACTGGATAAAGTGAAATTCAGAAAAATGGATCTACTTGGGAGAATTACTTAATGAAATGCTGTTCACGACGCCCTGTGCCCCCAACAATCTTTAGTAGATACCACATATTTCAAGCAATGTGTGGTGTGATTGGGTTTCTTACAGAAACTAGTGAGGAGGCCAAGTTCTCTGCATCAGCCCGCATGGGGTCGACCCTACAGATGGAGAGGAAACAGGGTGCATCCAGGAACGGGACTGTGTGCTTAGCAGAACTCAGGGCAGTGGGAAGCTGGAGCTGGCTTAAACTGGGCCATAAAGGATGACTTAGATTTTCAGGAATATTGCAAGTTGTTCATTAAACACAGTGATCATTGAACATTGAAGTATATATATTTACAGAGTATTAATTTAAAATACATTAAAAACAAAGGTAATTGATACTCAAAAACTCATCACTTTCTAATTATTCTAATTATTTTGTTATCATGCCCTTAGGGAAATAGAGAGGCAGGAGTGTGTCTGAGCAACTCCACTCTAGGGGCTGCCATTTTGGTATCTTGGAACTGGACATGTTGGGAATATATGCCTTGGAAATTGTTGAATGCTACAAATTAGGGCCGAATTTACTCTTTGACTCACAGACTTGAGAAAGTGATGGAGAAAATGTTAAAAACACAAATTAAATTACACCTAGGGGCGCCTGGGTGGCTCAGTGGGTTAAAGCCCCTGCCTTCAGCTCAGGTCATGGTCCCAGGATCCTGGGATCAAGCCCCGCAAGGGCTCTCTGCTCAGCGGGGAGCCTGCTTCCTCCTCTCTCTCTCTCCGCCTGCCCCTCTGCCTACTTGTGATCTCTCTCTCTCTCTCTGTGTCAAATAAATAAATAAATAAATAAATAAATAAATAAAAACAAAAAAACCCCACAAATTAAACTTAAAAGTGGGCCTTCTCTGCGACTGTTACACCACGAATAGCACAAAAAACTGAACTATTTTTGGTTTTCACAAACTATCACCCAGTTCAGCGAAGAAGCTCATCACGTGCTCAACAAAGGAGCAAACTTCCAACATACGATTTCACTGTTTACCTTTCTTACTTTCTTACTTCTTAACATAATTGAAAATATCAACTAGCATTCATGCTGGACTCACGCTCAGCTGGTGGGGGGACATTAGCCAACATACCTCTGCCTCCCACCTCCCACTGAGCCTCAGCCTTGGCCCTTGCTCCATCCCTGGGGGTGGGGGTATCACAGAAAACCATAGGAGAGACAGTCCCCACCCTGAGTTCTCCACACCGTTCATCCTAAAGGAATGGCTCCTGCCAACTTGTGCCTGTGTAACGATTTTCCCCATGGGAAAATGAGGATGCAAGGGGCATGCCATGCCCACCATCAGCAGGGGGGGACCTCGAAGATCAGCTCAGGAAGGCTCATTAGATAGCTATTCTTCCCTTGCATACAATATCATGCTGCATTTGACGTTCGTAAATAGGACTCTAAGACAATACAAGATCTGGATAATCAAAGAATCGTGGAAGCCAATTCAACAGTTTTAATGAAAACACATTTTAGAAAGAGGCTTTGAGCAAGTGTTGGAACAAATAACAAACCCTTTCTACTTAAGTTCGAGCATTCTCTTAATTGAGATTTCTGTGAATTTGACTTCCTTGTTACACAATGCCAAGGACACATACTTTGCGGGGGGTGGGAGCGGCAAGAAAAGGATAGCAATAAAAAAGAAGAAATAAAACATAATGTGGCATTACTTATGTTTATTAGAAAATCACTCTCTTTATAGAGTGAATCTTCTAGTTAAAAGAAGACTATTCTTTAGGACACCCAGGTAGTTCAGTTAGTTAAGCCTCTGCCTTTGGCTCAGGTCATGATCCCTGAGTCCTGGGATCGAGTCCCACTCCTTGCTCAGTGGGGAGTCTTCTCCCACTGCCTGCCGCTCCCCCTGCTTGTAGTCTCTCTCTCTGACAAATAAATAAATAAAATCTGAAGAAAAAAAAAAAAAAAGACTGTTCTTTAAGAACTTAGCAGTAGCTGCTGGCTATTCCCAAATTTCCATGCCCCCTTTTTTCTTTATCAATGAGACTTACTGACTTTTAGCTGGCCACCTGATCCCCTAGTCCCCTAGCACTGCATTTCCCCATCTCCTTTGGCACTAAGTATGGCCAAAGGACTAGGTTGTGGCCAATGGACTAGTTTATGGCCAGTGAGATCCAATTGTAAGGGGTGTGTGCAGCTTTGAGGGTTGAGTCCTTAAAGGGGAAAGACAGGCCTCCACTACCTCTGTCCCCATTCTGCTGCCTAGACTAGCACCGTAGTGGGAAGTGGAAGTCTATTTTAGAGTATGAGGTAGAGACTTGGTGTTAAGAATAGCAGAACACTAATGATGTACTATATCCTGGCTAACTGAACATAATAATAAAAATAAATTTTAAAAATAAATTAAAAAAAAAAAAAAGAGTAGCAGAGCAACGGAAAGGGAGCCTGGGTCCCAAAACCATGGAGACATCATAACATCCTCAGATGAGCTTCTCAGAGTTTAACACAACAGGGGAGTTAGCTTCTACCTTCTTTAGGCCACTGTTGTTTGGCCTTTGTTACAGCAGCTGGCTTCTGTATTCTGAGTAATATAATTACCAACATGTTAGAACATGTTAACCATTTGTCTTTAGTATTTTAGGGATAATATTCTTTCTAAACATGTTACAATTTTCTGAGCTCATGAAACAGAGCAGACAGAACATAATTTACTCTTTTTTGGAAAGACTACATGGGAAAGCATAATTACTATTCTGAACAATAGTACAAAGAGATTGCCAAGGTCTAGGGGGCTGCTGGCCCATCAGTAAGTGGCCTCAGGCTGTGGGACTTGGTTCATTCATACCTAATTCCTGCCGTTTTTCTGACTCCCCTTGCTATCAGGAGTCAAATAAGAAAATATACACAATATTTTCGTCCAGATCCTCAAACACAGAAGTGGTCAATGAATGTTCTATGACTGTTATTGTTATTATCGTTGTTGTTGTTGTTGTTGCTAGTATTATTATTACAATTATGTAGAGGGAACAGACAGCTATTTTCAAAACTCAACCCTTTTTTCTTCCCGCTTCAATCATAATCCCAACCATAAAAGGCACAGGAGCTGGAAATCCCACTGTTCGGTGACATTATAATCAGCCGCATCTACAGAATGGAAGCTAGAGTTTCTCCTTGATGTAGACTCTCTCTCTCTCTTTATCTCTTTAAAACGAGCTTAATGGTCTTTTTAGTCATGAGATATAAGGAAAATCTATCTGTTGACCTTGGGTTGTCTATGAACTAAACCAATAGCAGAGGCTTCAAACTGAGATACAAATTCTGTTCCAGGTTGAAGAAGGCTATTTTCGTGGCAGTCAGCGTATGGCTCTTCAAAGAAAATATGATGTGAAGAGGTTTCTGCTTCCTTCGACTGGGGCGAGAAGGGGGCGTAAGGCCATCAGATGGTGTTCTCACAGCAGTGAGAATGACCTGGCAGTGAGGCCACTGGCCTGGGCCAAGAGACATGGGCAGATGGGCCCCAGGAGGAGGCATGACCTATGAACTCTGGGGTGCTGACATTTGACTACCGGTTGAATTCTTCCTTTTCTGCTTGTAATTCACTCATATTATTCTCAAGACCCAGAGAAGGAGTTAAATATCACACCCCGTGTTAGCTGTGCGTGGGCCTTAAACGGAGAGCCTTGTGCCCATATTTGGACCAGGGAGAGTTTCCACATGTGATTGACACAGAGGTGATGGGCAGTGCGGTGTGGGAGAGCACCAGGCAAGAAGCAATCACCATAGACCTTGACATAGCACCACCAGGCATCCTTAGAATCTCCTGGGAAAGAGCCTTCTGAACACTCAAATACTGATTATTCTATTGTGACAATATTGTTAGCATAAATATACCATAATGATGCCATTACTGATATAACAATTGTTACTATTGTATGATATTGATCATGTTATTGCATTTTTATTCTATATGATTAATAAAATGCCATTTAGTTAAAACAAAAATTCTTATTATATAGAAATATAGAATTATATTAGAAATAGAAATATCTTATTTCGCTTGCTCAGGATTTCCTTTTTAACAACTTCTGTCTCCCCAACTGCGTCTCAAATAGTTAAAATTGCCAAATTAGTGGCCATTTGGTAAATGAAATGAAACTCTACACGTTCCTTGCTGGTCTCCCCACGATTAAAATCTTTTCATTAATGATAAAATGGGGCTTCTGGGTCTCAGAAATCGTCAGAATAAAACTGAAGAAACCTAACAGGTTGCCAAATTTATTTTGCCAAGTAAGGATATTTTTGAATTACCAAATCCTGACAACATGCAACATTTAATAAAATGCTTTTTAGAATTCCCAAGTTCCTGACCACGTATGGCACTTAAATAAAATAAATTTTAACACCAAAACAGTAGGAAGCAGATATTTCAGAATAAAGGATGATCCTTTGGGCAGAACCATTTTAGCTTTATGAAGATTTTCACCTGGTTCTTATTTTTCTTGCGTCACCACAAGAGAGTCAGCCCTTCCAGCGGACGACACCTGGTTTGGAGCCATTCCTGAACACCAAACCCACTGCATGGGGAGCTGTCTGGGAGCTGCAGGCCTGAGATAATTCCCACACATTTCCCCAAATACGTGGAAGGTGGACCCGAGCAAGAGCTGGGGCCTGTTGCCCCTGTGAGACGTGGGCATGAGGCCTGCCTTCCGTGTTGTAAGACCCAGACTGTCAGCTAACCACACCGAAAAGCTTTCTTCCTGCCCCGTCTTAGGAGCCCTGAAAACTGCCCCTTTTAGGACACAGGACAATTGCCAAGTCGGGCTCATTCCATGGACTGAATTACCATTTTTCCTGGCCCCAGAAATTCTATGTCTGTTGATAATTTTCATTCCTGGGTCACAGCTCCCAGGGGAGTAGGAGAAAGGCCAACTAGGAGAGAGGAATGTTCAGTGTGTTTCCTCAGATCCTGGATCTGCTCCCTGGCTCCATCAACTCTCTGTTGATAGAAGGCTGCCCTGCTCCAGGTTTCCAGAAGCAACTCCCACACCTCAGCAATGGCACAGGTAGCCGAGCTGGGAAGACCTGCCCTGTGCCTGCTTCAGAGACACAGTTCTAAAGCTGATGTGCCCATGAGAAAAAGGAGGCTCTCTTTGCTAGAAAAATAACCAGTGACAGAAGACTTTACTTCAGGAGATGGCTGAGTAAAAGCCTCTTTTACTAAAGCCCGTGACCCCCAAATAACTCGGAGTCACCTCCCCCACCCCACCTACCATTTTTATTTTCCAGCAGTTGGAGGAACTGCAGAGAACCAAAGGGATAAAGGTTGAATTCATTACCAATTCTTCCGGAAGCTCTGTCTTTCTGCTGACCTGAAATAATTTCCATACATTTTCCTAAATATATGGGAGTTAATTGCCAATTTGCATTTTGGTTCGAGTATTCAGGTCTCAAGATGGAAACATAAGCTCTTTATTTCAAGAAAAATAACTGAAGGAAAACTTCTGAAGCTCGTTTTCTAAATGCCCAAAAGGCTCATGGAGAACAGACTCAATAGTCTTTCTTCTCTAGAAGCCTCTTCAGAAACCTCTTGGAGGAGAAGCTCTCCCTCCTCCCAGTTCAGTTTGCTTTATGTGATTGCAATTACATCAGAGAATTTCTTTTCCACCCCCCCGCCCCCCCGCCCTGCCACTCCAAAGTGGTAAGTCTTCAAAGGGTCACAGGATTTGAATTCTGCCTGCTATGCCTCCTTGGAGCCAAACTTGACATCAGCACTTTTTATAAGCAGGAATCTATGAATTAACACCCTGAATTTTCCTGAGGAGTCCCCTTGTTGGGCCTCTGTTTGGGAAAACGCTCCTGGGTCCTTTGACAGTAGCCTGCCCTTAGTATTAATTTAAATGTCTCAGGAACATTATCTGCTTCTACTAAAATAAGTGACGAAGAAGTTCTGGAAAGTGGCTTCGAGCGCCGCCCTAGCAGGCACGGTTAGGGGAAAACTCGGTGCCTGAAACGCTAATTTAGATGCGAGCCTTCATATTGCGTGTTTAGCTCTGACCCTAAAATCTGCTCGCCTCACAGCTTTCCCCATCTGGTGCAATTTGCTTTCTCACTTGTAAAAACACACACGACGGGGACAGCATGCATTGTGGGCCGCGGCGTGACAATGAGGCCCTGTCCGTGACGCGCTTCCCTGAGAGAAACTTGTTTCGCGCCCGTTGTCCCCCAGCTCCCAGCCTTTCCTCACAGGGAGCAGCGGCCGCTCTGCCCAAGCCCCCAGTGTCCCACCCCAACGTCCCTGAGGAGAAAGGAGATGATGGAGCCGTACCTTGTACCCAGGCTTCCGCCCTCTTTTCTTGGGGATCTTCACTGCTGGCAAAGCGCCAGCTGAAGCGGAATAAAGGTTACGAACCGCCATCTTCATAGGTGTTGAGTGAAGTGGGGGTCGGCCTCGCTTTCTCCCTGGGATCCTCTGGGACTGCATGTCTGCCGGTGCCAGTCTTACAGAAGGAAGTGACAAATCGCTCACAGGCAGAAGAGGTGCTAAGATTAGTCCAGACACAAAGCAAAACAAAAACAGAAGGGTTTGTTAGGTTTGCAAGGCAAGCATGTATCCAGTTTGGCGTTTGGAGCCTTACCTACCCTTCACTTGGAGGGGGTGGGGACCAAATACGAGAGAACCAGGCACCTCGAGGAGTTTTTACAGGACTGTTTGGCTTCTGGTTTAATAATTTCCAGGAGAACGAATTTCCACAGAGCTGTGATGAAGTAGGGAGGATAGTAGGGGGGAGAGGACAATAGCTTCCCAGCTCCAGACACAACTGAAAGTGTCACCAGCATGAGACGACTTCATCAGTGTGTGTCTCAAGTTTCCCCAGTCAATTTAACTTTGAAGTAATAGAATAATAGTATTAAATAAATACAACCCGCCTCCCACATTTACTCCTGTCCCTTTGGCTGGGTTGTAAATGGTTGTGACCTTTATGTTTCCTGTGAAAGATATTTAACAATACAAATCAGTTGTATCAGTTCTGTCTCTTGGGGCGCCAGGGTGGCTCAGTCGGTTAAGCGTCCAACTCTTGATTTTGGCATGGGTCATGATCTACTATTTCTAGGGCCGACTAGGTGGCTCAGTCATTAAGTGTCTGCCTTCGGCTCAGGTGGTGATCCCAGGGTCCTGGGATAGAGCCCAACATTGGGCTTCCTGCTCAGTGGGGAGTCTGCTTCTCCCTCTGACCCTCTGCCCTCTCATGCTTTCTCTCTCACTCCTTCTCTCTCTCTCAAGTAAATAAATAAAATCTTTAAAAAAAAAATACTAATAATGAGCTTCTTCAGGTAGAGATACCTAAATTTTGCAGCAAAAGGTAGTCGATCGTCTCCAGCCCAGAGAACACAATGGTATCACGAGCTCAGGGGTCAGATTTCCTTGAACATTCAGGATTGTGACAAGTGGGACTGAACATTAGACTCTAATGTGGGAGGGATGTTAAGTGATAAAATTTATTTCTGAGCCCAAGTGGTAGCCAACAGTGGAAATGAGAAGTTTTGCTCAAAATGCTACAGAAAGAGTTGGGAAAGGTGATAGGAATCATCCCTACCCTCCCTACCCTACCCTAGGCAACACTACAGGAACCACATTGCTTTGCACAAGAAGGAAAATATTGAATAGTGGATACTTGAAATCTGAAAACATGACAGGGAAAATTGGGGGCATCTTTTACAAAAGTTCACTTTGTTAATTCTCTGAATAGTAACAGTATTCTCTCAATAATCTTGATCACTCTTGGAAATATCACACTTCGTATACAGAGTTTTAAAGCATGAATTTATTGTTAAATATTTCAGGTAGATAGACAAGCTGTTGGAGATGTCAATTTTCCCTGTTTTTTATGTAAGAAAAATATCACATATCATTGATTCTAAGATGCATGCTTTATCACTCATTAACATCTCTGAAATCACAATGCGCCGTAAAGTGCTGTAAGCACATAAGAATTCCATAAGGAGCAATTTTTCTTTCTTGTGGTACATGAAACAGTGCTATTATCAAGGGCATCTTACAGTCAATGAATCATGATCAATGAAGATAAGCCCATCAACATGTGAACAGAGCTATCATTCCATTTCTAGACTTGGCGTCAGGACTCCACTACCCCAAACCCTCATTTTCAAAACAAACAAAAAAAAAAAGGGCTTTGCAAAACATCTAAAACCCACGAACACTTATTTGTTACTATTTTTGCTGTGCAGAACTTGATCTGAGATTCTGAACTCTCATGATTACGATCACATCCCTGCTTCTGCAGGTTTAGTATTAGTACTATACTAATACTAATTAGTTGTCATTAGTATTATTAGCTATCTGGGAAATAAGATTTTTTTCTAGTCTAGGGCCTGTTTCTCTAACTTTCTACTTTGCTGCTAGTGAGGTCAGCACCGTATCTAACATGAAGATCAAAAGTCAGTAAGAGAAAACCCAGGACCAGAGTAAGGCATCGAATCTGTTTCTGGCGGGTGAAGGTTTATTTGGTTGCCGTCCTTCCCTGGTGAATTGTGATTCTCTGCTAACCTAGATTCTCCCTCACAAAAGTCTTCTCGTTGAATAGGTTTTGGGGAGTAAAGGAAAGGTAACAAATTAATTAACATATTATCCTAGGAATTTGTATCACTCAAAATTATACTGAACTACCCTAAATTTCTCAGTTCATTAGGAAAAAATATTTCCTAGAAAACTAGTCATCTTTTAAACTGGGCTTTTCTGTTGTTCTGCTTCTTTTTCTCTACTGTGAGGGAGGAACAGGACTGGGGCTACTTTCTACATCACTTCCAGAGAAGTACATCTATCTTAGGGTATAAAGGAAATTTCCCAAAAACTAAATATGATTAATGAATTTCATGCTGGTGGAGCAGCAATGAGCTCTTATTGGTGCATCCGGAGCAGACAGTAATTGGGCGGACGTGAACATAGCTCTTTCATTGATCAAGAAGTTACTATTTTGCCATTCCTTCTCACACATCAATACAATTTTAATACAGAAGTAAGTAACGAGACAGAGACTTTTAAAAACTGAAGAGGTTATTTTAATTATGGGAGAATTCTCTGAAAGTCTCCTTGGAATAATTTTAAATAGTTGGGGGAAAATGCTTACAAAGTGGTATTTTAATAACAGACCCATGCACTTGGGAAATTGTGACAAATTGTGACAATAGTTCAAGGTCCCCAAAAATCTCCCTTTCCTCCCTTTCCAAAACTAAGACACGAACCTCAAAAAAAAGTAATAACAAAGATTAATACTAAAAATAAGGAAGGATACCAGTCTCGGAATACAGTAGAAAGAAGACATGGGATTTTTTTAGGGAGAACATAACCATGGAGATAGACAATGACTGTTTATCACACATTTAATGAAAAGATCAAAACTAATAGAAGAGGAAAATAAGAAGAGGCTGTCTTCTTAGAAGCCTAACCAACCGTGTCTTAAGAGATTCTCTGTGTCTTAAGAAAAGTTCTTTAAGAATGGACAACAGCAACAAATCCTAATGAAAATGATATACTCAAAAGCAAAGGAAAAAAATAAGCACTTCGGCAGAACAAATAGATCATTTATAATGGGGAAAATAATCAAGCTAGCTCTTTATAGCATCTTTAGTCCAAAAATAATGGAGTCACCATAGTGACTATTTTTTTTCCAGTGTTTATAGTTGCCACAATTCCTTCCACCACAGGGCCTTTGCTTGTCCCTCTCCCTCTGCTCCTACCTCCACTCTTTCTCTCTCTCTGTCTCTAAAATAAATAAAATCTTAAAAATAAACTCCTTCAAATTATTAAAATACGAATAAACACTGAAATAGAAAAAATGAACAAAAGACACAGATAATTCAGAGAGAGAGAAAGGAAGCAAGGCGGGGAGGGACGGAAGGGAAATAAATGGTCAATTATCAAAAGAAAAGACTCTAAACTTTACTGGTAACCTCCCCCAAAAGTATACTGATGTATCATTTATCGCTGATCGGATTGCTAAATGTAGTAACCCAATCAATAGTTCAGGTTGGTGAAGGGTGGAAACTGGCTAACCTTTTGGGGGAACAATTGAAAATCACTTAAAAACTTTCACATGCACACTTCCTAATCTGGCTGTATTAGGATAAAGCTGATAAGGCTTTATCCTAAGAAGATAATCTGAGATGAGCACCAAGATACATGACCAAGGATGTTCTTTGCACGTTGTTTGTAATAGTGAAATACTGAAATAATCAAAATGTCTCTCGAAACATTTTAGTTAAGTAAATTGTTTCACATTCATAAAATGGATATTTTATGAATAAGATATTTCACATTCATAAGTTCTAAATTTAAATATGTGTATGTGTATATGTATACATATGCTCCTAGCATATGTAGTATGATTCTATTCCTATCTTCTTTATGTATATGGATATAGATAAATCTGCATGCATTAGGCACAGAAAGAGGTCTTGGAAAGATAATCAAAAGGCTGATTGTAGTTGTCTCTGGGTAGAAAGATATATTGAAAGATGTTTTTGCTGTCTTTGTAACATTCTGCATCGTTTGAATTTTTAAAACCATAGGCAGAAAACACTATAAATAGAAAAATAATGAATGAATAATTCTCATTGTCTGGAAGGTTTTCTGGTGTTTTTGTTGTTGTTGTTGTTTTTCTTTTTGAAATCTGTGCTTCTTTAGATGGACTTTTGTTTTCTTGTTTTCTCATGGTTTTGGTTAATAACAAAGCTGAGCTATAGAACATCAGTGGCCACTGTTTTATTTTTTTTAAGAGTTTATTTATTTATTTGAGAGAGAGTAAGAGAGCACAAGCAAGGGGAACAGAAGAGGGAGAAGGAGAAGCAAACTCCTGGCTGAGCAGGGACCCTGACGTGGGGCTCGATCCCAGAACCCTGAGATCATGACCCAAGCCAAAGGGCAACCACTTAACCGACTGAGCCACCCAGACACATCAGTGGCCGCTGCTTTAACATCCTAACGAATTGTGACCAAAAAAAAAAAAAAAAAAAAAAGGACTTTATCACTGAAAATAATGGAAAAGGTTATTTCAGAGCTAACAAGAATGCTGTAAATAAGGGGCACCTGACCGGCTCATTCGGTAGAACATGCAGCCCTCCATGTCTGGGTTGTGAGTTTGAACCCCTCACTGGGCGTAGAGATTACTTCAAATGTCATAAACAGATAGTAGACAGGGAGAGAGAACCAGCTCTCAAGAGACAAACAGCTCACTGCCTGCCCCCTCCTTGATTCCACCTCCCACCTGCCCCTTCCACTGAGGGACCAGGTGGCAGTCAGGTTACTGCCCCTCCCCCCAATGATTTCCCTCATCTCCAAAGACCTTTAAAGACCTCAAGTGCGGTCCAAATCATCCTTTCCATGGACTCATGAACTGATACAACCAACATGTACATCACTTGAGAACCCTCAAAATCCTGGAGGTGTTATAGGATACCTCTGAATTTCTCTGCTTCCGACTGCAGGCTTCAGCGAATACAGACAGCCTAGTTCAGGTCAGATTTGGAAGCCATCTTAGAACAAAGAGCTTTAGTGAACATAAAAGATTCTGTCCCTAGAACAGCCTCATCCTCAAGTCTATAAATCTTCAAGTTATAAACCTTTCAGCAGTTGTCAAATCCTGGCTTGACATAGTAAATCAAGTGATTTACTGCTGGTTTCCTAAATCTCCCTCTTCTTATCAAAACAAGGCTTGGCTGGAAATGTTACAACTCAATCAAGAGAAACTGAAATCTGGCCCATGAACTTGGGAAGGGCATTTTACCTGTCAGCTTTGCAAATCCAAAACATATAAACCTAGGTCCTAGCTAACGGGGCTTCATCAAGGGAAAAAACAGCCTCGTACACGCCCTCATCCCCACGGCTTCTCAGGCAGCCTAGGTGAGGCAGCCCCTCTACGTGAGGTCATTTCCAGGGAGAAGGATGTGCCTTGGCATCTCTCTAAAATTCAGCCATCCTTTGAGGTGGCCCAAACTCTACCAGCAATCGTTCCACTGCAATAGAAGGGTGAAGAGTATAACATATAATGAATTTTTGTTGATTTTTTAAAATATGGGAGAGCTTTTCTGTAGGTATTTTATTCCATTCATTATATACTGATATGCCCTTGTCTCTACCTGTCTCTACCTGTTGAAATACTCAAGAGTGAGTACAAAGAAACTGTAAATAAGCCAGCTTGTCCTGGAAAAATAGGAACTGGTCCAGGAACAAAAGGGACGGGTTAGCCCCAGTTGTCCCACAGAATAACCAGGTAGAAAGCAGGTTCAACAGAATGTTCAAAGGTGATGAGTTTGTTAAATGTCTTAAGAGTAGTTGTGACGTGCAGACTTGTTCCATCAACCCCTGGAAAACAAGCTTCTAGATATAGAAGGGAACTCCTTAGCACATAGAGGGAGACTTCAGGACATGGGTGTCTCCCAAATCTGCTGTAGGGAGTGGGGGTGCTGAGAGAGATGTGGGGTGCTGGGGTGCAGTGGCATTGGGTGGAGTGGGGTGGGAGGCCTTCCTGTCCCCTGTAGGCAGCCATCTGCAGTGAGGGCCGACTCTAAAAGTCTATCAAATCCATTCCACCCTTGGCTAAACTTACAAAAGCCCCTCCCTTCCATCTCACTGGAACCTTTGCCCACATCCAGGAAGGGTGCAGCCGCCAAGGTGATCTAGAGCCAAGATTCGCATATTTAAGGGGAGGGAGGAAAGCTGCATCGAGCAAGAGCCCAGAATATACACAGGGATGTGGGGAAAACACCATTCCGATCTGCAGGATTTGGAAAAACTTTGGGGCATTTGAAACATGAGAGATGGGCACCCCAGAGGTATGAATAATTCACTGGCGGAGTAGCTGTTCAGCTGGAGCCTGAGTCTACCCATTTTCTGGGACCCGCCTGTCCCCTCAGCAGTCAGGAGAAGAGGGAGGCTGCTTTTAACTCCAACACCCCCCTCTGGGCCCATGGACCTGGGGTGGCTCCTCAGAAGGGGAACATGGGAGAGCACGGGAAAGCAGGGGCTGGGAGGGACTAGTCATCACCTCCTTGGTCCAGATGCCCATGTCTTTCCTTTAATCAAGTCCTGCACCCTGAGAGGCCTTCCCCCTTCAGGTGCTGTCCTTCCAGAAGACAGCACTCTGGAGTTCCTGGGGGCTGGCCCTGGGCCTGTCTCTCTCAGCTCCATCCCTCACCCTGCCCCTGCAATTCTCTACGTGATGGGAGCTAATTGCCATCCCCCAGCGGTTTTCCAAGGCTTCATGACAGCTGGCTGCTGGCTGGATTGCCCAATGGAAGGCACTTGTCTGAGTTTGAAGGGTGGTGGTTGGCAGGGGTAAAATCAAGGGAATCTAACACCCTCTTGCTTTGCTCCACTGCGTCTCTGCCAGGAACCTCTCCCCTATGGTTCTGGCTCCAGCTGGGTAACCTAGTTTGCCTTCGGCAATAGCAGCCCTTCCCTCTGTCTCTCCAGCCCAGGGGGGGTGGCAACCACAGGGACTGGGGCTAATTGTCCGGTCTCCTGTTTTGGCTATTCCATCACCATTTCCCTGTAAATACTCAGTGTTTCCATTAAATACTCAGGCTCCTTTGAGAATTGACTCTCAGAGAACGGAGTGGGCACACCTGGGGCCACGCCTACATGCAGACCTCCATGGGCTGTGAGAAGAAGCTGGGGGGAGGCAGGAGAGGGGATGCTCTCTGCTACTGCCGTGGTCAGCAGACTCGTGGCTATATAAGGTGAGAGCCAATGATCTTCAAGGTAAAGTTTGAATTTTACACAGTCTCGTGTACAGCCGCTATCACATGGAGGCTGAGGAAGACACATAAGTATATACACACAGAGGCAGGCATACACCCTTCCACATGCATCAGAAATCTCTGGAAAATTTTAACAATGGTAGGAGTCATCTCTCAGTGGTGGGGGTAGGGGAGGGCTGGGGTCCAGGGACTGGAGAGGGAAAGGGACTGTGCTCTGCATGCCGGTTTCTGGTTTCGTATCTGGTGTGTATTCAAAAATAGAAACACAAACAATTAAACTCCATCTACAACCTCTTACTCTAGAGAAAGGAGAAAGTGTCCCTGTCACGTGCAGACCCTGATCAGCCCCTACCAGTTGCACCAGCAGGGAGGAGGTGGGAGGGGCCAGTGCTCCGACACGTGGGCGTGGCCCTCGTTTCAGGGCCACGGTTGTGTGCATTTGCACAGGGCACCGCAACACCCCATAACCCTGAAGACTTGACCGATCAGATCCGCAACCACTTGAGTGGGTGTTCATAGGACATAAAGCATAGTATTGGGCACTGGTGGAGATGACTCCAGACTTAGAAGGCTGGTCTCCAGTCCTGGCTCTGCTCCTTATCTGCTGAGTGAAGGAGATGAGTCTCTCCACCTCTCTGGGCCCCTGCACAGGTTTAGATGGCTAACCTCCCTGTGGAGGGAAACTGACAGGTTCAATCAGTAAAGGGACAAGCCCTTGTTCAGTTGCTTTCATAGACAGCAAAAGCAAGAGGAATATCAGCTCCCCGGCGCCCCTCGTTCCCACAGGACAACATAGAAACAAAAGGGGCAAGATGACTGCACTGGAAGAGGTACAGCCCCTGCAAAGCAGCCACCAGCACCACTCTTCCCACCAAGCTACAGAGAAGCAGTCTTAGAGTCTGCAGTTGTGCCCTGAAGGGGAGCCAAGCGAGGGCCCGTATCAGCATCCTGGAGGCAATGAGAAATTGTCCTACAACATGTGTCCCAGGCAGGTGCGATCATGGGCAGGTGATCTGGAAGGAGCTCCTCACCAGCCTCCCGTGCTGTCCTGCTCTGGGAGGGATTTTTCCTGGATGCGCAGGGATTCGGCCAAGACTTAGAGCAGCTGCAGTCAAGCCTTGCCTGAGTGGCCTGTCTCCAAGGAACACGGTGGAGCCGGCCCTCTGCATTCCCCTCCGGCTTTGAGAAGCTTACCCCTTAGAAGGGGAGAAGAGACAGTTGGACATGATCTGCCAGGAGGACAGCTCTGAAACAGTGCATATCCTCAGGGTGAGGACCCAAGAGCCCAGAACGTTCGGAGAGGAGGGGTCCTTTGGGCCTGAGGTTCTCAGGGCCTCAGGATGACGAAGGGGAAGCCAGAGTGTGGGGCCTGCCGGCTCCTCTCCACCCCACCCTCACCAGGTCCTTGCAGCCTGGCACTCCCTGAGGGATCTTGTACGCCGTCCTCCCCATCTGCTCCAGACCCTAGAAGATATCCAAGCAGAAGTGCTCCCCTGTGTGCAGCCCCTGGAGATTACCACCCATTACCTACCCCACTCCAGAAGGCTTTCAAGGGCTTGAACTTGACAATGAAAGTGTCCTGCTTCCTATCGGAAAGAGAGGTAGAAGGAAGGAGAACTCAAGGTAAGTTAGTCATGAAGGTTCTCCTCAGACATCTCTACTTTAGTGCCTCCACTCACAGTTTTCTCCAAGGCTAGAGTCAGGAAAGTGGTGTTCCCTGAGCTCTGCTCAGCTCTTCAAGAGAGCTCTATCTCTATCCTCTCTTCCAAAAGCAGCAACTTCTACCCAAAACGTGAAGCCTTTCCCCTTGGCCAAATGGAAAGGAATCCCCTTCAAAGACTTGTGTGCCTCAAGGAGGTGGCTTCCCAAAGGGCCCCTCCCCACTGCTCTGCCTGCAGTGAATGCTTCTGTTCCACAACCTCCCCTGTGGCTGTGACTGAATGATTTCTACCACAGCAACCTGTATCCCACTTATTCGTATACTTGTCTGTCTCCCCCAATATACTTGAGCTCCTTGAAGGAGACGCTGTCTTGATCAACATAATCTGCCTTTTCAGATCTTAGGGACTTAGGAACATCTTAGGGACTTAACACATGTTTATCAGATAAATGAAGAGTGAATGAATGAATGATCAGCCACTCAACCTCTCTTCCCAGACGCCTCTCATTCCCCAGCACTGAGGCAGCAGGATCCAGCCCAGGGCACTTGCCTCCCCCAGGATCAGCCCATGGGCCACTTTCCAACGAGGCCACTCCAGCAAGACACAGGGCACCACATGCCACCAAGACAGACCTTCAGCTCCATCATCTCTATTAAGACAAGCATTACTGTCCTTGGTGCACAGATGAGGCTCTGAGGCCCAGAAAGGTGGCATGAGATGGCTCATTAGTGGGCAGAACTCAGATTCCAGCCCTGCGCTCCTTGCCCAAATCCCTTCAGCTCCCTCCCAGGGTCAGCCCTGGGTAGCGTAGAAGGAGATGGCCATGGGGCTGGTTAGGGGGACAGGAGGGAAACCTGACCCTCAAGCCATACCTCCACGTCTTCTAGGACATCAAGAGAAGGCACTGATCCAAAGTGACAACCCAATCAAGTTGCCCAGTCCGCGATGACCAGATGGAGAGAAGAGCACATTTACTGAATCAGCACCTGTGACATAGATACTGACCCATGTATTTCTAAGGGCTTGTTAAAGAGTAGTCGCAGGTAAAGGAGGGCGCTGCTTGCTGGAAGATTCTTGTCTCTACTACGAGCCAGAGCTAGAGCCAGCGGCTTTCTCTGAACTCAGGTCCTACAGTGGAAGGAAAGGCACTTTTTAGGGCAGCTACAAATATTTCTTTCTCTCTCTCTCTCTCTCTCTTTTTTTTTTTTTTGCAAACCACCATTTCCTGTTTTGTTCTCTATTTATACTTTACATTTAGTTTTGAGAAAGCACTGGTGGTTTGGTGTTTTGGTTGTTTCTAGTTCGGTCTTTATCTACAAAGCCGACTCTCTTTTTGAAATAACTTTCTGTAATGTAAACCAACAGTAGACCTAGATTCTTTTCAAAGGCTTTGCTAAGAAAAATTCTTCTTCAAGCTTTAACAATAAAACAGGAAGATTCAAACAGTGCAAGTCTCATCTTCCCAAGTCAATGCCTCAGGGAACTGGAATCCATTCACCAACCTTGGGGATTAGTGAATTCCCCAGGGCTTCTTGGCGCAGTCACCTTTCCGAGCCCAAACATTTTCACACAGATTTCCAGGCACAAGATCGTTCATACTGAAGCACAGAAACATGTAACTGTAATATATTCATTGGGATACTCTTTGCAAAACTTTGATGTTTTGCAGAGAGATACTCTCTGCAAAACTCTGATGTTTTGCAGAGACCCTAGACCCAGGGTTAGTGCCACGCGATGAATGCAGCGACTTAGTGTTTGCCCTCGAAGAACGCACCGTCTAAGAACATTGCGCGCTCTGGCCCCACGGATGCAAGGTACAGTGGTCAGCAGAGAACAAACATGAAAACAACCCTGGAACTAACACCTTCACCGCCAGTTCAAGTCCAAGAGAGACGCCTTTCCGACGTAAAAGGCAAGGGCAAGAGCAGATCATCCCGATGCCGGTTTTAGTCCTCCGTGCTTGGTAACTGAGAGCCTGGCTTCCCCAGTAGGAAGGAGCAGGTTCCCGCCATTGAGGGGTCAGTGAGGGGAGCAGGTGGTTAGGGGTCAGCCAACAAGGATGAGGAGAGCCGCCTTTGAGTCACAGCAGGAAGGAATTAGAGCAGCAGGGTGACTCCTGGGCCTCAGTGTCCTGACCCGGCCAACGGAGACACCAGGACTCGCCAGGTTCACGCCAACCACCAGGCTGCCATGAGGATCCGAAGAAAAAATGGCCACGAGAATCCATCATAATCTGCAAAGCCCTATGTGATGTAAATTATGGCTGTTGCCAGACAAATAATTCTTTTTTTTTTTTTTTTTGTTCCTTCTGCAAAGAACAGATTGTCAATAGGAACTCTGTTTCCCAACCACTTGCTTGCAGGGTCCCCAAAGACCGCCCACAACAAAAGTCCACATTTTGGTCTACTGCACTGAAGAAATATCCCAAAGGCACCGGAGAACATCATACTCCTTGTTGCTTCCTGTGGGGCATCACAGAGGGCTGTCTCCCCTGTGGATTAGATCCTCCCCCGACCATGAGGGTGCAGCTGCTGCCATCGCCACTGGGGAGTTTCCACAGCTCTCTGGAAAGCCAGGAGGCGGAGAGGGAGGGTGGGTCACCATCCATCACCTGCACACGCAGTCCCTGCCCACTGTCTCACTCTCCCCCTTTATTTCACAAAATAAAATCCCAGGGCCTTCAAACATTAGGAGTGCCAACTATCACCAGGGTTGTGGAGAGAAGGGATAAAGGGAGGGGAGGGCTGGAACAAGGAGTACCAGAAAACTCAGCTCCCGATGGTTTTTTTGTCTCACTTAAAGGAAGGACAACGAACTGCGGTCCTAATTTGCGTCTGACCACCAAAGGTCACAGAGTCTTCTCAGTTATGCTGGGATGTGTGGTCACAGCATCATTCCGTCATGGACACGGCAGGCACAAGTCGCTGTTTCTCTGACCAGTGGCCCCTGGTGGCCCCCACACGCTTCATGGCACTAGAAGACGAGGGCCCCACAGCAACTTCTGAGGCCCTCAAAAAGGAACCGCTGCCAGAAATGGACTCTTCCCACCTGTCTCATCCCTTCAATCTTTGGAAAATATTTCCTGAGCACCTGCTGTGGGCCAGGCCCTGTGCAGAGCCCACTGGCGACGTGAAGATGAGCCCAGAATGATGTCTTCTGCAGACACACTCAGGAGGAGGGAAGGGAAGCAGAGCACACAGGTCACCCCGCCTTCTTTCTTCCAGCCCTTCCCCACACGCAGGCCTCCCTCTACCTCCACGGGCATGCGCATGCCCACATGTCCCCTTCCAAGAGAACCCCACAGTTGAGTCCTCCGTGCCTGTGTTGTCAACACACAGCTCCTCGGTCTCAGTCTTCCCCAGGATAGCTCTGAGCCTGGTGATGCTGGCAGGTCACCCAAAAAGGTAGAGCTGTCACAACACACGCTCAGTCCAGACAAGGAGGGCTGGGCAATGACTACAAAGACAGAGCCTTTGCTGGCCAGGCCTACCACCCCATGGCAAAACAGCCACGTGTATCTTTCAGGTCTCCCTTGGGCAACCCCTTCTCCCCCCGGAGCACCCCACCCTTGGACACACAGGCTTCCCAATCACTCCAGCCCTCATGGGTTACTTGCCTCACACCCACACCCCCTTGCTTCCGGGGCTGTCTCTGGTGGACACCGTTAGGCAGAGGGCCCTGCTGACGGGACCAACAAGGCAACGAATAGTAAATAAATAAACAAATGAGCTAATAAAGCACATACCCATGCCCACATTGTTTTGTTAGATTCTCACTACAAGCCCTTAAGGCAAATATTATCAGGTACCCCCATTATACAGATGAGGAGTCCATCAGATCTACACGGATGAGGGCTCAGAAGGGCTCCTTGTCTTCTCAGAGGTCACACAGCTACGGCCAGGCCAGCCTGTCTCCACCGGCAGGTGGTTAGCAAGATGTTAGCTGCCGAGACCCAAGGAGCTCATCTCCCAAGGCTTTTGTTTCTGGCTGGGAGATGCGGCATTTTAAAAGCGAGCTCCTCCAGGCGAGAAGCCATGCGCACATCCTGAGATGGGGGGGATGAGGTTGTTAGCGCTGGGTCTGGGCTGGATGAAAGCTTCTGTGACCTCTTAGGGGCCTTGCACACAGTGACTCCTCAGCAAATACAATTTGGTTGATAAAAAAGAAAGGGAGGGGTGCATTAGAAACAATGCACTTGCGGTCTTCCACTTCTTGGTTGCTAAAGGAAAGGTCAAAAAAGGAAAAACTAACCCTCTTTTGTCCTGCTCCTCTCCAGGGCCTTAGCCGCCAGCATCATCTTCCAAACCCCATCCCCTCTCCAAAGGTTTCCTGTGGCCATGGAACAACAGTGAAATCAATTCTTAATTAGCTTTCAAAGTTTACCTTTTGAAAATCTGTATATATGAATATTTATTAAACACTTACTAGGTGCAAGACATTTGTGCCAGGCCCTGGAGATAGAAAGGGGGCATCGGGAGAAGCGTGCAAAGAGGAGGATGCTTGCAGCCGCCAGGCATGCCTAATCTAGGGACAACCTTTCATACTTAACTGGAGGAGGAAGGAAAAAAAGTCTCTGCAGAAGTCAAAACACAGAAGGGGCTGACAGTCACAAAAAGCACTAAAGAATGTGAGGAGCTGTTGTTGGGTTAATTTTTCTTTTTCGAAGCGAGAAGAACAAGGAGAGAATTAACCCACGGCTCAAAATAGACTGGGGAGTTCACAAGTGGCAGTGAGATGCCAGGAACGATTTGTTTCTATGTGTTTAGCACCAAAATGCAAAGGATCTCAAACTGGAAGCCACGAACAGAGGACAGAGAGGGGAGACAGGGAAATGGACAAGAGGCATATTGCTTCAGTGAGCTCAGATCTCCCCAGGCTCAGACAAAACACCCCCTTGGGTGCAGCAGGAGTTTACACAGAGGGTCTCAGAGCTGCGGTTGGAAATTTCCAAGAATCACGGGCAGGTGAGAAGCTCTAGAGGAACACAGGTGCCTATTTTATCCCGGTTTTCGGAGCACGTTAGATTCTGGATGTGGAAATTAATATGCTCTTATCAAAGGAAGTGGTCATCTGAGAACACTGCTTTCTCAGAGCAAATTCCCCTTACACTTAAGGCTTACCCTAGCTAGATGTGAGAGGGGGTGGAAATTAGGTTGGAAATCAGAGGACTGCCATCACCATGGCCTGTGTTGATTACCATAAACTCTTTGACACAATGTCCCAAGATTATTTCGTGGATCAAATAGTTCACATGAGCAGAGGGATAATACTTTGGGGGAAAAATCATAAGCAAGGTTCCAAGTTGCATGACTAACGGTATAGCAGCCATCTGCTGGTGTCTCTAATGGTCTCCCCAGGTCTCTAGTCTCCGTTATACTCTCCCTGGTGACATGGCTAAAGATTTAGAGGACAAGCTTAGCAAGTGAGCAGATGACACGAGTCTAGGAGGGACAGCTAATGCCCGCACATCACAGAACTGAGATTCAAAATGTTTTCATTGGAAGGACCAAATCAGACAAATGAAAGTTTCAAAAGATAAATAGCTAACACCTCGTTCACGGATGTACAGGAGAGATTAGACAGGAAAGGCCTCCCACGTGAAAAACATCTAGGAATGTTTGTTACTAACGAGTCTTTTTTAGACGCTGGGGAGGCCCATTTTAGCAAGAAATTCACAGGAATATAGATCACGTGGTGTCCAGATCGAGAGAAACAACAACTCTGTTGTCTCCAGATCATCTGGAGTCTTACACTTGTTTCTAGGGCAAGAATTAAAGGAAATATTGCCTCCAGAATGGGAGGAGAGTGGAGGCAGATGGAGACTTTCCTTTGTGGAGCAGTTGAAATAATGGACATGTGGCCTGGAGAAGAGACCGATGATTCCAGGCGGCCCGGCAAGGCAGAAGCAGGATCACCCCATCCTAGGAGGGCAGCCTCCTAGACGGTGCCCTGTGATCCCCATCTCCTGGGTCGTCTTTCTCACCCTGAGCCAAAGATTTAAACTGGGGACGCCTTGTTGGCTTAGTCGGTTATGCGCCTGCCTTTGGCTCAGTACATGATCCCAGAATCCTGGCATCGAGTCCCACATCAGCACGTAGTCTGCTTCTCCCTCCCCTCCCCCCACTCATGCTTGCTCTCTCTCTCTCTCTTTGAAGTAAATAAATAAAATCTTTCAAAAAGAATTGTTAATTAAAGGAATGATGACTCCGAATGCTCACTATGTAAGAGCCAGTCTAACTCAAAAGCAGGAAAGCAACAGTTAAGGTGCTTCCTGACATCAGCAGCAAGAACTGAATGAGATACTCTGTTACAGCCAGTGGCTGTGTATTGCACAGGCCAGGAAGCCGGTGCCTGCACCTGGAACAGGACCAGTACACGCTGACAACTGCAGATCATCTGGGTTTGTCCTCACGGCTCCGAGGGTTGTGTTTTTCTCAGGTGAATCCAATCGGATCCCGTTCTTTTACACTTTCTGCAGTTCTGTCACTTCTTCCTAGGCTGAGGAGCACCAGCTGGGACAAATTCCAAATCCCAAGAAGCCTGATTAGGTAAGGACATCAGAGCCTATTAAAATAAGAAAGTTGGTAGAGGAAAAGAAAAATATTTTATCATCCCAAACATCAATCCCTTTTACTATGGTATTATTTTTTTTAGGATTTTTTTTTTAAAGATTTTATTTATCTATTTGCCAGACACAGCACACAAGCAGGGGTGAGCGGCAGGCAGAAGGGAAAGCAGACTCCCCACTGAGCAAGGATCCCAATGCGGGACTTGATCCAGGACCCTGGGATCATGACGGAAGCCAAAGGCAGACGCTCAGCCAGCTGAGTCGCCCAGGTGTCCCTACTATGGTCATATTATCAGTCTCTTGTGTTATATTTCGTAATAGATTTTCAAGAAGTATCTTTGCCATGAGACCTGAAGGGTAGAGGTAGTCAATCAAGATGAAACCAGAATGGGATCGTAGCAGAGTGGTTGGCACAGAGAGGCTGCTCTGTGGATGCTTATTGAATTGGTTTGCATGGGACGGGAGTGAATCGAACAGATTTAAATTGAAGATCTCAGGAGGAGCAAAGTAAATCATGGCAAATCCACATCCTGGAATACAGCTCAGTCTTTAGAAAGACGAATTCCCTAGTCCCAGGGCAAGCGAGAGGGGCATAGTCCGGCTTCTCTCTGTGTGCTAACAGGGACAGGCCTTCAGGATTTATTGTTGCATTAGAAAACAACAATATGAAGTAGCCAAAAAATAGGTACACTTATCTCAGGTGTGTGTCATCTGAATGTTTACTAAAAAAAAGCATATATTTTTCAGAGCGTATTTTTAGTTTATTGATTAAAGTCTACTTGAGCACAACAAACAGATGGCTGGATACTTCAAGCTTTATTCTTTGATAACTTAATGTGCAGTACATTCGCTTCCTAGTGCTATCATAATTAATTACCACAAACGCGGTGGATTACAACAGAAATTATTCTGTTATTCTCGCAGAGTCCAGGAGGCTAGAGGTCTGAAGTCAAGATTTCAAGCAAGGTTGATTCCTTCTTGGGGCCATGAGGGAGACTCTGAGAATCTGTTGCATGCCTCTTTCTCGGTTCTCGTGGTTCCAGAAATCCTTGGCATTCCCTAGCTAGCAATCCAACATCTCCCCAGATTCTTCCTCCGTTGTCACATAGCCTTCCCCCCACTCTGTGGTCTCTGCATCTCTACATGGCCTCCTCATAATGACTCTAGTCATCGGATTTGGGGTCTACCCTAATCCAGGACGACCTCACCTTAACTAATTCCATGTACAAAAATCCTAATTCCAAATAAAGTCACATTCTGGAGTTCCAGATGGACATGAATTGGGGGGGGCACTATTCAACCTAGCACAAGTAGTATGCATCACCCTTTCTCTCTCTCTTTTTTTTTTTTAATTTTACTTATTTATTTGAGAGAAAGAGAGTGAGCAAAAGAGAGAGCACAAGCCAGAGGGCAGAGGGAGAAGAAGTAGGCTCCATGTTGAGCAGGGAGCCTGATGAGGGGCTCGATCCTAGGACCCTGAGATCATGACCTGAGCCGACGTCAGATGCTTAACTGACTGAGCCACCCAGGAATGCCTTTTCAATTAGGGGGAATACTGTCTTTCACCTTCTCAGCTATGGTGGTTGTGTTAACTCAAATATGAATTTTACAGAAGTCTTTTGCTATCATTTAAAGGCATTTTGCAAGGTACCTGGGTGGCACAGTTGGTTAAGCATCAGACTCTTGGTTTCAGTTCAGGTCATGATCTCAGGGTCTGTGAATGGAGCCTGATTGACATCAGGCTCCATTCACAGACCCTGAGATCATGAGCTCAGCAGGGAGTCTACTTGAGGATTCTTTTTCCCTCTCCCTTAGCCTCTTACCCCTCTCCCAGCTTGCATGCATGTGTACTCGCTCTCTCAAATTAAAATAAATAAATCTTTAAAAAATAGTAATAAAATAAAGGCATTTTTCTTCCTGTATCCCCTGGGAAAATGAAGAAAATGTGATAGCCTTTTCTTGTAATACTACTCTAAGTTTTTTATCCCCAGACTAATTTGTGCAAATAAAGTTTTCCATTTAAATCTACATTGTCCAAATAAAAATATTTGTTTTAATTGGGGTATAATTTACATACAGTGAAATACACAGGTCTTATGGGTACAGTTAAATGAATTTTGCTACATGTATACACTAATGTAATTCATACACCTATCAAATATAGATTATTTTCATCACCCCAGAAAATTCCTTTAACCCCTTTCTAGTCAACACCACTCCTTCAAAGGAAACCACTGTTCTGATTTCTATCACCATACATTAGTTTTCTCTGTTCTTGAGCCTCATAATGGGGTAATACAATTTGTACTCTTTTACCGCTGGCTTCATTAGTTCATAAACCTATTTTTGCATATACCAGAAGTTTATTTCTTTTTATTGCTGAGTAATATCCCGTTGGATAACTACACCACAGTCTATTCATTCATTCACCTGTTGATAGGCATTTGGATTGTTTCCAGTTTTAAGATATTTTGAATAAGTCTGCTAGGAACATTCATGTATGAGTCCTTTGCAGATAGACGTTTTCATTTTCTGGAGATGTTGGGTCATAGGATAGGTTTCAGTCTAACTTTGTAAGGAACTGCCTAACAATTTCCCAATGGTTGTACCGTCTTTGCTGTACCAGCAGCATAGAAGAAGGCCAGGGGCTCCATATCGTCACAACGTTGATGCTGTCAGTCTTTCATTTTAGCTATTCTACCAGGTAGAATTTAATTTGCATTTCCTCGATGATTAAAGACATTGAACAACTTATGTGTATATTGGCCATTTGCATATCTTCTGTTGAAAGTGCCTGTTCAAGTCCTTTGCCCAAATATTTATTATTGGGTTGTTAACCTTTTTTATTATTGAGGCATAGAAGTTCTATATCTATTTATCTGGATCCAATTCCTTTGTTAAATATATGTACTACAAAACTTCTTCCCCAGTCCATGGCTTGCTTATTCACTCTCTAAGTAGTATCTGCTAATAAGCAAAGGTTTTTCAAAAGACTCCACCAAAAAAATTGCTAGAACTGTTATTGGGATTCAGCAAAGTACAGGATATAAAATCGATGTACAGAAATCTGTTGCATTTCTATACACTAATAATGAAGCAGTTGAAAGAGAAATCAAGGAATCCATCCCATTTACAAGTGTAGCAAAACCCATAAGATACCTAGGAATAAACCTAACCACAGAAGTTTATTCCTGTACTCTGAAAACTATAGAACAGTTATGAAAGAAATTGAAGAAGACACAAAGAAATGGAAAAACATTCCATGCTCATGGATTGGAAGAACAAATATTGTTAAAATGTCTATACTACCCAAAGCAATCCACACATTCAATGCAATCCCAATCAAAATAACACCAGCATTTTTCACAGAACTAGAACAAATAATCCTAAAAATTGGTATGGAACCAGAAAAGACCCTGAGTAGCTAAAGTAATATTGAAAAAGGAAACCAAAGCAGGAGACATCTCAATACCAGACTTCAAGCTCTATTACTGTAGTCATCAAGACAGTATGGTACTGGCACAGAAACAGACACATAGATCAACGGAACAGAATAGAGAACCCAGAAATGGGGACACAACTGTATGATTAACTAATCTTCAACAAAGCAGGGAAGAATAGCCAATGGAAAAAAGACAGTCTCTTCAACAAATGGTGCAGGGAACTCTGGACAGCAACATGAAGAAGAATGAAACTGAGCTGCTTTCTTACACCATACATAAAAATAAATTGAAAATGGATGAAAAACATAAATGTAAGATAGGAAACCATCAAAATCCTAGAGGAGAACATAGGCAGCAACCGCTTTGACCTCGGCTGCAGCAACTTCCTACTAGACACATCTCTGGAGGCAAGGGAAACAAAAGCAAAAATGAACCATTGGGCCCTCTTAAAGATAAAAAGTTTTTTCACAACAAAGGAAATAATCAACAAAACTAAGAGGCAACCTATGGAATGGGAGAAGATATTTGCAAATGACATATCAGATAAAGGGCTGGTATCCAGAATCTATATAGAACTCAAACTCAACACCCCAAAATAAATGATCCAGTTAAGAAATGTGAAAAAGACATGAACAGACATTTCTCCAAAGAAGACATCCAGGTGGTTAACAGACACATGAAAAATACTCAATATCACTCAGCATCAGGGAAATACAAACCAAAACCACAGTGAGATACCACCTCATACCAGTCAGAATGGCTAAAATCAACAACTCAGGAAAAAACAGATGTTGGTGAGGATGGGGAGGAAGGGGAACTCTCTTGCACTGTTGGTGAGAAGGCAAACTGGTGCAACCTCTCCGGGAAACAGTATGGAGCTTCCTCAAAAAGTTAAAAATAGAGCTACTCTACGACCCATAAATTGTACTGCTAAGCATTTATCCAAAGGATACAAAAATGTCGATGTGAAGGGACACATACACCCTAAGGTTTATGGCAGCACTATCAACGATAGCCAAATTATGGAAAGAGCCCAAATATTTGTCCATTGACTGATGAATGGCTAAAGAAGGTGTGATATACATATATAATGGAATATTACTCTACCATCAAAAAGAATGAAATCCTACCATTTGCAACAACATGGATGGAGCCAGAGTGTACTATGCTAAGCAAAATAAGTCAATCAGAGAAAGACAAATACCATATGATTTCACTCATATGTGGAATTTAAGAAACAAAACAGATGAACAGGGATGCCTACATGGCTCAGTCAGTTGGGCGTCTGCCATTTGGCTCAGGTCATGATCCCAAGTTCCGGGGATCAAGTCCCACATTGGGCTCTCTGTCCAGTGGGAGTCTGCTTTTCACTCTGCCACTCCCCCAGCTTGTGTTCTCTGTCTCTCTCTCCCTGACAAATAAATAAAATCTTTAAAAACAAAACAAAACAAACAAAAAAACCAGTTGAACATAGGGCTAGAGAAGGAAAAATAGGATAAAAACTGAGAGGGAGGCAAACCATAAAAGACTCTTAACTATAGAGAACAAATGGAGGGTTGGTGGAGGGAGGTGGGTGGGGGATGGGGAAAATGAGTGATGGGCATTAAGCAGGGCATTTGTAATGAGCACTGGGTATTGTATGTAAGTGATGTATCACGAAATTCTACTCCTGAAACCAATACCACATTATTTGTTAACTTGAATTAAAATTAAATTAAATTAAATTAAATCCCACCATGTAAAAATCAGGAAAAAAAAACAACCTATGATTTATCTCAAATTAACTGTTGTGTTTGGTGTGAGAAAGTCCTACACACAGATATCCAGTCACTCAGTACAATTTGTTGAAAAGACTTTTCTCTCTCCATTTAATTACTTTGGTGCCTTTGTCAAAACCAATTAACCAGAGGAGTTTTAGTTTCTTATCTGGACTATTTATTCTATTTCATTGATGTATTTGTCTATCTTTATGTCAATATCAAACTCTTGTAGTTACTATAACTTTATAATAAGTTTCAAAATCAGGTAATGTGAGTCCTCCAACCTTGTTTTCCTTTTTCATGATTACTTCAAAATTTACAATTTGAATTTCCACATAAGTGCCAAGAACCTGCTGACAGTCAACTTGGGAGAATTGAAATCTGAGTCTTAGAATCCATAGATGTAGTGTATCTCTTTATTTACTTATGACTTTGGTTTTTTGTCAGAAACATTTTGTAGTTTTTGGTGTAGATATCATGCACATGTCTTATTAAATTTATTACTAAGTGTATTTTGTTTTTTGATGCTATTGGAAAGGTACTTTTACTCTATTTTCCAACTGTTGCTTTTACATAGAAATACATATGTACATCGACTTTGTCTTCTGCTATGAAACTACTTCTAAACGACCAGACCTCGTGAGGCTTTTTGTACACATCTGTAGATTTTCTATATACACAATCTGATCTGTGAATTAAAAATTATATTTCTTTCCAATCTTTTTGCCTTTTAATTATTTTAATTTCTTCTCCTTGCCTTGCTACAGTGGCTTGAACCTATGGGAGAATGCTGAACATTAACAATGATCTATAAAATAAATAAATAAAATAAAACAATTCCCTAGGGGGAAGTTTTCCAATATTTTATCTTTAAGTGTGGTATTATCTTTAGGTATTTACACGAGATTGAAAACGTTTCTTCTATTTTTAGTTTCCTAGCAGTTGTTGTTTTGTTTTGTTGCCATGAATGGACATGAAATTTTGTAAAATGCTTTGTCTCCATCTATTGAGATGATCATAAAATTTCTTTTATTCTGTTATTGTGAGGAATATTGATTTATAATGTTCTTTTCCTATAATATCTTTGTCGAGGTTGGAAACAGGTATGGTGAATGGCTTCAAAAAACAAGATGGGAAGTCATCTCTCTTCTTTTTTCTCAAAGAACTTGGGTGAGACTGGTATTATTTCTTAATTAAATATTCGATAGAATTCACCAGTAAAGTAATCTAAGTGGGAAGTTCTAAGGTTGTTAATTATAAATTCAATTTATTTAAAAGAGAATTATTTTGGTTTTCTATTTCATCTCACATTAGATTTGTTAGTTGTGTTTTTTGAAGAATTTGTTGACTCTATTAGCATAAATTATTCATAATGCTTCTGTATTATAATTTTAATATTTTTAATATCTGTAGAGATGTCCTCTCTGCATTCCTCTACTGATAATTTTCACTTTTCTTTCTTTTTCTTAATCAATCCTGTTAGAGAGCATCAATTGCATTAATCTTTTTGAAGGACCAACTTTTGGTTTTGCTAATATTTCTCCACTGTCTGATTTTTGCTTGATTGCTTCCTTCATTCTACTTACTATGGGTTTAATTTGTTTTTCTTATTCTGGCTTCTTAAGGTGGAAGTTTAATTAATGATTTTAGACCTTTCTTCTTTTTCCAATATGAATATTAAAAAACATAAATTCCTGTCTAAGCACTCCTTTAGCCACATCTAACAACTTTGAGTATGTTAGGTTCCTTCTTTTCATTTTCCATCAGTTTAAAGTATTTTCTAATTCCCCTTATAATTTCTTCTTTAATCCAAGGGTATTTGCTGGCTTGTTTTTAATTTTCACATATTTGACATTTTCCTGATATGTTTCTGTTATTGACTTTTAGAACATTCTGTATGCTCTCAATCCTTCGAAATTTATTGAGACTTGTTTTATGGACAAGCTTTTGTTCTATCTTGGTGAATGTTCCACGTATATTTGGAAAGAATGAGTATCCCGCAGTTGTAGGATGTAATGTTCTAGAAATACTAGTTAGGTTAAATTGGTTGATAGTGCTGTTTAAATTCTCTATATCTTTATAAATTTTTTTCTAGTTGTTCTATCAATTACTGAATGTGTAATATTAAAATCTGCAACTCTAATTGTGACTCTAACTATAAAATTGTGAATTTGTCTATCTGTCCCTTTAGTTCCGATGGCTGTTGTTGCATGTATTTTGAGGTTTGTTATTGTGGTACAAATAAATTTAATATTTTAATACTTTCTTGATGATTTGACTCTTTTATCATTAAGAGTGACTCTCCTGGGGCGCCTGGGTGGCTCAGTCCTTAAGCATCTGCCTTTAGCTCAAGTCATGATCTCTGGATGGAGCCTTGCTCTATGGGGCGCCTGCTTCTTCCTCTCCACTCCTCTTGCTCGTGTTCCCTCTCTTTTATTTAATAAAATGTTAAAAAAAAAAAAGAGTGACTATATTTATGTTAAAACTACTTGTCTTTAAGTCTATTTCAATGACATTAATATAGTCACTCCATCTTTCTCTTAATTACTGTTTGCATGGTTTCTTTTATTGATCTGTTACTTGTGACCTATGTTTAATTTTTATAATTAAAATGCGTCTCTTGTAGCCAGCAGAGTGAAGTTTTTTGTTGTTGTTATGCAGTCTGTAAATCACTGCCTTTAAGTGAAGTATTTGGTCCATTTGTTTTTATTTATTTATTTATTTATTTATTTATTTAAGATTTTATTTATTTATTTGACAGAGAGATCGCGCATGCGCGCACAAGCAGTGGGAGCAGCAGAGGGAAAGCGGGAAGCAGGCTCCCTGCTGAGTAGACAGCCTGACTCCAAGCTCCATCCCAAGACCCTGGGATCATAACCTGAGCCCAAGGCAACTGCTTGAAGGACTGAGTCACCCAGGCACCCTGGGCCATTTGTATTTAATGTAGCTATTCAAAGAGTTGACTTTGAGCCTACCAGTGAGCTATTTGCTCACTACTTGTCTTTTATTTCTCTTATCCTGCCTTCTTTTGTATTAACTGAGTGGATTTTTTTTTTTTTTAAGAATTCCATTTTTATCTCTGCTTTTGTCTTCTCGACTTCTTGCTGTTAGTTGTGTTCAAGTTCTCTTATCCAATGGCTACTCTGTTATTAAGCCTATCCAGTGGATTTTTTTTTTTTATGTCTTGTATTTTATTTTTTTGGTTCTAGAATTTCAGTTTCCACTTGTTTTTATTTTTAGAGTTTCCATTTCTCTTCCTTAATATCCATCTCTTTTCCTTCAATTATTTAACATGTTTATAATAGTTAATTTCAAGTATTTAGCTGATAAGTCCAATGCCTGGGCCACCTGTGGATATGTTCCTATTGTCTGCATTTTTTCTCAATCATGAGTAATATTTCCCTGTTTATTTACACATGGGTCTTTTTTTAAAATTGTACTCCAGGAGCACCTAGGTGGTTCAGTCAGTTAAGCAGCCAATTCTTGGTTTCAGCTCAGGTCAAGATCTCATGGGTCTTCTGCTTGGATATTCTCTCCCTCTGCCCCCAGTTGTGCACACACGGGCACATGTGCAGTCTCTCTCTCTCTCTCAAATACATAAATCTATAAAAAAAGAAATAAAATAAAACCATACTCCAGGAATTGTGTATAGAAAAACAGTAGCAAATGGAATACATTTACCAGAGTCGAATTGGCCTGGTGCTGAGCAGTACCTTTATGCAGACCGAGTTAACTGCTGATTTGCCCAGCTCCTAGCCAGTGTCCTCTATTCTTTGTTTATCTTTGAATTCAACACTTACAGGGCCCCCAGAATCCAAAAACCAGGAGAATGTCAGAAACTACATGATTTTTCTCTGCCCACCAGCCCCTCCTCCACTGGTACTGTCTCAGCAAAGATCAGAAAGGAGATGAATTTGTGGTGGTTTTATGTCTTTTTTACATATGTATTTTTATGCCATTTATTAATTTATTGCTGCTCAGCAGCATATCCATCTTTCTTTGCCCTACTCTGGGATCCTGGGGTGATTCTGCAGACTACATTTCTCCCTTGACAGTTGGGCTGATGTTAGGCCCTGTCAACAAAAAGCATTGAAGAGACATCGCAAATCTGAAACAGAAAGAAGGGACTTTTTCTTCTTCCACTGTTTTGTCTCTCTACTTGGTGGCAAATTGATAGGCATGCCAGGGCCCTGGCAGTGGTTCCCAGTCTAAATTCCTTGATTATTAACTTTTCTGTCAGCTCTAGGGCTGGTTACTGCTTTCTGTAGTTACTACTTTATTTTTATTTTTTAAAAGATTTTATCATTTATTTGACAGAGAGGGAGAGAGAGCGCGAGATCACAAGTAGGCAGAGGCAGGCGGGGGGTGGGGGGTGGGGGGGGAGCAGGATCCCTGCTGAGCAGGAAGCTGCATGTGGGGCTTGATCCCAGGACCCTGGGATCATGACCTGGGCCAAAGGCAGAGGCTTAGCCCACTGAGCCACTCAGGCACCCCTGTAGCTACTACTTTAGAGTTCTCCTTTATCTCTTTCAGTAGTTAACCACCTTTCATGTAGTTAGCAATTCTTTATATTAAATCTTCCTTGTTTGGGGCGCCTGGGTGGCTCAGTGGGTTAAAGCCTCTACCTTCGGCTCAGGTCATGATCCCAGGGTTCTGGGATGGAGCCCCGCATCGGGCTCTCTGCTCAGCAGGGAGCCTGCTTCCTCCTCTCTCTCTCTCTGCCTGCCTCTCTGTCTACCTGTGATCTCTGTCTGTCAAATAAATAAATAAAATCTTAAAAAAAAAAATCTTCCTTGTTCAAATTTTGCCTATGGCTAGTATCTTCTGACTGAACCCAAGGGTCTTTCAGATTCTAATCCCTCCTACCAGCTCACACTGTATATGAAGCCTAATTGATTTCTCCTTGTCGGTTCTCTGCCTTTTGCAGGTCCACTCCTCCATTCCAGACCCAGGTCACACCTTCAATGGTCCCAAGGCAGCACAATCCTTGCACACACTATCCCCAACTCCTGCAATCCCTTCCCCACCTCCCTCACTCAGAGTCATCCTTCCAGATGGGCATCTGCATCTGGGAAAACTCCCCACTTCTACATCTACCTGTATCTGCCCATTCCCCAGGTATGGAAGCTAGAGTTTCCTGCTATACCTGGGAAGGGATCATGTCTCTCTAGATATGATTCATCAGGATTTCTTTGCACCCACCACTTTTTGTTAGTCCCATTGAAAAACACTGCTTCTTCCCATGACCAGAAGTTTTTCACATCCTACTACATCCTGACTAGAAGCAGATACCTCTAGGTATGCTTCACATGCAAAGAAAATTTCTAGAAGGATACAGTTACAGTGGTAAGAACTGAGAAATGTGGAAAGGGAGTGAGCGCATAAGAGAGAGAAATTCTTACCTTTTACTATAGTCTTCATGAATTCATTCATTTAGTCAATAAATATTTATTGAGCACCTACTGTGTGCCACTGGTTCAGGCACTAAGAATATAGTAGAAACAAGAACATAAAGTCAAGGAACTTACATTCTCTCAGAACTCATGTTCTAGTAAGGAGAGGCAGACTATAAGTAATCAAATATATAATATGCCAAGTGATGATAAATGTTAATAAGACAAAATCAGGTTAAGAGAGCTAAAGCGTGATGGTAGAGATGGTCTTATTCCATAATGATGGTCTGAAGACCTCTCTCATTAAAGAATATTTGAGCAGAGACCTCAAGGAGTTTGGAGGGTGAGCAGAAGGATGTTCCAGGCAGAGAAGAAAGCAACTACAGGAGTCCTGTGGTGGGTGTGTGACTGATTTTAACTACAGCTGTGTGACAAGACAGTAAGGATATGGAACAGAGCGTGACAGAGCAGGGGAGGGAGAAAAATGAGATAAGACAGGGGGGTGGGGGTGCGGCAGAGCATGAGGGCCCTGTAGGCCACTTAAGATCACTGCTTCTTTCTCCGAGCCTGGCAGAGAAATGATCTGACTCACATTTTAAAAAACTTATTCTAGTGGCTGGGAGTAGAGCACAACTTTGGAGGTTCTGTCCTAATTTACTAATTTTCTTTGTAAACAAGAATATGTGTGTGTACAACTTGTATAACTTGAAAAAATAATTTTGAAATAAATAAATAACCCTAGCAGCCTGCTACAAAATTAAGTCCTGGCAGAACACTCACAGTTGCATGAGGCCACGCCCCACAGGAAGACAAGATAGGATCTGGGGTTCCATTTCTCCATGTTAATTTCCACCTTTTAGATTCAGCATATACAAAGGGGAGTCCAGAGGAGATATGGGCCAGATGCAAATCGTGATTTGTTTAAACATTCTAAACAGACTTAAAATTTGGAATAATATCAATAATAATCATTATTCTTATATAATGAAATATAAAAACAAATATGTAAAAATAAATAACTATGCTATTATAATAATGATTGGTATTATTGGAATAACAATATTTGGAATCAAATCGTATATTTTATACTATGCCTATGTAAATGTGTATACGTGTGTGTCTACACACACACATATGCACATACACATCCATTTAATTTTAAAAATTGGCTAGCTCTGTAAACTCCTGCTACCAGAAGGTATTATC
Source organism: Lontra canadensis (assembly GCF_010015895.1). Taxonomy (NCBI): domain Eukaryota; kingdom Metazoa; phylum Chordata; class Mammalia; order Carnivora; family Mustelidae; genus Lontra; species Lontra canadensis. The sequence continues at coordinate 24,309,943 of NW_022631008.1, forward strand.
CAATTGTCCCTTTCTTTTTGTTATCCCTTAGGGGGAAAACGTGTGGCAAAGCTGGAGTTCTCGAGGCCGCCACAAGCTGAGCTAGACCCAGAGCCCTCTCCTGGAAGGAGACCTGTGGTGTGAGAGCCAGCATCAGCTCTCTGCGTGGGTTGGGGTAGGGTGGACATGGCCCAGGCATGGGCTGCGAATCAAGTTCATCTTTCCTGACCGTCCCATTACTAGATTCCCCACATTCCTTGCCTCCATATGCCTTGGTTCCTGCTTGCACGTGCCTGCCCCATTGCTGGAGATGACTGATCGCAAATTCTTCCTAATCCTGAGTTGAACTCTGCCTCCCAGAAACTACTCTCCTCAGGCCTTACCTCTTACCCCCTGGATGGGAAAGTCCATTCTTCCCTTCCTACGGAAGAAGTCTCTACGTTTCTAGAGGAGGATCAAGACAAGACTCACACCGTCAGCCTGCCTTTCTCACCTCACTTTTCTCTGGTCCAGCCTGAGGACCGGCTGTCACTGATCTACAGACAAGAGATGTCCAACCTCCTAGAAGCCATCAGCCATCAGCCATCTCTGCCCTGCCACATCCTTCCACGTGGCTCATTGCCTCATGAGACTCCCTGTCTCGTCCAGCAGAGAGGGCTTCTCCCTGCCTGCCTTCCGTATGGCACTCCCATAGCTCACCCCCCAAAGCACGGGAATCCTGTGTGACTGGCTTGACTCACTTCTCTGTACCCAAGTCAGATTGAGAGCTTCTCTGAGGCAGGAGCCACCAGGCCTCTCATAGGGGTGAGCATACAGCTGACGATGAATAAATACATGTTGAATAGAGTGATTAATTAACAAATGAAATCAACCTGGGCACTTGCCCACCCTTACGTGACTAGAATCCCACATTACTTTTTTGCAAGTCTTATTAAAGATGAAGAAAAAGGAAAAGAATACGTCTAGGCAAGTTTTTCCAACTCAAAGGACTGTAGTGGGTACTTTTGGAACAAAAAAATAGTCTCAATCCACTCTCTCCTCATTTCCCTAAGGACAGAGGTCCCTGCCTGTCCTTAAATAGCTTGTAGAAGAGAAAGAGAACAGAATTCATTGAGTGGCACCTGTCACATGTCAACCCCTGACAAGGTGCCTTTCACCCATTACCTCCCTGATCTCTCATAATCCTCTCCTGGGGGCGGACTCACTGTTCCCATTTCACAGATGAGTACCTTGGTGCTGTGTAAGCTACCTGGGGTCTGTGATACCACAAACAGAACCGTGGAGATGTGTGCTTGACCCTAGAGCACTCCTTTTCCACAGCCCAGTATGCCTCTGGGAAGGAAAAACATAAGGAAGGAGCAGAAATGAACAAAGAGAAATAATGGGAAAGTGAAGGCAGTTGGAGACCCCTGGGTTAAAAGAGAAAAGGAATGGTTGCTGGAGGAGGTTGTAAGGTCAGAGAGTTTTCCTCTTCCCCTTCACCTTCTTCTCCTCCCTCCTGCTTCCTCCTCTACTTCTTCCTCCTCTTCCTTCTCCTTCTCTTTAAAACTGGCTTTTATATAGAAGATAACTAAGTGTGTTGCAGGCAAAGCAGAACAAGACAGAGAGGTGGTTTGGGTGTTTGAGAGAAAGAGCGGAGTAGATTAAGGTCTTGGAGAAGATGTCTGGGTTCAAGTTAGGACATGAGTAGATGGCTTAAGCTGGAAGAGGCAGGAGGGATTTTGTTTTCTCAGATTCTTCTGGAAGGACAGGAGGAAGGCAGACTAACATTTGTCAGTGACAGCTAGAGCCTGAGCAAGGGCTTTGCACACGTCAGCTCAGTTTGTCCTCACAATCAGCTTTTGTTGTAAGCCTTAGGGTCTCTCTTCCAGGTGTCGAGGCAACGGGTATCAGCACAGAAGAGAGGGCTCAGCAGGCATGAGGGAGAGCACGAGGAATGGAGAGTGGAGGGCTGTGGGAAACACCTGGAGTTTCTGGGGTGGGTATTGCCATCCAAGCCACATGGCCCCCAAGATAAAATAGATGCTATGCAGCCCTTTACAGAAAATGTTTGCTGACCCTTCTAGTACTCCCTCAGCTGCCTGGGGACTTGGACACCTCCTACTCTTTTTTCTATTACAGGAAATTGCCTAAAATACAGGGAGGTCAATAGATATCAGGAAAAGATGAATGAATAGGAAAACATCAGGCAGCACATTTTTCAACAGCATGCTGTTCTCACTCATTGTGAGGCAGATGGGGATTGTGGCCTTTTTAAAGCATTGTATCCTGCCATTTTGATACCCTCAGTTAAAACCAGACTGATTTTAACTATACCAGCAAACTCCAGTTATACCCAGAGAAATGTGGCCAGAGCCACATTTTCAACTTGACTCTGTTCTTCTAACTATAAATTTTCCAACTCAGCTCAAGGAAGAATGACATAAAGTTTCACATATGTGGTGGGCTGTTTTATAGGCCCTCTGATCTAAGAGCACATGGCAGCTCTGATGTTGGCCATGAGACCTGATGAGAAATCAGCTCGGTTCTGAAATATCATATTCCTAATTATAAGAAGAACAATGGCATTGGAATGGACAGACGTTATCTCTGGGGAGAACCAGGACTCGTGGGGAGATTGGAGAGCATGAGACCCCAGGGATTCATATGGAGAAGGCCAAGGTTATTTGGTAGATAACCATGTATATTCCCACCAGCCTTAGAAAAATGTCTAAGGATGGGCTCCTTTTTCTTCCTTTCCTCATGGAATAGAATAGGATTTGTCACAGAGCCAAGTGACACAATGGAGTCGTATGCCCACCACCTTCTCTAGTTTTCCTAGGCAGCTTTTAACTTAGAGGGCCCCTTCTCATCTCGAGAAGGGAAGACAGTCAAATGAGATTTTGTTCCTATTAGACAATGAACAGAGAGGCTCAGTCGACACTCCATGTACTCAATGACATAATGTTATTAGCTTCAATTTACTGTGTATTCCCTATGGGCCAGGCAATATACAAAGTGTTGGATCCAGCTCATTTGCTCCTAATGACAACCTGTGATCCAGGTGTTAATGTCTTGCATTTTCATGGTGGGAAGGTTGAGGCTCAGAGAGGTGAAAAGAGGCCACGTGACCATAAGGCAATGGCAGGACTGAGGGGCAGAGCCTAGGCTGCCCTGACACCAATGGTGAACCACAGAGACCCTTGTGCGAGGCAGCAGCTGTCCTCAGAGTTAGCCTTAATTGAGAAGAAAACACAATCACACACACACACACACAAACACATCCCAGTGAAACCCCAACGGTAAGGAAGCAGGATTGAGGTACAGACCTGAATGGCCCTCCAAGAGTAAACAAAGGGGCTGGAGGAAGGCTAGGAGGCTTTCTGGAAGAAGTGATCCTTGGAGGGCTGGAGAACCACTTCTGGCCCTAGTGGCTACTCACCTGACTTTGTCTGTCTGCTTGGCCAGAGGCAGTGACTCGCCCATCAGAGGGGCTCAAGGATTATTTGTCAAGGTGACCAACAATTTTAAGTAACGCCACCAATGGGTGCGACTTCTCCACGAATACAGTGAGACCCGGTAACCACCATCCAGGTTGTAACCTGGTGGTTCTGCCCCTTCGTGTTGGCGTCCGGTGGCCCACGGCTGTGCACCTTGCCCTCCTGACCTTGGCACTGGGCCTCCAACCCATGAACGGTCACAGAAGTGGCGGCTTTCCGTCGAAGTCCCCATCCTAGCCTGGCGGTGGGCCTTTTACCTCCAATTATCCCCACCATCTCCCACTGAAGCTCTCCCGCCCCACCAGTGCCAGGACTGAAGGTGAAAGAAATGGAAAGGAGAGCGGCACTGATAGACCTTGCCATTACCAAGCCTGCATCACTGACCGAGGGCATTTGCCATTTCTCTCTCATGCTTCCGGGCTCTTTGCCCCTCCAGTGCCAATGTTAGATGGCTCCTCCCACTCTGGGCCCCTCCCACTCTGGGCCCCTCCCACTCTGGGCCCCTCCCACTCTGGGCCCCTCCCACCCTGGGCCCCTCCCACCCTGGGCTCCTCCCACTCTGGGCTCCTCCCACCCTGGGCTCCTCCCACTCTGGGCTCCTCCCACTCCGGCACCCAGAGGCTTCCCTGGAATAAATATACTTCAGCAACAGTGGGTGGAGAGGAGGTAAGTTTAAAGGAGTCTTAGGGGATTGAAAAATTATTTGGTGATATGTTCCTAAGTTTTTTATGCTTAATACCCATAAATTTCAGGGGTCACATACGGTAACAGCTTTTGACTTACGATGTTCTTATTCTTGCATTGTATTTAAACCAAACTGTGGAAAGGTAGCAAGAGTAAAAGCCTTTTAAAAACGCTTTGGGATCCATCACTGGGTCAAGCCATTTCTGGCCATCTCTGCCACCACTCTGTTAAAACAAGGACTGTGGGCGCTGACAGCCAAGTAGCTGCTTGGTGTCGGCCGTCGGCCCACCAGGAGTCCTCCCCTTCTCAGAAACTTTTTCTTGCCATTCCCCAGCCCCTGCCACCTGAAGACCTTTTGATGGCTGCCGAGGGCAAGGAAGGAAAGCTCGCTTTGGCTAAACTTTGCAGGGCCACGTCTCACTCCGCGGGCATAGCGCACGGATATTCCCAAGACCTCTAATTAAAATGCCTACAGTCGACCAGTAGCTCCTGTTTCATTGCCCAGGGGTCGCCAAACTCCCTGCTAATGCTGAACACAAATTAACAAAATGCCGTGTCAGCCTTTCTTGTCCCATTACAGCGTTATTGTCATATTTATTAGCATAGTTCTCTGTAGGACCCTCGCGGAATATCGAAAAATTGAGCTAAGCCCTCTCCGTGGCGCGGCGCACATCAACCCTGCAACTCGAGCTCGCAGCAACTCCCCGCTCCACCCAAGACAAGCCGCCAGTGTTCTCACGCTGGATGGGGACAGTCCCTCAAACTGTAATTATCTTCCACTCAAGCTACTGTGAAAGGACTAGGCTGTTCACCGCTTTTACGTCAAAGAACAGTTCTTTATTCGTTTACCAAAATGTACCAACCTACAACACTACCATGAGTTAATTACACACTGAGGGGAAAACAAACACAAACTTCACCCATCACGTTGTTCTAAATCGCATTAGCCTAATTGCTTGATATGCAGAATTAAGTTTACTTTCGCACGTCTCCCTCAATTCCTCCCCCTCCAGTTCTGTGTCTGTCTGGCTGCCTGCGTCTGCGCTGGTCTGGGGGAGAAGTATTTTACCCCGAGTAACAAGAAGGTTAAAAAAGGGAGAAAACAAAACCATACCAAACAAAACACCTCTTTGGAATGTCTGACAAGGAAGGAAAAGTATGTACCATTACAATTTTGTTCTTGGCAACAACAGGGACATATATCCTGATACCTTCCTTCTTTCCGCTTGCCCACTAGAAAAATGTTCTCAAGTCATGCCGCAGGAGAAGAGGCGGAAATAAAAAGGGGGCATGGAGGCAGTCTGTATGGAGAATCAAGGGCAGGGGAGTCATGTGTAAGCAATGTCCTGAAAGACACGAAGAATTTCATCACCTGGAGAAGTGAAGGAAGAAAATCCCAGCAGCCAGGGGATAGAAAGTGGAGAAACACAGAGGCTTCGAGAATCAATGGGGAAGGGCAAAAAGCTCACATGGCCTTTTTCATTTCTATTTTTGCATGTTTTATGCTATGTATAGCATAGTAAAGTATTAGTATGTTTATAATCTATGATACATACATTGGAGATGTGCACTCGAGGAATTATTTATAATAGGGAACACGGTCCAAATATTTGGCAACCATTGACATAAGGGAATCTATCCAAGATTTCTAAGCAACTGAGTGGCTAGAGCATATGGGTATCTTACAAAAGTAACCTTGTGTGATGCATGAGGTGGGGTTGGGAGGAGGACTGCAGGCAGAGAAGTGGAGCTGGAGGCCACAGCTATGGTCCAGGTGGAGGGTGCTGGTGAGGACCTGGACAAAGCCAACAGAGAGGGTGGAGGCGGGAAAAGGAGCGAGTACAGGAAACTCTTTTGGAAAGTAGCATCAGGTAGGACTTCCAGTTGGAAGTAAGGAAAGTTTGGGATTCTGAAACTGTTACGTTCACAGGAGTAGCAGAGATAGCTTTTGTGAAGACAGAATAAAGGAGAAACTATGGGGAAGAGGGCAAATGAGAAGTCCAGCTTTGGAAACGTTGAGTTTAGGGTGCCTATAGAACATGTGGGTGGAGGTGGCCATTGAAACAGTTGGAATTCCAGCCTGGAACCCAAGGAACTAGCCAAGTAAGACTTTGAGTACATAATCCCCTTACGTGGGGACCCATCTCCTTTTCCGCCCCTGTGTCCTTCAGTCCATCTAGAAAACGCAAGGAGTACCTCTCTGTGCTAGGCCCCATTCTCACGTGTCAGCAGGCAAGGGCTGTTAACAAGCAGAGGCCATTTCTGGGCTGAAAAAGCTGATCCCTGGCACTAGCTACTTGGCCATTGGCCTCTGTCCTGAAGGTTCACACAACGATCTTGATGCCATCACTTCTATCAGGTGAGGAACCCAAAGGTAAGGGCACTCATTCTCACTCCTCTCACTACAGCCCTCCCCACACTGTCTGCCACATCAGGACCCAGAATCCACTGGAAATCTTCAGGCGGGGGCACTGGCATATGGATAAAGAAAGTTGCCAACCAAGCCCCCAGGAAACCCATTGACCCCTAGGCAAGGCAGTTCTCATTTGTGCTTTCTCTTGACACTTGGGACATCACCAAATGTGAGTGAGGAGAGTGCTGGAATTTTTTTTTAAGTTTTTTTTTTTTTTTTTAAGATTTTACTTGTTTATTTGACAGACAGAGATCACAAGTAGGCAGAGAGGCAGGCAGAGAGAGAGGGGGGAAGCAAGCTCCCCGCCGAGTGAAGAGCCAGATATGGGGCTCGATCCCGAGACACTGAGATCATGACCTGAGCCGAAGGCAGAGGCCTTAACCCACTGATCCTCCCAGGCACCCCAAGTGTTGGAATTTTAAAAGCAAATATTTTCAAGCTTCCCCATGCTCAGACACCATGCGTTACTAATAACTGTTTTAGGAAAACAGAGCCAGTTGACTATAACTGTGGCTGATGATTCAAGAATGCAAGATTTTTGTCCCAGTGATCCTGGAGCAAGACATTGAACTAGAGCCCCTCAGTCTCCTCGCCATGAAGCTTGACTACCTCATGCAGATGCAGGGCTCAATGATTTTCTGTTCTGCAATGACACTTTAAGCCAAAGAAGCCAGAGATGAAATTGTTGACCTTAAGATTTTTCCCGTTTCTGGGGGCAGTTTGGACACAAATCCACAGAGATAGGACAGAAGGTAAGTGAAATTGATGGTGCTACATAACATCATCTAAACAAGCATGGGCCAGAGGGGGACATGAAAATGTCGCTGCCTTCATGGCCATGAGACATAGACCGATCACAGCTCCTATGATGTCATATTGTATACATCACATCTGAGCTCCTTGTCTCCACTGAGCCGGACTTAACACTAAGTAGTGAGACAGGGTATCAGTGACCTGGACATTCAGGGCAGACATTCTCTCACTAGAGGACTGAGTCTGCTGTGACATACAATCCTGTGTGGGAGCCTGTAGGGAGCCTGAGCTGCAGCTGTAGAACTGTGGGCCGCCCAAAGCACTGACAGTAAACATGGCGGCCGGCTGTGGGATGCTGGGAAACGGTCACTCCTGAGAGGGCGGCCAGAAATCTAAAGGATAGCTCAAAATTCCTCAGAATTAGAGTCACCTCCAGGGACATTCTCTAAAAGCTGCTCTGCAAACCAAAGGATAACTTCAAGAGACTTTATGGGAAGAACTCAGAGGACCATGTCCCTATGGGTGAAGGAGCTATACCACCTGGGATTTTAGTTCTAAACCCCTGGACTGGAGACACAGACAGCCTAGGGCTCAAAGCAGTGCTTAATCAAACTTCAGATCCCTTAGGTACAGCCTTTGTCCCCCTGAAAATACATGGTTTTGATGGTAACTCTATATGGAATAAAACTTCTCTCATTTTGATTCCTAGCAAATGCAGATCAACTATATATATTTTAAGACTTATTTTTTAAGACTTATTTTATGAGCCAAACCATCAAGAGTTGGACGCTTAACCGACTGACCAAACCAGGCATCCCAACATCAGTTATATTTTATAGTGAATCTTACCTTCCTTTTTAAAGTGGAATATCTTGGGGTGCCTGGGTGGCTCAGTTGGTTACGTGTCTGCCTTCAGCTCATGTCCGTGATCCCAGGGCCCTGGGATCAAGCCCTGTACCAGGCTCCCTACTCAATAGGGAGTCTGGTTGTCTCTCTCCCTCTGCCCTCCCTGCCCCATCCATGCTCTCTCTCTAAAATAAATAAATAAATAAATAAATAAATAAATAAATAACTTTCAAAAAATGAAGTGGGAAATCTTTCTCCCTTTGGCATCCAAAAATAATCCACAATGCACACTACAAAAGAAAGAATGCCATTCACACGTGTTTGGGTTATCAGGACATGTAAAACTATTCCAAAGTGTGTGGCTTATTTTGGCTCACCATTTTGTGAGTCAGGAATTCAGGAAAGGCTGGACTGGACAGTTTGTCTCTGATCTGTGTAGCATCAGCTAGGGAGGCTGGGATGGAAGGATCCGCTTTCCAAGGTGGTTTCTTCATCCACACACCGAGTAGCTCTATGTTTCTTGCCTCTTTCTCTACCCGCCTCACCCCCACCTTGATGTCTTTTTGTTCAGGGTCTTCTACAGAGCTTTGGCTCCTGGCAGCGGCCTTGGGGCCATCGACCTCCTCTGTGGCAGCTCAGGGCTCCAAGGGTGAGCATTCCGAGCCCCAAGGGGAATGGCAAGACTCCTGATGTCAGTCCTGGAACATTACTTTGGCCATTCTGTGAACTAAGCAAGTCACTTAGAACAGCCCAGAGACAAGGAGAGGGGAATGAGACCCCACAGCCTCATGGCAGGAATGTCAAAGAATCTGTGGTCATGTTTATTCCTCTACCGCATTTTTATGTACTCAACAAGGAGAAAGTTCTCACACAAGGGATTTCCACATCACAGATAAACGTGTATACCATATACCCAAACTGATACAGGAGCAAAAGCATGGTTTTGGCTTTGAAATCAGTTATAGGACTTAATGGATGACCCTGAGGCACTGAAACTCACTGCTTAAATTCACTGAAGACTGAAGTTTTGTCTGTGAAGCAGAATAACCCTACATTCTAGGACTATTGTGTGGATAACTCGCATAAAACCTACATCATCCAAGTCCCTCAGTGGCTTTTAATGCTTTTAAGCAGATCCAGAGAATAGTGAGGATTTCACCAACGTGCTTTTAAAATACTGTATTTATAATAAAACCTGTGCATAATCTGAAAGAGAATGAAACGTGGCAGAAAAGATCTTCTCAGGCTCAAAGCTACAGTTTTTATTTTATTTTTTTAAAGATTTTATTTATTTATTTGACAGAGAGAGATCACAAGTAGGCAGAGAGGCAGGCAGAGAAAGAGGAAGGGAAGCAGGCTCTCTGCTGAGCAGAAAGCCCGATGCGGGGCTCGATCCCAGGACCCTGGGATCATTACCTGAGCCGAAGGCAGAGGCTTTAACCCACTAAGCCACCCAGGTGCCCCTCAAAGCTCCAGTTTTTAGAGGAAATCCACTACAAGCATCTTCATGGAATGTGCAAATTACCCCCGAATTTCTGCCATGATATTCGAAACGCCTCTACTTAGCAGTCACGTACAGAACCGGCAGAACAGCACCATCTTTCTGAAACTACCATTAATCAGGCATTTGGGGAGGTAGGAGAAAGCGAAATTCATGACAGGGTGGCATGCTCTGACCCACAGGTGCTCAGCGGTGGTGGCAACACTCCCCGCAGAGGGGCATTTTGGAAATGTGTTGGATATGGTTTTACCTGGTACCATGTTGGGGTGCTGTGAGCACTCCTGACCTTTAAGGGCAGAGACCAAGGATGCTGGACAAATGGAGCTGCCCACACAATGGAGCACTATCTCCCCATATGGTCACATGAGTGAAAACCTCGTTTTGGTGAGCCTAGAGTTCACCTCATTCTGCATACAAATATATTTTTACTTAGCTGTAATATATACTGTATTTTCCAGGAATGCAAATAATACATAGATCAAGGGAAGCCTGTTCTCTATTTTGTTTAGGATTTCAAGGGTTGTTTACAATGAAACATCACTGGCAGGAGGACCAGCTTGTGTTAACCGAGTTGCTGAGAGCCATGTTTGAGGCCTCAGTGTAGACAGCGGGTGTCAAGCACCGAACCACGTCATTATGGCACCCAGAGCAGAGCGCCTGCACCGGAAGTAATTATAAATTACTTTGCTTTTACTCCTCTTTATAGTCCAGGTATGACATTACACTGGGTTTTCTCCGATAAGGGATGCAGGAGGGCTGTGTTATCTGGGAACTTCTCTCTGGGATTGTAAACAGGGCATTAAAAACATTTGTAATGGAAGTGAGGGTTGAGTCTGACAGGACTGAGAGCCTACTGCTTTAAAAGAAGTTTGCTGTGGATCCAAAATGCCTTTCCAAGTGGAAACACCAGGGAATCATTTCCTTTCTGGAACCTGTGGGACCTGGGAGCAGCCCAGCCAGGCTGAGCAGCAGCAGCTGGGTCAGAGGCATGAAAGAGCTCTTTCTCGTCAGCCCTCACAGGTGAAAAGACATGGATGCCCCACTGGCTTTTCAACACTGAAGGAGAGACTCAGCAGACCTCACACGGCCATGTAACCCTCCAAAAATTATTTAATGTGAGCTTCAATTTCCCTACCTGTGTAATGGAGATTAAAAAAAAAAAAAGCCTCATAATGACTTCCTGTGTGGTTTAAGTCAGACAAATGAGATAAAGCGTGGCAAGTGCTTCTCTCGGCATCCCCGAGCATACATGGCTCAATAAACGGAAAACGTAGTTATTCCCATTTCTCCAGCACTTTACAGTTTACAAAGACCTTTTCCATATACTGCTTCCTTTGAATTTTATTTGCATTAAACCAAAGAGCCTTCCCAACAACTTCTGGAGCACTGTATACCATGATCTGATCAACTCAGGGTGACACCAAAAATGGCGCATGTTCTTTCCACAACACCTTGCTGTCTTCACCCAGGCTGGCATTATCATTCATGCCATCGCTCACGCAACAAGTGTTTACTGAGGACTTGCCACATTCAAACCACTGGGGCTCAGCAGTGGGGACCGACAGGGAATACCATCCCTAGGGAGGAAGGGAGGCCCAGGGTGGCCACCATATTGGCCCCGGTCACACTGGTGACCGTTCACCTGACTTTTCACACTCAGAGTCCATGCTGTTCCATGGATATTTACTCTCTACCTCTCTGAGGACAAAAGTATCCCCAGGAGGAAGTTCCTGAATGAGAGAGCTAGGGGAAGTTCTGGAGGGGAAAATGGCCGTGCTAAAAAATCGAAGTTTCCAACAATGGCAGAGGAGGCGGCCTCTTAAGAATGGAGTCTGTGTTGGCTGCATCCTTTGCAGACCCTGGGGAAAAGTCTGAAGCTTGCCCTGGGAGGGAGGAAGGCCTTTATAATCCATTCAATCTAAGAATCTAGGAATCACTTCGAGACCACTTCTCAGAGTATAGGGTTTTGCTTTCAATTTATCCCTCCAAATGTCAGATAAACGTTTTTTTCCTTCAAGTTCATTAGTTTGGTTACATTTTAACCTTCCAGCTTCCAAAGAGGGGTGAATGGACTTGAACATGTAGTTGCATGGTCCCAATGTAAATTCTTCTTAGCCTGCCCTAAATCTGTATTCTCAGGGAAGAGAAAGAAAGCCCCCTGGAAACTGATAATCTACCAAGTACACAAGCAGAATACAGGAAACCTTGGCCGAAGGAGACCTTGGATTTGCTTGACTTTGTCCAGGAAGCTGTGTAACCTACACTATCCACTATTAGAAATCTATAAGGACCAGCCAGGTCTTTGGTCCCATGGAATTTTTTTTTTTCTTCAGGCATGAAAATATGAAATATAGTCCCTAAAAACAGTGACCTAACCTATGCCCAGAAATATATTTTTAAATGATTATATTTCCAGTTTATTCTACTTCACTCTGGTCTCGATCCAATTAGTAGAAACTCAGCACTTGACCTTAGCAGAGGCTGGGGCTGATTTGGAAACATCTGTGAGACAAACTTTTCTAAACGTTCTTTTCCCTTACTCTGCTAACAGAGAATTTCAGTCCATTTATTTGTTACCAGGTTTGTGACAAATGACTTCTAACTGAAAGGGAGGGCGATAGAAAGAAAAGACCAGTCCTCCATACTGTTTCAGATCACTGGCCCCATACATTGGCACATACATCACACCCAACTTGACTTTATAACTTCAGTTCCCTGGAGAGAGTTTATATTCACCTGGTCTCATTAAGGCAACACACAACTGTAAAGGTCCCACTCTGGGACCAATTAACTATTTCCCTATCAGGCACCAACATAACCACACCGTGCAATTTGCTCTCCTTCTTTATGTCAAGTACTTAATGTTAATTATGTTACAAACACTCAAAACAAATGCTGTATTTTCATACTGTGGGTAGTGATTTCAGACACTAGAACTAGTTGGGTTTTTTTCTCCCACTCTTTCTGTGCATTGTAATTTGTGCACCCAAATGTCAATTATCTACAGCTATCCTCTTGAAGCATTTTTACAAATGAGTTCTTAAGAGGGATACAATCAAATATGCTGGAGCATCTCACGACATCTGAATGGGATTATATTATATTATTATATTATATTATATTATATTATATTATATTCCCAACATAAGGGGAAATGCACAGATGGGTATGTACTGCACTGACCCCCAAATCTCATGGCAAACTCCCCTAGCATAGGCAACAATGTCAACAACATGAACCAATGACTCACATTTCTCAAGACTGAAAAATGACCGAAATCTATTCCCGGAGTGGCATTCTTTACTGATCAATAAGCCTAGTGCCTCCCACAACATTTTTGAGTTATTCCCTTTGGAATGAACAGCATAGCTTAATAGCTAATTGTTAGATGAAGTCTTGATATCACCATAATTTCCCAAAAGTGAGGATACTAAATCCCAAAAGGCTGTGAAGAAAAGCAGTCAGGCTCTTTCTCAAAAGGCCGCAAAGAAAGAGAATAATTCCTGTTGGCTTGTGATAGTATAGAAATGGCTAGGCCCAAAGGAATTGTTCCTCACGTGACCTCCAAATCCTGTCTCCGAAGCAAAAAGCACAAATGAGCCAAAGCTATCTTTTGCCTGTGGTTTTCTCTCCAGTTCTTCCTTTCCTGCTCAAAGTTGCCTATCAGACAGGATAAAATCCTGCCACCAGGCCCCCCAGCCAGCTCGAAGGCTGCATCCAGGGCAGACGCTCAGTTAAGGCCTCTGTGATCTTAACCTTGGTCTGGAGGCAGGGCTCGGGCCCAGCTCCGCACACCAGGGAAAAGCAGATGCCTTGGTGTTTGACCCTGGTTTTCTCATCAGAACGATGATGTCCCAGGATGACTTGTGGACAAATGTGAAAGGAAAAAGAAAAAAAACTTTTCCCTCCATCTAAAAGGAAATAACCCTGTAAGCTGACAGTCCTGTGCTACCTGTTGGCCATTACTGAGTCTGGTCTGAACTGCCCCAGCGGGTACTGGGGGTGGGAGGGTCAGTGGGCAGGGATGGTCAAGAACTCGTTGGAAGGGCCACGGAACAGGATCTCTCCTTCGGGTTTTATCTCACTACTTCTTTGTTAAGGGTCATTTTCCCATGGCTGGACTGGGACCCAGTGAGGGTAATTCTTTGCTCTGCCAGCCCAGTGTTTGTTCCCAAGTTTAGTACCATCCTCATGAAAGTTTCCATGTTTCTTTAGGATTAATTTCAAGCCATATGTTTCTGTTTTGAAACTACGATGGCTTTTGCTCTGTAGTGATCAGTAGAGAGAGAGAAAAAGGGCAAAGGCTTTTGTTACCAAATACTGAGCTCCCAAAAGTTGAGTCACTATCATAGGGCTAACTAGACAACGTCACCACCTTGCAAAACACAGCATTGACACTCTCTTCCCCTGGCACGTCAATTTTCTCCTAACAGCCAACTCCACTCTTTCTGTATTGGATGCCTTCTGGAGAAAGTAAAGATACCACTCCTCAGCCAAGCCCCTCCCTCAAAGGGCTGGCACAGCCAGCCAGCAGGAGTACGCAATCGTTCTTGAAAATTAGCAACACCAGGACCAGGTTCTGTTTATCCCATCCATCAAGGCAGCTGCTGAAAAAGAAATGCACACATGTTTCCCCACAAATGAAAATTTAGGTGGAACATGCCTGCATCCGTGGGAGAGTCAAGAGGGTTTCCCACGGTTCTGTGCCACTAGATTCTCTCTAAAACACACCTGGTCCAAGGATAACAACAGCCATCCCAGGGATGCCTAAAGTGTGGATCTCTGAATATATCCCCCTTGGTCCAGGGCGTCCCAGAGACCCGGTGGAATGCTCTTCAGCTTAATACAGAGTGAGAATCGCCACCGGGTAATAAATTTCTTTCTGTCCTAAAATAGTAGTCCATGAGGTCATCATTGCAAGCGAGAGGTGTTCTATCTCCTCGATGGTGGCAAAGTGCCTCTTTTGATTGAAAAGTGCTGATTTATCCCAGAATGCACTACTCCTGCCCGCTGCTCATCTCCATCCCACCCTCCTGAAGGATGTTCTTGACTGCGTCAACGCTGCTAGCTGAACCCAGCAGCAAACTTTATCACCAGCATGCCATCCTCGCCAGACTCTTGGCTGAGAGAAGCAGAAGCCCACCCATGCTAACATTTGAAGGACCCAGAAGGAGGAAAGGGAGGTCTGGCTTCCGGAGGAGTGATTTGCACTCATTGCTGCTTGCCTTCTGGCCACTGTGGCCACATAGCAGCGCCCCTCATCGGGCTTCCCCTGAACATCCCCAGCAGTGACTAGCAGCACTGAGGAGTACTTGTGTGCGTTGTGGGGAAGGGCTCACTGTGGAGCCAGCTGCTCTGTCTGCCCAGTGCTGCTGTACCTCTTCAGACACTAACACGTGTAGGTCAGAAGAAGCCAAATTTCGATCGGCCACGAGCATAGCCAAAATGGCCCTTCTGCCTGCAGCTCCTCTTCTCTGAATCTCGACCTAAATCTCAAATCTGACAAGCCGCGGGTGAGAGTTTGCAGAAATATTAGGGAAGAACCCTTGCCAGAACTGAAACCGAGATGAAATCAACAATAGAAAAGCACTGGAACCTCCTGGGCTTGCAGCCAGAGCCCTGGAACCTAGCATGCGACTACCAGCAAATGCAGGCTTCTCCACAGCGATTTATAGCAATGATGCTCACAGAGATTTACAGCGGAGACTAGAGTGTGGCACTCTTGCAAATGCAGAGGGTTGGGGGGAGCGGAGGTAGACAAGGACAATGAAGAAAGAGAAAGTGACAAATTCCCATGCAATCCAAACAGTCTGAGCCACTCCTTTCAACCTCAGAAATGTTACCGTGGTTGGGGCGATCCCAATGGTCTTCGAACCTCATTGGAAAATGTCACAATAGATGTTTGAATTAAAATCCAGTAGATTTGCCAAAAGACTGATTGTTTAAAATTGGCAGCATTCCAGAGAACTTACTAGGCTGCATACTACCCCGGGGGCTGAGAGAATTGCTAATTCCAGAGAAAGTTAATTATCACCTTATTGATAAAGGGGTAATTTTTAAAGCTTATGGTGTGGCTTTTGTGACTCATTAATTAAAATTTAGAGTCGTTTACCAGACACAGTGGTGGCTTCTGTTATTATATATATATATATATATATATATATATATATATATATATATCCAGACCAAGCAATTTGACTGTTCTCCCAGGGGCTGTTATTAAACCCCCTCATCTCTCCTCACCTGTCTGCCTTCGGAGGCAACAAAAAACATTAAAAACGCGTAAATCTCAAACCAGCCTTTGGGGAGCTGGCTGAATTAAGATGTCCAAAGAGGCGCTTAAACAAAGCTCCCTCCTAGATAGGTCCAGGGCGCCCACCCCCCCGACGAAGCACGGACGCTCACACCCAAAGGGACTGCTTGTCCCTTCGCAAACTTCGGCTCCAAAATGTGAGACCGAATTTTACTCCCTGGGGTGGTGAGACGCAGTGAGATGCCCCCTCGTTTCTCTTCTCTCCCTCGCTGTCCCCGAGTCAAAGCAGGTGGCTGGGTGGAAGAGGAGAGGCGCAGGCTGAACCTGGAGGGGACTCGGCAAGGGAAGCCCCAGGCCGGCGCCGGCCAGCGTCGCCTCCCGCTCGGCCGGGGACGCGCGGGCTGCGGCGGGCGCGCCCCGGACTCCCGGGCGTCCGCGCGCGGCCGAGGCTGCCGGCGGGCACCGGGCCGGGGAGGGACGACGCCCGGCGGAGCCCCGCCTGGGAGCCCCCGGGAGCCCGCTCCCGGCTTCCGCCCGCCCCACCCCTGCCTGGACCCAAGCGTGTGTCTGTGTGTGTGATGCGTCCCCGATCTGCAAAACAGCCTGAAAGGGAACTCCCCCAACCGTACGAACGGGTATTCCTCTCCGAGCGTGCCTCCTTCGGATTTCGGGGAACTTCAGGGATGGGATGTTGCCTTCAATGGGTTGGAAGTGTGTGAGCTCCACGATCGAGATGGAGGCATAAATACGTCCACCAAGTTAAGAGAGGCTGGATGCCATCTGCTTGTGATTTTCACATCATTGCAAGTTAAAAAAAAAAAAAAAAAAGTTTAAATTCGATCTTTGTGCATTGGGGCATCGCTCGGATCTTTAGAATAAGCCAATACGAACGACTCCACGTTGAAAAAGTCATGACTTTCTTGAATTTTCAGTAGAAAAGTTCCCGCGGCGGGACGACAGCACGTGGGGCTGGCTGGCTTCCCAGCAGCTGGTCCGCGAGTCCTACCTGCTGCTGGCGAGCACCCCGCGCGACCCCAGCGCCCCCACGCCAGCCGAGAACCAGAAAGCGAAACTGCTTTTGCTGGTTTCACTCGCCTTGAAAACACACCACCAAAAGCAAGTAAGTGACCGAAAGCGATTTACTCCTGTTTCTCTTATTGTTTTCTTTCTATTATCATTCATTTACTTTTTTTTTTTTTCCTTTGCGGTAAAAGAAAAGTCATTTTGGTGCCACAAGGAAATGTAAACGCGTTAAGCACGGAAGAACTGGGTTTTTGGGTGGGATTTGCTCTTGTGATTCGACAAAGCAAACCGACTGAGAGATTTGCCAAAATATGACAGAGACTGTCCACAAACACAATTTAAAGAGCTGAAGAAAACGTATTCACATTTAAAAAAAAAAAATATTTGCGTAAACGCATAGATTTAAAAGGTAAAGATCTGAAGCCATCAAACAACTTCCCTAAAACCAAAGTTTCCATGTTAAGGTTTTGTTTGAGTTGATCACTACCGACTTTCTAGGTAATCTTCACCCAGCTGCTACTCCTCGGTAACTGCCCCCCTTATTTTCTCAGTCTGGTTGTACCAAGCAACACACACACACACAAATGTTCCACACAAATATTGTGCCCCTAGGTAGTTTACTTTACCACACTGTAAATCCTTCATAGTTATTTTTGTGCTTTCACTCCAAATATTCTGGGTTTTTTTTAAGTCTCGAGGGAAAAAAAAAAAAAAAAAACTATGTCTCCCACTCTTCAAAAATGGTTCCTGTGCTTGAAAAGAAAGAAAAACACGAGAGTATACAACGTCTCAATTCTGACGTGTCGCCGGGATCACTTTCTCAAGTACCACAGCGTCTGAGACCAACCAAAAGCCACTTTCCAGAAAGCTACTGATTGTCTGACCCTCTTGAGATGGTCAGAGGATCCCGAGACAACACCATGAGGCGCTTCTCTATTACTATTAGGGGTAGCGGAAAGAACTTGGACTTAGTGCCTCAATTATGGGTCAAATGATTTCCACACAGCTGACACCACCCTTGTCCACTGTCCTGTCCTACTCGGCAAGCAACCTGGAGAGGAAGCTTTGTGCACCGGGTCGTAGTCACACAACACCCCACCTGGGAAGAAGGTGACTCTGTATTTGAACTTGGGAAAACTGATCCTGACGCTCCATAGACACCTGTTTTTTTTTTTTTTCCTCCAAAACTAACCAGTACCCACTACCAGCAGTAAATAGTATTCTCATCTATCTTGATAAATTAAGAAAAAAAAAAACATTACATTTACAAAGACATTGTAAAATATTCCACCTGGGATAGAAATAATAAAACTCAATTTTAAAAAGTACTCTTGTGAATCACAACACATTAATTTTACTAATTAAATTTTAGTAAATATGTTTATCCCAAGACATAGAACACTTTTTGAATTAGAACCAAACCAAACAAAAGCAAAGCAAAATCATCATGCAAATAAGTAGAACAGTTACTTGAGTTCATATTTGGGGAAAACAAAAACAACTTTCTACGTCTTTCAATGCAGAGTTAAAGAGTAATGAACGTGTAAGTACCGCAAATTTATAAACTATATAATTCTAAACTACCTCTTCCTCTCTGCGATCTGGTTAAGAAATCAAACATTTTTGTTCTGTGTAGGAGGAACTGAAGTTACCTGCTGGCCTCAGTGATTTGAGTGCAGGACACTCGGGCATTGCCATGGAGGGAGGCATGCAAGCCAGACACACTGGAACAGGTCACCTGTCATGTTGACAGTAGAAAGAGAAGGATCCCGTGTCAATGGCACGCCCTCCAGTTATGCATCTCCCTTACCTACGGCTGGTTCACCGGAGCCCTGATCAGATTCTTGACCAGGCCGGGAATGTTGACTCAGAAGACAGATGACTTTCAGTACATGCAAATCGAGTATTACAAAAGCTAATCTTCCACCCGTGTGTTAGTAGCTCACAGTGAGTCTCCAGCAGCCCCGCTCTCCGGCTGCAAACATCTCATTAGACTAATGCATTCAGCACAGGCAGAAAACTCGATTTACCATAGCTACAGCAATGAATTTCCATTACGATGACAGCTTCAACCACATCATGTCCGGAAAACCAGCCAACCACTGGCTTTTAAAGAACACACACATTTTACATGCAGAAAACGAGGCGTGTGTGTGTGTGTGTGTGTGTGTGTGTGTGTGTGTGTGTTTCGTGTTTCCTTCCTCTTAGCAGCCCAACTCAGAGAAATGTGTGGTGTAGCTTTTTGCCGACATGAGCTGCAGGGTAATGACACTTCTGCTTCTTTGGTAGTTACGTCCTTGTAATAACCTGAATTATGTCACAATTGTCAGAATGGGTGTTTCCAACATTTCGGTTTTCATTGCCCCTCCTCTGTTGCCATAGAAACCAGACTGTAACATCATCTCTTTGTCCCAGTCCTGCAGCAGTGTGGGCCAGCGCTGGGCTTGTAAGATAGTGGGGATCTGGATGAGTGAGTGTTTGACGTTAAACAAATAAAACGACAACGACAAAAATATTCTAATAACATCACTGTGCGGGAGAGAATGTGTTTGTCACAGACAGTGTTGCCTATACAGATGGACACACCATAGTCACACGGATGGACTTGACAGCTGTGTGCAGCACACGTGGTCAGAGGACGCAGCCAGGACTTGGGCTCTAGATCCGTGTGTAAGCGCAGAAGCCCATGTCCACTTGTGACCGTGATCGGAGCGTGCGTGGGCTCGAATGGATCTCATGCAGGAGAAAGGCTACTGTTCAGCCTCTGTGCCCCGTTGTTTTCTTTGTGGCAAACCAATTTACACTGGCCAAGGGACTTGTTCCCCCCCCTTCTTTTTTAGGAAAGTGCAGCAAAACACCACATCACCCATTTCATTCCACCTATTCTGGGGTATTATTCCCAAGTCCTTCCTACAAGATGAAAGATCCATTCAGCAAATATGTGGCCACCCGCTTGCTTGCTCCTGGGGATGAGCAACAAGCAAAGTTAGCAAATGTTTAGGACTAACCATGACCTTGGGCCAGTAAAGGCTTAGGCCACAACTTGGACAGTTACTGAGAGTGACAAAAAAGAAATTACAGTTTGAGGTTTTTCTGAATATATATACAGAGTCACCTTAGAAAGAAATAAGAATTCTCTCTCCTCGAATTATGAACATAGGAAAAAATTAAAAAAATTTTAAGACAAAGCACTGTACTTATTGAGCAAGAAATAGGGGCGCCTGGGTGGCTCAGTCGGTCAAGGGTCTGCCTTCAGCTTAGGTTGTGGTCCTGGGGTCCTGGGATCAGGTCCTGGATGAGGCTCCCTGCTCAGCGGGGAGCCTGCTTCTCCCTCTCCTTCTCCCTCTGCCCCTTCCCCCACTTGTGCTCTCTTTCTCTTGCTTGTGCTCTCTCTCTCTCTAATTAAATAAATAAAGCCTTAAATTAGCAAAAAGAATGAAACCAGCTACTTTAGTTCTTTTAATCCTCTAATTTTGTTGTTTTGTTTTGTGTGAGAGAGGGCAAGTTTGGTAGTTTTTCACATCGGTTATTTAATATAAGTTGATTTCATTAAAGGAAGCAGGAAGAAAAGGAAGAGGTGGAGGAAAGAAAACAGGACCCAAAGGGTGATTTCTATTGCCAGGATCTCTGTCCCAGCTGCTGTGTGTGATGCTCACGACACATCCTACAGCATGATCCCACAGCACGATCGCCAAAACGCCTCAAGTGGTCTGGGATGTTAGACCAGGGTTCGTTTTTAAATGTTTCTTCAGATAAATAAAATAAATCTTTCTTAAATAACCAGAATATTTGTCAAATCCTGTAAAATGAAGGAAGGAAGGGAAAGAGGGAGTGAGGAGAGAGAGAGAGGGAAAGAGGGAGGAGCTGGGCAGAATCTGCCCGAAAGAAAGGAGTTTCCGGTTTTCCAACCCAGCTCTGTGAGAGTCTGGGATTAGCATCCTTGAAGCCCACACTTCCTCACCTCCTCCCGGACGTGCTGTTTTGTGGCCTGTCCTTAAGTCGGGAGTGTCTGGAATACAGGCATTGGCATCACAGGTCAGCGGTGCAGTGAGGCTTAAAACGGAAGTTAACTAAAAGGTGGCTTGCTTAAAAAATGATAGA
This sequence comes from Lontra canadensis, assembly GCF_010015895.1. Lineage (NCBI taxonomy): Eukaryota > Metazoa > Chordata > Mammalia > Carnivora > Mustelidae > Lontra > Lontra canadensis. Next base: position 24,330,975 of record NW_022631008.1, read on the forward strand.
TAGATAGAGATTGATAGATGGATGATGGATAATTGATAGATAGATATCTCCTGGAATTTCTTTCTTTATGCACCGGGATGTGGGCCTTAAGAAATGAAATCCGTGTTTGTAAAAATCCTAAATGTTTTTAATTCCAAGAAAAAATTAAGTTAAACATATAAGGGAAAAGAAATTTGGGGGGATGGCTGCACACTGGCTAAGGGGTGTGCTATGCAGCAATGGGGCCCTTCCCAGCGAACACACCTCTCAGTCTTGTGCCCCCCTGCGCTGAGTCAGGACGCTTTGTTTGTGCCACGCTGTCAATTTTCTTTGGCGCTGTGGATACATTTCTGTCTCCAACCACAGGCAGCACACTCTGCTCTCTCCATACCAATGCTTCTGGGTTGGCGGTTGGCAAGAGGCGGCCAGAGGGAGCAGGTGAATTTGGGGTTATCCCAAATGCAAACCTGTCCAGAGGAGTATCCATTTGAAGAGTAATCCCTGTCAGCTGCTGGTAAAAAGCTGCGGTTCCAACGCAAGCATTAGGTGGTGAAAGCTGTGTCCTGGGCAGGGGAGTGGGAGCCTGGGAGCCGCAAAAACCAACCATATTAGCATAATAATAGCTAACATTTACTAGGGAAATACTATGTAGGAATCTTTTACATATGTTGCCTCTTTGGTAACAGCCCTCTGAAGTAAGCCTTATGAGGACCATCCCCATTTTACAGATAAGGAAACTGAGGCAAGGATGCTAAGTTGCCCACACAGCTCAGAAGTGCTGGATAGAGGATTGCCTCAGCCAGTCTGTCCCCAAACACACATGATGAATCATTTCGCCACATGGTCTCCTGGCACTGCCCCTGTTCCAGCTCTGCCATTAGCCCAAAGCCATTGGTCAAATCACTGTCCTTACACAGCACAGAGTTACGGGGGTAGGTTGTTAGGTCCGTTATTAAACGAAACGAGACTGAGACAAAGTGAAAGTTATTTAAAGCTTTATTTTATGATAAATATTAGAAGTCAGACTGATTGGCCAGGGGAATGAGTCTGAAACAAAGTTAAAGTTATTCAAAGTTCTATTCTACGCTAAGCATTAGAAGTCAGACTGATTGGCCAGGGCCATCTCTGAAGAGAGGGACCACCCCCAGCTTACAGGCTTAAGAATTGATTGACTGATCGGTCAGGGCCGCCTCCGAAGAGGGCGACCCCTCCCCATCTTACAGACTACCTTTTATAGAGCAAAAGTTTGGCCACACATAGGTGGCCAACGAGACTGTAGTCATGTTAGGTCACACACAGGTGGCCAATTGAATTACAATTTACCCTATAGCAGCTGTTTGAACTAACCTGTTACTCTGGTCAGAACTGGCGCTCAAGGTTGGCACCCAAAAGGCAGAGTTTACATTCTTTGGTGGTTAGGGTGACAATATGTGTACTTTTTACTAATTGGATGTCTCCACCTGGCCTGACTTGTCCTTGCATTCTGGGCTCTGTTATCAGGAACTGGCCGACCTGGCCTTGTATTCTGGGCTCTGTTATTAGGAACTGGCTGGCCACATTCTGTGGGTTTCTTACTTATTTTTAAGTAAGTTTCTCTGGGTTGGGGGGGTGGCAGGGTCAGTGTAAGTTTTACTGCACAAACAACAAAATGGCTTTTAACCAAGATGGAGTCGCTCTGGCTAAATAAGGTCCTTACATAGGTGACTATCATCTTTGTGGTTCCTGATGGTGCTAGCCTTCTACAGTCTGATGAACTACTTTATCTGCAGGGACAGACCGGTGCTTTGGGTTAGAGGAGAACTCAGCTGTGCTTGTGGCTATGGCCGTGAGGACTATGAGACAAAATGCACCCTCTCTCTCAATAGAATAAGAGCCGGAAAACTGTCGCTTTGGAACACCAGTTTGGGATGAAGGGAGAGGGAGAGAGCATGGAGAAAAAACAGGGGAGTTGTAAAGGCTGAGATTCCATTCCTGAAGTAGCAAAGGGAGACCAGTCTCCCACATTCAGTGGCCACAAGACTTGGCTTCCCATCATTCAACATGGACTTTTCCTTAAGGGTTTAAGAGCTTCAGAAGCTTCAGGTTTATGGAAGTCACAAGGCTTATGTGACCATTTTGCCAAAGGGAAAATCGAGGCAGCAAATGATTAATCTGATGAGTCAGACCAAGACAGGCAGAACAAAAAGGGGACGCCAGACTCCTTGACTCCTCCAATCTGAGTCTCTTTCAACCCAAAGCCCCGCCTGCCACAGGGCCAGATTTTAGTCTAAACAATGCAAGCAGGGATCTTTCGAAATTAAAAACAGAATTATTCTTCAGAGTGAAGGTAAATGGGAAATAACCTCAATGTCCAATGAAAAGAGATTACTTAATGGGGCACCTGCTAGCTCAGTCAGTAGGGCATGTGATTCAATCTCAGGGTTGTGAGTTCAAGCCCACATTAAGTATAACGATTACTTAAAAAGAATCTTTAAAAAAGAGAGAGTGTTTAAGTAAGTGTATCCTGTTTCCACACCATAGATATACAATGTAACTACCAAAAAGGACTTCATAGAAGACCATTTAATGACAGGAAAAAGTGTTCTTGATATACAATCGCTAAAAAAAAAATGGTAGGTTACAAAGTAATATGCAGAATGGAATTTCACTTAGAAAAAAATAATAATTTGCAAAATGTTGGAGATATGTTAATGGTCATGTTCTCTTGGTGATTGGATTATGAGTACTTTGTACCTTCTTAATCTTTCCCTTTTTTTAAGATTTATTTTATTTTATTTTATCTTATCTTATTTTAGAGAGAGAGAGAGCATGAGAGGGGAGAGGTCAGAGGGAGAAGCAGACTCCCCACCGAGCAGGGAGCTGGATGTGGGACTCGATCCTGGGACTCCAGGATCATGACCTGAGCCGAAGGCAGTTGCTTAACCCAATAAGCCACCCAGGTGCCCTTAATCTTTCTTTTTTATATTTTCTACAACAGAAGACCTACATTTTGTTGATAATAAAAAGGTATGTGAATCAATGGATTAGCAATGGAATTTTTCCTATCACCTCTGCAAACATATTTTCTTCTAATTCTCATGAATTTTAAGTCTCGAATTTCTTTTTCTTTTAAGCGATGAATCAAAATAAAACCTTTGTTTCATGCTTGGTTGTGGGCCACGTTCAGCCATGGCCTTCAGGTGGTGTTTCAATCACGGAGACCGTCCCACCTCACTAAGCTGTCCTTGATGTCCTCCACGCTGGGCCTTACCACCTCCTCGCACCTTTAAGCCACACTGGGTACTCAGCACAGCCTATACAAAATCAGCGACGGGCTCCCTACCCTTCCCCACCCAAGGGCTCCCACGGTCTGTGGGGTCCTCTCCAGGCTGGTAATAATCAGTCTTGTAGAGCGAAGCCACATGCTAAAGATGCCAGAGGTTGGGGAGCAGGGAAGGTGATGGAATAAAGTGAAAATCACTCCTGCCCAAGGAAAAAGTGACTCATTCAAGTTCTCCTGGGCCTAAAACATGGTTCCGTTCAGGTGGGGCCTCCTCTCTTTGTAGCTCTGGGCCTGTATCCCTGGCTGATATTCAGGGATTGACTTAGTGGAAATATTTGTCTCAAGGTCTGGCGGTGCGGGTAGCAGCAAAGCCCAGAGACCCTCATCCCAGGGGCAGCGTCTGTTAACAGGGGTGGTGTGGTGAGCGCATGTGTTGACAGCTGGGAGATCTGAGGGGGACGACAGCAGGGGCTTTTTCTTTGGTCACTAGGCCGTAAATTCCATGATGGCAGGGCACCAATCCCACACTCCACTATGTCTGGAGCTTGTAACACGTGTCTGTTCTAGAGGAGGAAGTCAACAAAGGATTACTGCTGATGAATAAAGGAAACTAGGGGTTAAAGACAATAACCTAATCTTAATCAATTTTAGTATAAGCTTTTAGACACTAGTCATTTTCCCTGATAAAAGTATTGACTTTGGATGTTTGTCAAAGGGAAAAAAATCTTAATTTGTTAAAATTGAAAGGATGATTTCTAGTTCCTATCTTCTTCCTCCTTTATACTTTTAAAATGTTACTTCCTTCAGATTACTTCTGCTCTGAGCCATGTTTGTTTGAAACAAATCAACTTTTTTAATTTAAAAAAAATTTTTTTAAAGATTTTATTTATTTGACAGAGAGAATGCACAAGCAAGGTGAGCGGCAGGCGGAGGGAGAGGGAGAAGCAGGCTCTCCACAAAGCAGGGAGCCGGATGCAAGACTCGATCCCAGGAGCCTGGGATCATGACCTAAGCTGAAGACAGACACTTAACTATCTGAGCCACCCACGTGCCCCTAATTAATTATTTTTTTAAAAGATTTATTTATTTATTTTAGAGAGAGAGAGAGCATGAGGGAAAGCACGGGGGGGCAGAGCCTGATGTGGGGCTTGAAACCATGGCCCTGAGATCATGACCTAATCATGACCTGAGCCAAAATCAGGAGTTTGACACCCAACTGACTGAGCCATCCAGGCACCCCTGGGCCAAATTTCTATAGAAAGACTGTGTGTGTGTGTGTGTGTGTGCACGTGCACATGCTCACATGAAAGTAGGAAGGACATAGCAGGGGGTACAGCTAAGAGAGACTACTTTTTTTCTTTTTTTCACTTAGATATTTTCTTTTAGGGTTGCCTACACTTCCAGTTTCTAGAATAAAGTCACCTGGATCACCTGAGGCTTAGTTTCCCCTTATTTTACTTAATTAAAAGATTTTATTTATTTATGACAGAGAGAGAGAGTACAAGCAGGGGGAGTGGCAGGCAGAGGGAGAGGGAGAAGCAGGCTCCCCATTGAGCAGAGAACCTGATGTGGGGCTTGATTCCATAACCCTGGGATTATGACCTGAGTCAAAGGCAGATGCTTAACTGGCTGAGCTATCCGGGTACCCTGTCTCCCTTTATTTGAGGGAACATCTCCAAGATAAGCCTCTTAGTGACTAAAACTTGAGTCTGGATGCAGATGATACACAGTCTGAAATTTTTCACTCTCTTTAATAAAAAAAAAAAAAAAAGGAGCTGGTTGGTGAATAAAAAGCAACGGGCTGACGAATTCTTGAGGAAAACCAACTTTAGTGTGGACCATGTCTTTGATAAGCTCCCTTGGGGCAGAAACTGAACCCAAAAAAAACTAGGTCTGGGCCAAGAGGAAAGAAGAAGAAGGAAGACTGCAAGTAACAGTAAAAACAACTCTAAATGGCTTAAAAACAAAAATCAGTCATTGGCAGAGTGTCCAGTGAGCTTTATGGTGAGGCTGATCTATCAACTTAGTGATGTCACCAAAGAAATGGTCAGACTCATCCTATGCCTGGCTTCCCTCATGGTCACAATATGGCTGCCAGTTGCTTCCAGGCGTCCTTCCTTACCCACTGACATCCAACACAAGGGAGAGCTTCTCCAGGTACTTTTCTGCAGAGGAGCTAGGAAGTTTTCTTCCTAGAGTCTCCTACCAATATCTCTCTCATCTCCTGGGAACGACGCCCTATCCTAGAACCAACCAGTGCACCAGGATATGCTGATTGGCTTAAGTCCACCTTTGGAAGGAGAAGAGTTCTGCTTTCCCCCAGGAAAATCAGTTATTTAAGACAGGGCTTGATGCCTGAATAATTGCAGTACTCAGAAATGGATGCTGAAAGACATAAATCAGCAAGAAGCTACTGACTCTTAGAAGGTGGGGAGGGGGAGATCTAGAAGAAGAGAAGAGCACAGGGTGGGGGTGGGGGGGAGATGGTAGGATGTTGTGCTTTGTGCCTGAGACCCTCACCCCTACAGTGCTCTTAGACACAGATCTTCGGGAAAGACCACAAGAATCGTGAAGTGCTTAATGTCATTGAATTTTTTGCAGAAACTGTGGAAGAGGCTTAGTTTTGCATCCTGGGTGGATGCAAGTGAAACCAAATAGCTCATGAGAAGCCAGAGGCCAAGACCAAAGGTATTTAGGAACTATCAAGCCTGGGGGAGTTGGTGGTCATACGAGGAGGACTCTGGACTTTTCCAGGATGTGAAAATCAGAAATTTAAAGGGCAGAAGGGCAGCCAGCTGACAAAGGGGCTAGAGCCACATAAGTGGAGTGTGTATGTAGCTATATTGTGTCCTTTAATGAAGGGGAGGGATCTTCTGGAGGAGAAGGCTTGACTGGAATTGGTACTCTCCGGATGAATTATTTAAGAGAATACTGGCTTCGCAGTCAGCCCCTTGGCCATGTGGGCATGTCTGAGCAGGCGTGCCTGTGTGGTGTGGTGTGGTGTGGTGTGGTGTGGTATGGTGTGTGGTGTGGTGTGGTGTGGTGTGGAGTGGAGTAGAGTAGAGCCAGGCCCTGCCTGAAGGGAATTGCGGGGGCGGGGGGTCAGTTCTGGACTCTTAGACCTTGTCGGGGGTACAGGCAAGCCTTGGGAAAATGGCCAGGGTTGGGGGAGGGCGGTGACTAAAGGAGCTGGAGGGCAAGCATCACACAGCTTGGGGCTCCAGGGACACCGAGGGGACTCCGGTAGCGACAGGACAAGACAGCACCATCTAATAGCGGGCCCTTTACTGACCTTCCAGTGATGGAGACCAGGAATGACCTCTCTGGACTAAGAACAAAACCCAGAGAGTTTGGGGGACTCTCCGGAGAGAGAGACCCTATTTTCCCAGATTGTAGGAAGGAGTACAATCCATATAGGAACACTAAAGGGGCTAGAAATAGCCAAAACTAAAATGAAAAGAAAATTTAACAAGAAATGTACAAGTTTTAGGTGAAGCCAGTGGCTCAGAACAGGCATTCTGGCTCAACCATGCCTGCGACGGTGGTCAAGGAACTCATATAACAGGGTTGGTAAGAGAAACATGATGTCAGGTCTGGCTCATCCTTAATTCTTCCCCATGGTCCTCTAAGGCTTGGTTCAGGAGTATTTGAAGATGGAGAAATCATCAGAGGGCAGTTGGTAGTAGTGCTTCGTTCCAGAATAAGGGTGAGGAGAAATTCCAGAATGAAAGTTATCAATGGACCTAGTGAATTGTCCATCCTAGAGGAATGTCTCCAAAGGAAAAAAAATAAAAGTAGGAGATAAAGTAATGTTTAAACATAATGAAAGTGTTACAGTGCTGGTGGATAATTTGGGGATAAATTTATGGAAGTTACTTGGAAAAGCAAGTGAACAAATAAAAAAGAGAATGAGACATTAACTCAGAGGAGAGGAAAACATAACCATAGTACACAAACTCAAGTCTAAATAAAATGCACATTTTCAAAGTAGTATTATCACTAAGTATTGATTTCACTAAAAATTATGCTATAACTTTTTTGGGAGGATGGAGAGAGGAAAAGGTGAGATGAGGTTTTCAACGAAACCCACACTTTCCAAAGTAAGAAATCAATGGACTATATCTAAACCAAAAAATAATCAAGAAATCGCAATATATGTAGGTTAGTTAGAAACTGAGAGGCAAATACCAGAAGCAACAGCTAAAACCATGGTTGTCATTAGAGAGAAGAGATGGGGGAACAGGAAACAACTATTTTTGATATAAATCTTATAGAAATATTTCCCTTTTAAATCTTTCTCAATAGTTACACACGTACATATATGCACACATAATTTTGGTTGTAAAAAGCTTTAAATAAAACGTTTTAAGCATGCTCAAATGATCATGAATGAATGAGAAATACTAATTTGTTTCATACTTGTGAACATCTAATATCCTGGCTTGAACTCTGAATGAGTGGGAGAGAGTTCCTTGAAGGCAGAGGCTACTTCAGATTTATCTGTGGGTCCTGATTTGAGAGAAATAACATGAGCCACTATGTGCCACCACACACCTTGTCATAAGCAGGGATTTTTCTCATTAACATGGCACTTTTTGAGCTACCTATCTTATCAGATGTCCACAGAGTCTTGACTTTAGAATGTCCTTCTCCTAACTTACAGGTGAAACGACAAGGGAATCTTCACTCATTCATTCATTCCACAAATATGTAATGAACCTGAAAGCAGGGAGTGGGGCAGAGCCCAGTGAGATAACTCTACCACAATGCGTAGTGGAAAGAAGGCGAGCAGGGGGATTCGCTCTAGGGGACCCTCACCCACTGCATGTTGGCAGAGGAACCCCGGACAAGTTACCTGATCTCTGTCTGGGTGCCTCAGAGTAGCCATAATGGAAGTTACCCTGAAGAAGGGAAATGAAGATTTTTTGAGACTGAACTTATCTGCTTTCTTCTGGATTTTTGTGACGTTATCAGAGAAACTGCACTCCCCACTGATCTACTCAATCCACAAACACACCATCTCTCTTCTGTCCCCCACTATATAGCATCAAACAATAAAGAGTCATCTATATTGATCAATATCAGTACATACAGTTTAAAAAGTTGAGTTGTAGTCATCGCCTTTTTTGTTTTTTGAGATACAGTTGAGTTATAACATGGGGAAAGTTTAAGGTGTATGACATCTTGATCTGATACATTTATATATTGGAAAATGATTGCCATGAGAGCTTTAGTTAACACCTCTGTCATGTCACATAGTTACTTCCTCTGCTGCTGATCCTTTTTTTTTTTTTTTTTGAGGTGAGAACATTGAAGACCTAGTCTCTTAGCAATTTTGAAGTTACCTTTCTAAAAAGTCACTACTGTTTCCCTTTTATTCTACAGTGGTCTCAAGCAGGAAATCAGCCAACTGACACTTACCCAGAGCTATTGTATGCCAGGCACAGGGGAGAAACAAAGATGGCCTTTTGGATCATAGACCTCACAGTCCCAGATACCAACAAAAACACTCCTTGACATCTGAGTTCTGCGGACACACTGCTTGGATTCAGATCTTGACTCTGTCATTCATTAGGTGAGTAACCTTTGCCAGATTATTTAACTTCTGTGAGCTTCAGTTTCCACATCTCTAAAATGGAAGTAAAAATAGAAAACTTGTAAGGATGATGTAAACGAACATTTCAAGTGCCTACAAGAGTACCTGGGATGTCATAAGTTCCCAATAGGTGCTAGCTTTTAAAATAACATATATAGCTTATAATATTTTTTTATTTTTTAATTTTTTAAGTTTCTATTTATTTATTTGACAGAGAGAGAGATCACAAGTAGGCAGAGAGGCAGGCAGGGGTGGGAGGGGGGGAGCAGGCTCCCCGCTGAGCAAAGATCCTGATGTGGGACTTGATCCCAGGACCCTGAGATCATGACCTAAGTGGAAGACAGAGGTTTAACCCACTGAGCCACCCAGGTGCCTCAGCTTATAATATTTTTAAAAGATTTCATTTATTTATTTGAGACAGAGGGAGAGAGCACAAATGGGGGGAGGGGCAGAGGGAGAGGAAGAAGCAGGCTTCCTGCTGAACAGGGAGCCCAACTCTGGGCTCACCTTGATCCCAAGGCCTGTGAGATCTCGACCTGAGCTCAAGGTAGGTGCTTAACCGACTGAGCCACCCAGGAGCCCCACTTATAACATTTTTAAAAGACATTCATAATATGTAGTTTTCACAGAGGTCCTAGGTAGGACAGGGCTAAGACTCATAGTCTGATCTGAGTAATTTGATACATTCTTCCTCCTCCACGCGTCTCTGTTTGCACCCAGCAATGTACACAGGGACATAGGACTCTTCTAGGAGATGTGTGGGTGGGTGGGAGGAAGATTTTTCCCTTTTTTTCGATTTCATTAATTTAGGTTCTTAATTATTTCCTTACTTCTGCTTGTTTTGGGTTTAATTGCTCTTCTTTTTCTAGTTTCTTAGAGTAGAAGCTTTGATTATCGATTGGAGACATTGCTTCTTTTCTAATATAAACATTTTAGTGCCATGCATTTTCCTCTTTAGCTGCAACCCGCAAATTAGATATAATAAATTTTCATATTTATATTGTTCAAACTATTTTTAAATTTGTCTTGAAGCTTCTTTTTTTTTGGTCAATGGATTATATAAAAGTGTATTGTTTAATTTCTGATTATTTGGGGATTTTTCCAGATATCTCACAGTTATTGATTTCTAGTTTAATTCCATTGTGCTCTAAGAACATGCTTTGTTGAGAGTTTTTTTTTCCTTTCTTTTTTTTTTTTTTTAACTTTCTTCCTGCCCTCTGCCCTTGAACCCAGGATGAGTACCCTGTACTCTCTCTGGGAGGCCCCACCACTCTTACCCACAGGTTGCACCTCCAGGAGTCAAGAAGAGATGTCCAGTTTCAAATGTTGGTCAGTTTCCTTTATGGGCCAGAGTATGGTCTGTCTTGGTGACTCTCCTGTGTGCAATTGAAAAGAATGTGTATTCTGCCATTGTTGAGTACAGTATTCTGTAAATGTCACTTAGGTCAAGTTGGTTAATGATATTATTCAGATCTTCTATGCCTACTGATTTTCCCTCCTTTTTCTATGAATCATTGAAGTCTCTATCTCTAATTAGATGTGTCTCTTTCTCCTTTCAGTTCTAGCAGATTTTGCTTTGTGGGTTTTTTTTTTTTTTTTTTTGAAGATTCTATTCATTTATTTACAGACAGAGATCACAAGTAGGCAGAGAGGCAGGCAGAGAGAGGGTGGGGGGAAGCAGGCTCCCTGCTGAGCAGAGAGCCCGATATGGAGCTTGATCCCAGGACCCTGAGATCATGACCCGAGCTGAAGGCAGAGGCTTTAACCCACTGAGCCACCCAGGTGCCCCTGCTTTGTGTTTTTTTTAAGCACTGTTGTTAGGTATGTACACATTTAGGATCATTAGGTCTTTTTGGAAGATTAAACTCTTTATCATTATACAGTGTCACTATTTATCCTTGAAAATATTCCTTATTCCGAAGTCTACTTTTTCAAATATTAACATAATACAGCTACTCCAGCTTTCTTTAGTGTTTTCATGGTATTTATTTTTCATCCTTTTAGCCATAATGAATCTATGTTCTTATATTTTAATTGAGACAATGTCAAATGGTCTAATATACATGCAATTAGAATACCAGAAGGAGAAAAGAGAGAATGAGGCAGAAGAAATAGTGGAAGAACTAATGGCTGAGAATTTCCCAAAGTTCATGACAGACACCAAACTACAAATCCAAGAAGCACAAAAACATGAAGCAGAAAACGAGCAGAAACATCACACACATGGGGCACCTGGGTGGCTCAGTCACTGAAGCGTCTGCCTTTGGCTCAGGTCATGATCCCGGAGTCCTGGGATTGAGTCCCACATCAGGCTCCTTGCTCAGTGGGGAGCCTGCTTCTCCCTCAGCTTGCCGTTCCTCATGCTTGAGCTCGTTCTCTCTCTCTCTCTCTGACAAATAAATAAGTAAAATCTTTAAAAAAAAATCACACTGAGGTATATCATTTTTAAACTGCTGAAAATAAAATATTAAAAGGAAATCTTGAAGGCAGCCAAAGAGAAAAGGCAAATTACATTCCCTGAGGAAGGCAAGAGACTCTCACAGAGTCGTGAGAAACATCATTCTCCTGCCCTTTCAGAAGATCATCAATCCAAAAATTAAAAACAAAAGAAAAAAGAAATCTAAAATTGACTTCACCAAACTTAGAGCATCCTATTCTGCTGAAATCTTTAAACTTTCAGTAGCAGCCCCTTTGACCACCAGATATTCCAAAGTACAGAGAAGCACCTTATTCAAAGTAAATATGGGAAAACAACTCTCTCTACACGAGTACCCTTCTGTCACTCACTGACTTCTTCATCCACCCACCTCCTCGGCCTGCAGACCCTGCTAGTGACATCGGGGATGTTGTCCCCAGCACAGGAGACATTGCAGAGGGAGATTGTAGAAAACAGTGTACTCACAGGCACACTCAACCTTGAGGAAGAAGGAGATTGGATATATTGCCAAGTGGGGAGGACCCACCCAAACTTCCTGAACTGGCCTGGAAGTGGGGGGAAGGGGACTTTATGACACTCCGCTTTCACAAGCAGTAGAGAGACCACCAATACAGAGATGAACAGGTATAACCCCGGGGCTGCCAGTGATGCCCTCTTGACCAGCTTCGGCATCTGTACCCTGGTTTCCCTGGCCCTGAGAGAGAGAAAAAAACCCAAAGCAACAGAAAAACAAAACAAAAGAAAAGAGAACAAAACAAAACAAAAAAAACATTTAAAAAAGACAGAAAAGAAACAACAAAAGCGAACCAAGTAGGGAAAACTACCAGGACACAATAAGAGAATAAAATGAGTACGTGTTTGCTGAAGGAAAACTGGAGGTGGGCTGGTGGAGGAAAATTGAAAAAATAAAATGTAAACCACGACACAGAATAATTAAATGATGGGAAACAGATGTGAGCATGTGCAAGGAGGAGAGGAAAGGAAGACCAGAAAGAAAGCACCACTTGGCTACGGGAGGGCGAGCGGGCCTTGTGGCACAAGGTTGACTCACATGTGCGTGATGGATATCGGTCGTAGCCAGAGGCTGCCAGGGAAGGAAGGCAGAGGAAGGGGTGCTGGTGCCCAGGGACGCAGGTGATCAGATTAAACAGGCTTCTCCTGGCAATCTCTTTTTCCCTTAAAGGCATTGAGAAAAAATTATTCATGTGCCCACCATGTATCCAGAAGCTGATGATTAAAATGATTTTCAGGTCCGGACTAGCAGCCACAAACCTCAAATGTCTTTAGAGGTGTGCAGAAGGGTATTAAGCCCCCAGCTGCTTCCGTGGCTCTTAGCTGGATCAAGGCTTCCTCACTTTGCTAAATAACTTTATTTTTTAAGGACAGAATCTAATTCATTTTCCAAGCAACTAACTCAGAAGCCCCAAATGGCACGGGCAGTCACAGCGGGGGGACTCCCTCCCTGTGCTCAATTCTCCATCCCATGTGCTCACGTGCCAAACTTCACACCTCCAACACACCATATATTTTGGAGAGGTTAAGAAACCATATCCCCAACATAGTGATTCAAGGGATCTCACTTTGGCAAAAAAAACCATCTGAAATTAGGCTTGGGACGGGCTGGTGGGGTGGGGTATGGGGGTTGTCAAAAAAATCTGTCCTAACACAGTAAGACGTGATGACCCTGACTGCCAGGTTAGTGTTGTCGGAGACTGGATATTCTCTCCCATGGGGCCAGGAATGCTGAAAGGGCTATTAGCCTCTTTTCACACTGGACTTAGCAGCTGTTGGAGAGGTGATGGTTCTCTGGAAATGACAGAATGATTCAGTCTTTCTTCTCCATGAATCAGTAGAGGGACTGGGATTTTCTAACTTGCTTGCATGATTTCCTATTACTCAATAGAATATTAGGGGCGCCTGGGTGGCTCAGTCGGTTAAGTGGCTGCCTTCGGCTCCCGTCATGATCCCAGGGTCCTGGGATCGAGACCGGCATTGGGCTCCCTACTCAGTGGAGAGTCTGCTTCTCCCTCTCCCTCTCTGCCTGCCTCTCTGCCTACTTGTGCTCTTTCTATCTCTCTGTAAAATAAATAAATAAAAATCTTTTTAAAAAATAGAATATTAAAATCTTATGAGAGGGGCACCTGTGTGGCTCAGTGCATTAAATGTCTGCCTTCGGCTTAGGTCATGATCCTAGGATCCTGGGATCGAGTCCTACATCAGGCTCTCTGCTCAGTGGGGAGCCTGCTTCTCCCTCTGCCTACCACGCTGCCTGCTCTCTCTCTCTCTCTCTGTCAAGTGAATAAATAAAATCTTTTAAAAATAAAGAAATAAAATCTTATTAGAGTGCCACCTGGGTGGCTCATTTGGTTAAACATCCAACTCTTGATTTAGGCTTAGGTCATGATCTCGGGTTTGTGAGATCGAATCCCCCATTGGGCTGCCCACTGGATGTGGAACCTGCTTAAGATTCTCTCTCTTCCTCTCCTTTTGCTCCTCCTCCCGGCCCCTGCTTGTGTGCACACGCACTCGCGCTCTCTCTTAAAAAAACAAAAACAAAAACAAAACTTATGAGAATGATAAGGTGACCAAAATCTGAGTTTGAAACTCTTCAGTGACTGTGCTGCCTTAGAAAGAAATAGGCAAGGTATTATTTTGAATCCTCAGCTTTTAATTGTGTGTGAAAACATGAGAGTTTTATTGTCCGAGTAAGGGGATACAGTGTGGGAAGGCAGGGTTTTATGAGACCCAAATTACTATGAACATTTACCACACATGTTATTAAATTTTTACCTCAAATCCTCCAAATGCCTGCCCTTGTTTTTCTTTCCTGGACCCATTCCCAGCTCCCCATTGAACTCGGGTGCCACATGGATTGGACACGTCTGTGGAGAATGCTCCGCTCACAGTCCTGTTCCCACCTGCTGTGAGAGAAGGCAAGTGGGCCTCTGCGCTGGTGAAGACGAGGACCCCTCCCTGAGGCTCCTGTAGAGAGGAAACCATCTCTCCTACTGGGAGCTCAGCCGGCCTCTCAGACCAAGCTTAGGTGTCCAACGAGAACAGCAGGCTCTCCCATGAAGTCAGCACTTCCTGGTGCTAGAAGCTTCCTGACCAAAACTCCAGCCTGATGGCCAAACTCTTGTCTACTGAGATATTGATAGGATCCCTCAAAGAGTCATACTCAGATACCAACGAATTGCACCTTCCCTCACATCAGGATTTCCTTGGTGTATGGGTTGAATTATGTCCCTCCACCAAAAAAGACATGTTGAAATCTGAACCCCCAGGACCTCAGAACATGACCTTATTTGAGATAGGGTCCATTCGGATGGTCTCTAATCCAATATGACTGGTATCCTTATTAAAGGAAAAATTTAGAGAGACATACATACACAGAGGAAAACAAAATGTGAAGAGACACATCTACAAACCAAGGAGAGGTCCTGGCTCTCCTTCACAGCCCTCAGAAGGAAATCACCTGCTGACACCTTGATTCTGGAAATCTAGCCTCCAGAACTGGGAGACACTACACTTCTGTTGCTCAAGCCATCCAGTTTTGCGGTATTTTGTCACAGCGGTCCCAGGAGACTGATGTCCTTGGCTTCCTATCCACCCAGACAAGTAGGTCAGGACCAAGGGGGAGCATATCTACATCTGAGCCAGTTGGATTTGGGATGGCATTCCACAGTGGAATGAGGGAAATGAGTTCAACAAGGGCCAAGCAGTGTTACTAGGAATATTGTAAGGGCTTTGGTTCCTTACAAGGCAGTGCTCTCTTGACCCAAAATCTGAATGTAATGGACACATAGACTGTGTGTGTGTGTGTGTGTGTGTGTCCCATTCCCGTAGGAGAGTAGGTATAAAATGGTTACCCAGAAGTAACGTCCCCAGGAGGCTCCCACCCGGCCTTGTCCAGGGTGATGTACAAATGTTATCACGATTTCCAAAATCTGTCCCACCCAACAATTCCTATTCAGAGTGGACTCCAGTCAGAAAGCAAACCCATGCCAAAACAGCAAAATACAGAGTTGCCCATAAAAATAAATTAACACTAAAACATTAAGATCCTTGAAGGCTAAGGTTCCACAGACATAAAGGGCAGCAGCTTTAGCTGAGTGAATCCCACGATTATAAGGATAAATTGCTTCTTTTTAAAATCTGTTAAGAAAGCGGATGCCCTGGTGGGGGGAAATGTACTTTTGTTTAACTGAAATAAAGAGAGAAGTCGGATTTTTTAAACTAGACATATATCTATAATATAAATATCTATATCTATATTATAGATTTTATTATAATTATATATAATATATAAGTATATAATTATATATAATATATTAATAAATATAACACAATTATATATCATAGATATATTAAATAATTAAATTTATTAATAATATATAATATATAATTAGATATAATTAAATATAATTTAATGTATAAGATATATCTATTATATAGAGAGAGATACCTATATAGAGATATATATGGTAAGTATTGTCCCAAGTACGTAAGTATGTGTCAAATATTGCCTAGGACACACTTATGCTAAAAAAATTTTCTGTTCATCCGAAATTCAAGTGGACCCCGGGGTCCTTCCTGTGGGAGCGGAGCACCAGCACCCCTGCTCCGGTCGCCCAGCAAGTGGGAGACAGCTCGGCCGGGCGTGCGGCAGGTCCTAAGGAAGAGGGGTCTGTTGGGTGAGGGAAGCTGTACCCTCCCTGCTCTAGAGACAGACCCCGAAAGCTCAGTGGGCATCTCTGAGGCCTGAACGCAGGTAGCTGTTCCCTTCCCCCAGGGTGGCCTGCGGACAGGGGGAGGGCCCAGCACGAAGCAGGGCGCACCTCGACGCATCTGAGAGGCCAACCGGGCCAGCGGCCCGAGCTCCCTTCGGCGTCCAGGGTCCGAGGAGAGCAGCTCAGGGCTGGCAGCGGGCAAGGGGCCGTGGTCGGTCAACCAGGGGAGGCCCGGGGCCGCCCTGGGTTCCGGAGGGCCTGGGGTCTGGCCCGCGGCCGAGGGGGCCCGGCGGAGCTGGGGGGCGGGGACCCTGCAGCAGAGCTCCAGCCACCCCGCTGGGGCCCGCAGACTCCAGGAAGGGGCACCGCATCCCCGGCCCTCCTCGGCCGGCTCGCGCCCCCTGGCGGCCACAGCTGGCTCGCCCGCTCCCGCCGCAGTCCCGCCCGCGGAATGAGCACCTGCACTGGGGAGTTGGGGGTGGGGGGTTGGGTGGGGACCGGGTGGGGGGTTGGGTGGGGACCGGGTGGGGCGGGTGGCGAGAGACGGGGTGGGATAGGCAGGGTCCTGGGGCAGCTCCTGCCCCCCCGGGACAGGGAAAAAGAAAGGGACCATTTCCACCGAAGGCACGTCTATCAGGGTCTTCTCGGATTAGGAACAGCTGAGACTCCCCCAAGGGACTTATCTTGTCACCCACATCTGCTGGCGGAACTAAGCTCTCGCTTGCATGTCCTCCAGGGAAATCCTCATTCCTCCCGAGGATATCTTTGCCTGTCTCCTCTGCAGGGATTCGGTAGCTTAATGCTTTGTTGGCCCCAGGCGTGGGATCACCTCGAGTGTGTGTGTGATAGGAGAATCCTATCTTTTCAAGTGTAAGACTTGCCAAGCCTGCCAGCCCACCCTGGAGATTTGGGACTCGCCAGCCTTCACCATCATGTGAGTCTTAAAATACACTGTCGATAAACTCCTTAAAATAAATCTAAAGATAGATAGATAGATAGAGATATAGGTTTATTAATAGACAGATGTGAGTAGATATATTCTTTTGGTTGTATCTCTAGAGAACTCTATCACAGTGTCCCCAGCTCAGGCCAGACCCGTCGCTCACCCACTTCATAACTTGGCTCCAGCAATACCCTCCTTCTGCCTTACCAGTTTTTCCTCTCCAGTAGATGATTTCCTTCTGCATAAAACATACTGTTGTTTCATCTTTTAAAAAAGTCTTGCTTTGGAAATCTTAGAAGTTCTCTTCTGGATACTATCCCATTTCTTTGGTCGTTTTTGCAACAATCCTCTAACGAGTTATCTGTGCTCTCTGTCCCTAATTTCTCTCATCCTCTTTGCTCGCCCATTCATTGTGAAACTGACACACAGACAAAAAGGTGGAGTGGAGGGTGAAAACAAAAGCATACAACTTAATGATTTATCCACAACAAATTCCCTTGCTATCACCATCCAGGTCGAGAAACAGCACATTATCCAGAAGACGGAAGCCTTCCTCGCACCGCCTTTCACTTCTGACCCCGTTCTGCCCACAAAGGTAACCATCATCCTTTTAGGAAAACCGCTTTCCTGATTGACTTAATTGATTTACCATGTCGGCGTGCATCCCTAAATATTGTACTTTGGTTTTACCTGTTTCCTGAGCTTTAAAAAATGGGATGATGAAAAATGTCTTCGGTGATTGGTTTCGGTGATTGGATAATACTGTGTTGGTAACATTCACCCATGTTGACATATGTAACTGCATTTCATCTGTTTTCATATTTATTGTATCACCTATGTTCTGAGAGTCAGGAATCATTTGTGTTTTAGCTGGCTGCTCTGGCTCATAGTCTCTCAAAGTGGTGGCAGTCAAGCTGTTGCCCGAGACCGTAATCTCTGAAGCCTTAACTCACTTCCATATTCAGTCACATGGCTGTTGACAGGAGATTAGGTCCTCGCCACGTGGGCCTCTCCGTAGGAGTGCTCGTGACACAGATTCCCCAGAGCAAATAGTCTAAGAGAAAATAAGGGAGGGATCTCACGATGGAAGCTGCACTTTTTTTTATAAACGAATCTCAGAAGTGACACACCACCACTGTTGCTGTATGCTAATGACCACACAGACCAAGCTGGTCCAGTGTGGGATGGGATCAGCCCAGGATGTGAGCACTGGGAGGCAGGGGATCACTGGAAAACCTATCACAACCTTTGTATAAACACAGAAAAACTTATTTATCCAGTCTATTATCAGTCTACATTTGGGTTGTTTCTACTGGTACGAATAGAGTTTCTATGAGCATTCTTAATACGTGTCTACTGGTACATACGTGCATGTATTTCTGTCCAGTAAATACCCAAAACTACAATTACTATGCCCCTGCCTGTGCGTAACTTCAGCTTGAGTAACAAAGGCACACTGCTTCACAAAGCGGTCTAGGATTTATATTTTTATTGGGAGCAGGTAAGATTTTTAAGGTGCTACGTGTCCACTCTTTGGTATCGCCAACTCTTCAACTTCTGCCTTCTGGTGAACAGGTAGTGATATCTCATTGTGGCTTTAATTTGCATTTCCCTGATGGATAAAGAACTTGAGCAGCTTTTCATGTATTTGTTTTGCCCTTCGGATGTAGTGTTTTGTGGAGTAGATATGGCACTCAGATCCTCCTTCGAGGAAGGTCATGTTGCCCGGCAGCAGGGAGCGTGGTCGCCAGACAGCCTCCAGCCAACGGTTCCTTCAGGGTTGACCTTGATACAGAGAGCCACCTTGGCAAGGTCATGCCTTTCCTGAGGAGTCTAAGCTCACTGAGCAAGGCAGGACTATAGAAACACAGCCTTTTCAGCCCAGCACGGGACATACTAATGAGCAATATTCACTACTGAGCAACCCTCCTGGGTTGGCCCAGGCTTTGCTAGGCCTACATTGAAGTTCGTCGAAGTTGAGCTCCTTTCTCTGCCCCATCCTGTTTCTTCCCTCTTTTGTTCACAATAAACATCTTGGTTCTTAATAAACATCTGACACCGCAAACCCCCTCTCAGTGTCTGCTTCTGAAGGACCCAATCTGTGACACCAAGTATCTTTTTAAGCCTAGTGCCAATTTTCCCATTGAGTTGTGTTTTTTTTTTCTTCTCTCTCTCTCTCTCTCACTGGTTTGTAGGAGTCTTTTGTTTAGTATGGATTCAAGTGCTTTGTCAATTGTGTGTGTGGCAAATTTCTTCTCCCAAGCCAGGGCTTCCATTTTTCATCTCTTTATTGTGTCTTTGAAGAATCAAAGTCCTTCATTTGGATGTAATTCAATTTCTCAAAAATTTTTTTCCTTTTTAGACATGATCTTTGTAGCCTACCCTAAGGTCATAAATATCTCCTATATTCTAAAAGCTTTTATTGTTTTGCCTTTCAAATTTAGACTTCCAAGCCACCTGGAATTAATTGTTGCATAAAGGATATGACGGGGTCCGTGCATTTTTTCCCATTCCCCTCCCAATGGGTATCCCATTGTTCCTAGGACCATATTTTCAAAATGCCTTCTTTTCCTTCACTGTACTACAATGCCAACTTGTCACATACACCCTGTGCATGAGTCTGTCCACATGTGTGGGCCTGTTTCTGGATTTCTATTCTGTGTTACTGACCTCTTTGCTTTTGTCCCAGTACCACACTGCCCTAATTCCCATTTTTTTCAAGCCCATTTGGAACGGGGTTTTATCTCCAACTGTTCCCCTGCAATTGCTCTTAGGGAGATCAGCAACACTTCTTCCTGGGTAAGGCCAATGTTCATCTCACTTGCCTTCACTTGTCCCCTCACTTCTAGCAGGTGACACCAGAGGTACCCCTTCTCCTGACACATCGTCTTCCAGGTCACCACACGCTTGGTTTTCCTGTGACCACACCGTGTGCTCTTTCTCTGACTCCTCCGCCCTTGCCTCCCCCCGCCCCCAGTCTGATAATGTCAACCCCCCTCGGGGCCCAGACCTCTGTCCTTATTTCTTTGGGGTTCTCATTCAGCATGGTAATGTCATTTAGCCCCAAATTTGTATTCCTAACTAGATTTTGTTGGCAAACTCCAGACTCGTCCATCCAGCTGCCTCCTTAACTTTTCCATTTGAAGAATGTCAAACCGACTTCTGTCTTTCCCCCCAGATCGGTTCCACATCTTGCCTTTACCTTCTCAGCTGGTGGCAAATTCCATCCTTCCACTTGCTCAGGAACATTCTTAGCAGCATCCTTACTCTTCCTTTTCTCTCTTAACCACATCCAATTCGTTAGGAAATCCTGCCAGCTTTACCTTCAAATCTGCGCGGCCCAAATCCAAACACCGCACCCCACCACCCCAGCTGCCGTCCTCTCAGAGCCTCCATATGGACAAACGCACAGCACCTGCTGCCTTTAACGCAGGTAAAAACTCCCAGATTTCTGCAATAACCTTCTTAATGGGTCTTCCTGCTTCAGCCCCTCTCTCTTTAGTCTAGTTTTTGGTTCAGTCTCTCTCTTTTTTTTTTTTTTTTTAAGATTTTATTTATTTGAGAGAGAGAGAAAGCACCAGAAGGGGGAAGGTCAGAGGGAGAAGCAGGCTCCCCGCTGAGCAGGGAGCCCCATGCAGGACTCTATCCCAGGACTCCACGATCATGACCTGAGCTGAAGGTGGTGGCCTAACCAACGGAGAAACCCAGGCACTCTGTCTTTGTTTTAAACACAACAGCAGGAGGGATCCTTTTGAGACAGGAATAGATCTCATCACTCCCCTGCTCAAAAACATGCAATGGCTCCCACTTCCCTCAGAGTAGAAGCGGATGTCCTTACAAGGACCTGCAAGGCCCAGCCTGCTGTGGCTTCATTCTCTCTCCCCTGATTCACTCTGATGCCGCCGCTGGTGATCTGCCAACTGGCCAGACAGCTCCTGACAGCCCGTGTCCGGAACACTCGCCCCCAAGTACCTGCACCACTAAATTCTTCATCCCTTCCAGCCTCGACCCCAGTGTCAGCTTTAAGAGGAGTCTCCATCTTGACCCTGAAGACTGAAACCTACCCTCTAGCTACCTTCTTTACCTTTCTCTACTCCTTTTTTCCATTCCACCTACCAGGCTCAAATGTACTATTCACACCGCTATCGATCGTGTTTCTTGTTCATTCTTTTCCCCCTTGTAGAATGTAGAGCAGGGATCTTTTTCCGCTGTTCCTGTTCTCTCTGGGTTCCAAGCACCTGGTCCGGGAAGCAATAGCCCCTCTCTCCAGCCCTAGCCTCCCACAGAGCTGGCACCTGCAAGGAGCTCTGCGATGGGGCTCCCGCTGCCAGCTCTGCCCTAGGAAGCAGCGTGGGTCAAACCGAGAGTGCCATTTCCTCCCCCTGCAGAGAGGGCATCTCACCAGGTCCCAGCACCTCCGTGCAGACCATCCCTAACTTCCCATGCCCATGCCGCCACACAGCACCCCAGGGATTTCGCTCCCAGCCTTACATTCCAGCTCTGGCTTCCGTGGAGGGCTCGGGAGGCAGTACCCTGGTATCCGATGCAAAGTAAACTTGACAAATCCTACTGAGATGGAGGAAGGCTTCTTAAAGATTTTTTTTCCTTGCTCTGAAAGTTTTTCTTTTTAACACACATTCAAAATTTTACTCAAAACTCTGTTTTCGTATGAAATGTGCTGTGCCTGACGTGTCACTCCTGACATTTACTGAGATACCCTGTCATTAAGTCGGCAGACTTGAAAGATGTGGGGGCTTTCGGTGTATAAAGAAATAATGCTGTGAATCATAACACTATAGTTTGATCTCCAATTCTCAAAAGCACTTTGATGAAAATCGCATTAAACCTTTTAACTTCCATGATAATAGGCCCAGATCAAGTGTTGGGGTAGTGGGGCAAGAGCTCCTAGGATGGCGGGAAGAAGTGTAGCTGCAGAGTTCCAAACCAGGAGAGGCTTGTGGGGCGCACTGGCATTCCAAGACCCTTGGAAGGGGCTCCTTGCCTCCCTTCAGCTAGGGCGCCCCTTCTGGTGCTTCCCCCTCTTTCTGTTTATATTGTCACGTCAAGAAGAGGAACTATAGGCTTTCGGAGAAATTTGGAAAGTGACATAGGGCACAGCCAGTGACTGAAATCCTAAGAATGTGGCAGAGAATCAAGAAATTTAAAAGCTGGAGAGAAACTAACATAACACTGTATGTTAATTACACTGGAATTTTTTTAAAAAGCTGGAGAAACTTTGGATGTGATTATAAAGTAAGTGGACTAATTTTACAAAGATATCGATGCAGACTAATGCATATACATGAGGGGAGGCTTTAGTTATCCTGGTAATACTGGACGCCTCAAATGCAGTTTAGGGATCAAGATTTTTAAAGCCTCTCATTGAATTTTAGTCACATACCCAATTCTTGATCAAAATGGCTATCACCAAATTTGATGACCCTCGCCATGTATCTGCAACATCTCTAGGCAACTTTTCAGTCAAAACCAAAAATTAGTCTTCCTTCAAAGGATGATCATAAGTGCCAGCACGACTGTCCAGAATATCTCAGAGTTTCCTCAATTTTAACCAAAGGTCCAAAGACTCCCCGTAGGTAGAGGTACTATGTATTTTGAATTCCAACTTTTGAGAGACAGTTTTCCACAGGGGTCTCATATTTCTGCACAACTTGTGAGCAGAGGCACTGAGCTTTTGTTCCAGACTTTTTAAAAAAAAAATTTATTTATTGACAGATCACAAGTAGGCAGAGAGGCAGGCAGAGAGAGAGAGGAGGAAGCAGGCTCCCTGCTGAGCAGAGAGCCCAATGCGGGGCTCGATCCCAGAACTCCGGGATCATGACCTGAGTCGAAGGCAGAGGCTTTAACCCACTGAGCCACCCAGGCACCCCTGTACCAGACTTTTTATGTTTATATAGGAAACTAGCTTGGAGGACAGAATATTTTCCTCTTGGACAGCTTTGCTTGTATACTCTTTAAAAGACTAGGCTTCCTGAGCTAGAAATTCCTCAGCTGTGACTCAAGCGTATTTATGTGCAGTATCTGCCTGGGCTGGCAGCTCCTGTAGCCCCGCGGAAGTGGGGAGACAAGAAGAGCAGATGGGGAGTGTGACGCTCACAGAGCCTGCGGTGCCCCTGACCCGGGACTTTCCTGAGAGAGGAGCCTAACTTTGGAAGGTTAACTCATTAGGCTGCACATGGCATCTGAGACCCTTCATTGTTCTTCGTACCAACCACCTCCCAAATTGAAATTTCACAGAACAGGATTTTTAGTCCGACCTAATTTTCCACCTCTCTCGCAAATGATCTAATACAATTCCAGCACAATGAATAAATACAGATTGTCTTCTGGATTTTGTTGCAAAGGGACCTAGCATTTCCAGCTAGAAAACTGAGATATAATATAATCTACGATATAATATAGATATAATATAATCTAAGAGATATAATATAATCGAAGAAAGACAAAGGTTAGATAGGGCTAAAAGAGTAAAGGGGAAGGAGGTAATCCTAGAAGGTGGAAATAGGAATAAATTACAAAGCATGTCTTTAATTTTGGTTTAGTCCCACAAGCTAAACCAGTCTTTGCTAATGAAAATTGTAGCCCTATCGCCCTCTACCGGAACCAGGTTGGAAACTACAGGGAAATAATCTGAAGCGGCTCTTTAGGGAAACTGCTCCCATTTCTGTTATCTATTGCTACCATTTTCTAGATTTCAAAGTGTAAACCTCAGGTGTTCAGAAAGATAAAGGAACACAGCTCCCTTTGCACATGCGGCCTGACAGGTTAATGCTGAAACACCTGGCGCAGAAGAGAGTGGACAGTCCTTCCCATACTCACCTTTAATTTGTGGCAGCCAGATTACAGGGACCTCTACCAGCGGTCGCCTCTGCTGGACGTCCCGGCAAGCAGTCCCTAGCCCTTCAACCTCTACCTGCCCCACTTCCACTCCATGGACATCTGCTTAGAACTCCTCCCTCATTTCTTAACCCCATCATGAAACCTACTCAGTTCCATCTTAGTATCACTTTGCTTCCAGGGACTACAGTTGGGCTAGACAGAGTGAATGCCAGCTCCCAGCAGAGTAACATCACATTGTGAATTCAAGCAGTGAGTGCCAAAGGTGCAAACCTTCATTTTAGCTTAAGTGCCACCCTATTTATACCTAAAAGCAATGTATCCAAATGTTTCAATCATGCACTGAAATCGGAAAAAAAATTATAATGCACCAATAAATGTATTTATTTACGAATTATAGTATACAATTGTACATTATGTACATTATAAAACACACAAAAATAGAAATTTAAAAGGATGAGAGTAAATACAAATAACCATTTTCCCCCACGCACTGATTATCTGCGTACCCCGGGATTGAACACACTCCCACCTGAAACCAGTCCTAAAGCACGCCAATGATCCCTGTATTTGGATTTTTAGCTCCGTTTACAGAAAAAGGTACAAGATCACAGCTTTTTAAAAGTTTTGCAAAATAGCCCCAGTATCTAGTTTAAATGTGTGAACATGTTTGATGCTAACTTAAGACCTATTTGGACTAATCACAACACAGCTAGTGAAATGTTACTTTATGGTTCACTGATAGCAGTTCCATTTTAAGGCAAACTAAATAGGGGATTTCATGGAGTTGAGTAGGAATAGTTGGAGAGAAAGATGCTTTAAAGAAATACTTAAACATAAAGGAGGAGGGTTGCTTATTAAAAAAAATAAAGAGCCAATAGCTAGCTTCTAAAAAAAAAAAAAAAATTCCCCCCCCACAGTGGGAAAGACTTAAAAAAAAAAAAAAAAAAGAAAAAAGCATTCCAAACAATGGCGTTTAGCTAATGCAGATGGATTAGAATGGCTTGCCACACTTCTGCCTGTCCTAATACCATTGAGTCCTTAAGAACATGGATTCTCTTATGTTTATAGCCCCAGTATCCAATCACAGACCCAGGCACAGAGAAACTCAGTGAATATTTGACGAATGTTGAGCAACTGGTCAAAAAATAGAGTAGAGTGCTGAATCACATTTTGAAATAATTGTTGCTAAAGAACACTCCAGCATCTGGTTTTGATTTGTTGAAGCAAATAACTAGATAAACGTCATGGTCAGTGATGCACTCAGAGAGCTTTATTACATTCCTCAACATCGTTCCGCCCCCCCTCCCCGTCCCCATCAGTCCTCCGGCAACCCCCTATCCCGGATGCTTGCAATGAGGTCTGAGCTTCCTGCCAGGCAGTGGAGGGCCGTGGGCAGTCTCCTCCTTCTCCACCCCTCAGTGCAAGCTGGGAGAACTACAAGAGTATTGTCTTCTACAGAGAACCTTGCTCGAAGTGTTTAGTTTTTAAAAATATTCATGAAAACCTAACAACTTTTAGATAGGACACGAACATCTGACTTTTGATACTGAGATACACACATAACCAACAACTGCTAGAACTTCCACCTTGGCCTCCTCATGGAAGAGTTATCTTTTAATAGGTTCTTCTCCAATTTAAAGAGATTAGAATATTATACAATTTAAGTAACTTGATTTCATTAATAACCAGTTTCACTTTGTGTACACACTGAATGTTTTCACCTACATGTTCATTTATTCTGTTGACAAAAATGTCGGTTTCTTGATGAAAACAAAACTAAAACTACACTGAATTTCCATTAGATTAAATGCAAACCAGGGTTGGTTATCAAATCTTGATCAAAAGAAGGGATATGGAGTTCAGAGATTTGCTGGAGAGATGGGAGCCATAAACTGAAGGCTCAGTTCTTTCACTATTGCAGTGTGGAAAGAGTTTTTTTAACCTAAAGTACTAATTAGAGGCTAATGTACTTACGTGGTTGGGAAGTACGTATGTACCACCCAAAGGGAAAGGAAAACAGACTGGTGGGATCTTCTAAGGTCAAGGTGATGCTGGTTTTTTCTAAGTACTGTGCTGAGTGACTAGGTTGTGAAATCACCCTCTGGAGTCTTGAACACAGAAAGCCAGCTGCTTGGAAGAATAAAACCTCAGACAAAATAGCCACTAGAATGGAAATACTTTTCTTGAGTATTATCTTTCAGGAAAACCAGAACATGTGCACATTACACATTGTTCGCTCACAATTCCCAGCATCCCCTTTTGCTTGTTGCTACAGGCTGGCCTCCCGTCTCTCGCGCTTCAGTGACCAGCCCGTCTCGCCTGACACTGCAGCTCCCCAGAAACACCGGACTCAACAAGTGAACCCACCCCCTACCTGTAAAATGAAACAAACACTCAGTGGCACTACTGCCCCAAAACGAAGGGTCTTGCTAACACCTTTAAAAAAAAAAAAAAAAAAAAAAAAAAAAGTGATGGAATTTCCAGTGAAGAAACTGCTTTGAGAATGCTATAGAAATTGTATCCTAAAACCATTCATGTTTTTGGTAGTTTTCAAATTTTATTTCCAACTACTGCGGTAACAAAATACCAGTGATAATTCTGCATGGAATGTGGCAACCTTTTAAATCAATAAGGTCACAAATTAGTATTCCAACAGCACTTTGGCCTATGGAGATTTTGATAGGGGAGGATTATTACAATCAGTCCTGTAATATTACAGACCTATGCTTCTTCAGTATCTAGTGATAAAAATATTCATCTTACCTCAATGTAATCATGTATACATTTCTACTCTTTATAAGCACTTATCCTTCTGGGCTGCAATGGGTAAGGGGGAAATTCCTCCCACACGCGGGTTTCTCTATACCATACAGAAATAGCGATCACTTCTGCAGTAATGTACATTATTAAGTTTTTAGTTGAAAATAAAAGAGTAAATTATCCTATTATATCCTTTCCCTGGAAGTAAAAAGACACACACCATTACAAACGTAAAATGAGTCAAACTTCTATTTTATTGACAGGAGTCCAAAATGAATACAAAAAGATGCGTCCTTTGTATGTTATGTTTTTTTTTTCCTTAAAAGTCTTCTGAGTCAGGTAGATTAAAAGCTAAGAATGTATTTCAGCTTTTATAGTGAACCTTTTAAAAAAGGTTTAATAAATGAGTCAGAGAACATCAGAGAACATATGGTCCCACAATCGTTTTTAGACCTATAGCTTATAAAAAGAATTAGATCCTGCACTGATCTGCTAAAATAGAGGCTTAAAAATGTTTTAAGCCATTAAAAGCAATGTTTATAATCTGTCTGATAACTCTGGGCAATTAAGAAAAGGAAAATCCCCAATGTAGCCCTCTATATTATATGGAATGTGACAGAATGCCAACTTATGACCAAGACAGGTAAAAATAAAAAGTTTAAAGCTATGAATGGAGCTGTTATAAATAGTCTTGTATCACTGCAAAATGTCAATAAATGAATGACAGAGCTTATCAAAAGATTAAAACTTGAGCAGATGTTACTTAAAATATTTGTGTGGTGTTTATCACACTTTAATGTTTGCTGAAAACTAAAGCTAAACAAAGAAAAACTGCTCACTTACAGACTGGTTTTCATGTACCTTTACTTTTACTGGGACCATAAATTGATCAGGTAATACACAGCCCACACTCTGGACAGTTATAACAAAGGGTTTATTATCGTTTGCCGATGAAATAAATGCACCATCCCATACCTGAAAGGCTTTAACAAGCCTGAAGCGTTTTTCAAGGCTTCCCCATGGCCTAGTTATATTATGCACCCATTTCTAGTAAAGAACTAACACCTCCCTCAGCATCAGTTCTGCACTGTTTCTGGTTTATTATACACTTCCGAAACAGCAAAGAGTTGCAAATACGTGGTCCATTCAGAGCACGGCTTAGTCATCATCTTCCTCCTCCTCTTCCTCCTCCTCAAAGCTATCTTCAAAGCCCTCGCTGTCCTCCTGGTCTTCATCCCCCTCTATTGCTGTATCCCACTGCGGATGATTTTCTGGTACAGGTTTAGCCTCATGAACTTCCAACTACAAAGAAGATTTAAATGCAGACATCAGAAATTTGGGGAAATATCTGATAAAGAAAAGGTTTTCTTTGACCACAGCAATTATAAAGAAATAGACCATAAATGGTTGTTAGCTCCAAATTTAACATATTTAAAATAGATATTTGTCCCAGAAATAAAAAGGTAATCCACTAACATGTGAATATAGTCAAATTTCTAATACGGTTTGACATTTTAATTCTATAGAAGCTATACTATGAATTCTGTACAATGAAAGATTAATTGTGATTCTTGAGCAAGAACACTGAGTTATGTCTTAGTGTGTCTGGTGTCTTAATAAGTCTGCTGAAAGAAGAAAAACTCTCAAGTATGACTTTCAAAAAGGTATTTTGTAGCCTCCATACTCATAAAGTACAATTCTATAAGCAATGGAAAGAAATACGGCACCCTTGCGGGAAAACACAGGCCTGCCTCTCCCAGCTCCCTTTACTCTGGGACTCCAGTGCACCACACAGTAATACTCCAACACAGCGTTTACACAACAGAAGGCCTTTTATGGTTTCAAGTGAAACTGGTAAACACTGACAGGAACGTACTTCAGATAATACTTAAAGTATGTAAGATGATTAAAAACAAACTAATCTCAGAAACTAATAAACACTCCAACAGAATCTGTGGGAAAATATGTGTACTTTTCTAAAAAACAAACATAAAAAAAAACCACCAAAAACAAAAACCCAGAACCCAGTTGATGAGGCCCTGTAAAGTCAGAGCATACTAGAGGATATTAGGAGTATCAATTAAGTAATCTATATTTAATATTCTAAATCAGTCTAATAAATTTATACTCAAGGTTCTAAAGCATCATGCTCCTTTAACTCAACAAGTTTAGTTTATTTAAAGAGTAGACCACTGAGTGTATCATATACAAAGTATGAGAGGACATCTTTTTCCATTATTCTACATTTCAGATCCAGAAATGCTTTCCTAGTATATTAAGCATGCATTAAACAGGCAACCATATTTATTGAAGAGTCATTATTCTTACCTTCAAGGGTTTAATCTGATCCAAACCCATATAGGAGTCTGATCTCAGAAACACTGTATACTGATAATTTCCAGGCTTGCCTGGTGCAGGAAACTTCAGTTCTACCTAGAATAAAAAAAAACAGCACTTAAAATCCTTATTTTGAGAAATGGAAGAAAGAACATCATCTAGGTCTTTTATTATATTCTTTAATAATAAACTAGTAAATGTGTTTCCCTGAGTTCTATGAGCCATTCTAGCAAATTATCAGACTCAAGGAGGGGGTCATGGAAACCCCAATTCATAGCCAGTTGGGTAGAAGTACAGACAACTTGAGACTTGCAACTGGCATTCTGAAGCACGTGGTGAGGGGTTGGGGGGTGGAGTCTTAAGGAACTGAGCCTTTACCCTGTGGGATCTGATGCTAACTCCAGATATATAGTGCCAGCATTGAGCTAAGATGCAGGACACTCAGCTGGTGTAAGAGACAACTGCTTGGTGTGGGGAAAAACCCACACACCTGGTGTCAAAAGTGTTGTGTGACAGTAGTGTGAGTAAATGAGAAACACACAGAAATGAGTTTTTCCTTTACAAATGCCCAGTGCTGGAAATAACCACATGATTTCACTCATATGTGGAATCTAAAAACAAAACAAATGAATAAACAAACAAAAAACAGAATCTGATCTATAAATACAGAGAAGAAACTGATGGTTGACAGAGGGAATGTTGGGGGGATGAGGGGATGAGCAAAATGGGTGAAGGGGAATGGGAAATACAGGCTTCCAGTTATGGAATTAATAAGTCATGTAACCAAAAGGTACAGCATAGAAAACAGAGTCAATAATATTGTAATAGCACTGTATGGTGACAGACAATAGCTATAGCTATACTCATTGTGAACATAGTATAACAAATAGAGAAGCTGAATCACTGTTATATACCTGAAATTAATGTAACATTGTATGTCAACTATACTCAAATGAAAGAAATTTTTTAAAATGTGCCTAGTGCCTTAAAATGTCAAGAAGATACTTATTTCCTTTTAAATCATAAGCTTCATACACAAAGAGTTACAAACTCTTAAAAATTTCAATTCCAGGGAAAGAAGATGGCAGGGAAGTAGAATCCTAGGTTCACAACAACCCATGAACACAACTAGATACCATCTAATCATTCTAAATACCGTGGCAATCAAAGAACTAAGGGCTGTGAGAGAAGAGGCCATGTCGAAGATTAGGTAGGGAGTGTAGAGACACAGTTTGGAATAGAAATGGATCATGGCCACTGTAGCAGGGAGGGAGCAGCAGTTGGAGAGAAGGGCATGAGACAACCTAGCACACAGGGGGAGTGCACGGGGAAAAGGAATTCCCATAGCAATGGGCTTAGAGAGCAAGACAGCAAATTTTGTGAATTCTTGCAACCAGCAGGGCTTAAAGCCTGGAGCTTTATTTATTATTATATAAAAAACTAAAGATTTTTATTTATTTATTTGATAGAGAGAGAGAGTACAAGCAGGGGGAGCAACAGGGAGAGGGGAAGCAGGCTCCTGCTGAGCAGAAAGCAGGATGTGGGGTTCAATCCCAGGACTCTGGGATCATGACCTGAGCTGAAGGCAGACAATTAACCAACTGAGCCATCCAGGCGCCCCAAGGCTGGAGTTTTAAAGGTCAGCGTGCTTGGCTCTGGGAGAGCTCAGAGGGCACTGGGGCTGCTCTCAGAGAAAAGGCAGGGCAAACAGTCCATGGACATATAGCATGGAAACAGCGACCTGAAAAAGTGCATGGGGCACACAGTGGGGAGGGCATTCACTCATCTCAGAGGGCACCACAGAGAGACCCCACCCTGGGGCCATTACCCCCACCCTCACCCCTCAGCACAAGAGAGGGCCACCTGCAGGAAGCAGCGATGGGCCGATACTCACTACCTAACTTGCTTACACCAAGCCCCCAAACACCTGTACTCCAGTGGAACCACCCCTCCCAGTCACACTTGCCTCAGTCCCAGCACAGTGGGCCCCAAGTTTGGCAGGGCCTCAGTTCCTACAGTGGTGGCAACAGGACTTTCACAAGCAGACCAGAACAGACCTAGTTAAAACTTGCCACATTCAGGCCAGGGACCAAACATTGCCCACCAAGAGGAAAAGGGACCCTCTGCAGACAACTGGCCTGAAAAATAAAGCAGCCAGAACACAAAAGCAAAGCCCACACAGCACACATTGGGAGACGCCAGGCCCTAGGGAACAAGGGACACTACACTGTAGAGCACTACAGGACTTCCTCTAAGTAAAGCCATTACTCTCAAGAACAGGAGACATAGCTGACTTTCCTACACAGAGAAACAGGCACAGAGACACAGACAAAATGAGAAGACAGAGGAATCTCTCCTAAAAGAAAGAAAAGGACGAGGCCATGGCAGATGATCTAAGCAAAACAGATGTAAGGAACACGCCTGGTAGAGAACCTAAAGCAATGATCATAAGGATACTCACTGGGCTTGAGTGAAGAGTGGAAGACTTCAGTGAGACCATTAACACAGAGATAAGGAATAACAGAGCAGAGATAAGGAGCTCAATAAAAAAATTAGACACACTTGATGGAATGAATGGCAGGGTGGGAGCAGCAGAGGAACAAATTAATGACCCAGAAGACTAAAGAAAACAATAAACAGATCAATGAAATGAAGAGTTGGTCCTTAAAAAACAATCAAACAATAAAACTGATAAACCTCTACCCAGTTATCAAGAAAAAGACCCAAATACATAAAATTGCAAATGAAGAAGGAGAAATTAACAACCACCACCACAGAAATACAATTATAAGAGATTATTATGAAAAACTATGTGCCAACAAATTGGGACAACCTAGAAAAAATGGATGAATTCCTAGAGCCATATAGCCCACCAAAACTAAAACAGGAAGAAATAGGAAAACTTGAACAGAATGACAACCAGAAAAGAAATTGAATCAGTAATCAAAAAACAAGTCCAGGACCAGATTTCTACTAAACATAAAGAAGAGTTACTACCTATTCTCAAACAATTCCAAAAAATAGAAAAGGACGGGAAACTTCCAAATTCATTCTAGGACAGCATTACCCTCATACCAAAACCAAATGAAAATAACACAAAAAAAGAGAACTACAGGCCAATACTTCTAATGAAAACAAGCAAAAATCCTCAATAAAATACTAGCAAAATGAATCCAACAATACACTAAAAAATCATTCACCATGAAGAAGTGGGATTTTTTCCTTGGGTTGCAAGGTTGGTTCAATATTCTCAAGCCAATGGGATACATCACATTAATAAGAGAAAGGATAAAAGCTATATGATCATTCCAATAGACACAGAAATAGCATCTGACAAAGTAAAACATCCATTCATGATAAAAACCCTCAACAAGGGGCACCAGAGTGGCTCAGTCAGTTAAATGTCTGACTCTTGATCTCAGTTCAGGGTCATGAGTTCAAGCCCTGCATTGGGCTCTGTGCTGGGTGGGGAGCCTACTTAAAAACAAAACAACACAAAACCAAAAAAACCCTCAATAAAATAGGTGTAGAGGGAACATACCTCAACATAATAAAGGTCAGCCATATATGCAAAACCCCAATGCTAGCACCATCATCAATGGAGTAAAACTGAGAGCCTTGCTCCTAACGTGAAGAAGACAAGAATGTCTACTCTCATCACTTTTATTCAACATAGTACCGGAAGTCCTAGCTACAACAATCAGACAACAGAAAGAAATAAAAGGCATCCAAATTGGTAAGAAAGAAATCTTTCAGTATGTGCCGATGACATCATACTATACATAGAAAACCCAAAAGACTCCATCAAAAAACTGCTAGAACTAATAAAGTTGTAGGCTACAAAATCAACGTACAGAAATCTGCTGCATTTCTATACACCAAAAATGAAGCAGCAGAAAGAGAAATTAAGGAATCAATCCCATTTAC
This sequence comes from Lontra canadensis, assembly GCF_010015895.1. NCBI lineage: Eukaryota > Metazoa > Chordata > Mammalia > Carnivora > Mustelidae > Lontra > Lontra canadensis. The sequence continues at coordinate 24,363,804 of NW_022631008.1, forward strand.
AACTGTATCAAAAGCAGTAAAATACCCAGTAATAAATCTAACCAAGGATGTTTATTCCTATACTCTGAAAACTATAAAACACTGAGGAAAGAAACTGAAGACACAAAGAAATGGAAAGACATTCTAGGCTCCTGGATTGGAAGAACAAATATTGTTACAATGTCTATACTACCCAAAGCAATCTACACATTCAATGCAATCCCTACCAAAATACTAACAGCATTTTTCCAGAACCAGAACAAATATCCTAAAATTTATATGGAACCACAAAGACCCTGCCAAAGTAATACTGAAAAAGAAAAGCAAAGCTGGGGGCATCACAATTCCAGAGTTCAAGTTATATTACAAAGCTGAAGTGATCAAAACAGTATGGTACTGGCACAAAAACAGACACAAAGATCAATGGAACAGAACGGAAAATCTCTAAATTAAACCCACAATTATATGGTCAATTCATCTTCAACAAAGCAGGAAAGAGTATTTGGTGGGAAAAAGACAGTCCCTTCAACAAATGGTTTTGGACAGCAACGTGCCCAAAGAACCTGGACCACTTTCTTACCCTACATATAAAAATAAATTCAAATGGATTAAAGACCTAAATGTGACACTTGAAACCACAAGAATCCTGGAAGAGAAGACAGGCAGTATCTTCTTTGACATTGGCCATAGCAACTCTTTTCTAGATAGGTCTCCAGAGGCAAGGAAAACAAAAGCAAAAATAAACTATTGGGACATCATCACAATAAAAAAGCTTCTGCATAGTAAACAATCAACAAAAACCTACGGAATGGGAGAAAATATTTGCAAATGGTTTATCTGATAAAGGGTTAGTAACCAGTGGGGCACCTGGATGGTTCAGCTGATTAAGTGTCCAACTCTTGATTTGGACTCAGGTCACGATCTCAGGCTCATGGGACTGAGCTCGGTGTCAGGCTCCTCACTCAGTCAGCAGTCTGCTTCTCTCCCTGCTCCCTCTTCTCTCAAATAAGTAAATCTTAAAAAAAGGGGGGGGGAGGACTAGTATCCAAATATATAAAGAATTTCTAAAACTCAATATGCAAAAAACAAGTATTCCAATTAAAATGGACAAAAGAGAAGGTTCCATGCACACTTGAGAGGAATGAGTATTCTGTGTTTTAGGGTGGAATGTTCTGTATATATCTATGAGGTCCATCTGGTCCAATGTGTCATTCAATGCTCTTGTTTATTGATTTTCTGCTTGGATGATCTATTACTGAGAGAGGCGTGTTAAGATCTCCTACTATTAATGTATTCATATCAATATGATCAATATGACTCTTTATCTTGATTAATAGTTTTCTTATGTAATTGGCTGCTCCCATATTGGGGGCATAGATATTTACAACTGTTAGATCTTCTTGGTGGACAGTCCCTTTAAGAATTATGTAGTGTCCTTCTGTATCTCTGACTACAGTCTTTAGTTTAAAATCTAATTTATCTGATATGAGAATTGCTACCCCAGCCTTCTTTTGAGGCCCACTGGCATGAAAGATGCTTCTCCATCCCTTCACTTTCAGTCTGGGTGTATCCTTAAGTTCAAAATGGGTCTCTTGTAGACAACATATGGATGGGTCCTGTCGTTTTATCCAATCTGCAACCCTGTGTCGTTTTATGGGCGCATTTAGGCCATTCACATTGAGAGTGATTATTGATAGATATGTTTTTATTGACATCGTGTTACCTTTGAAGTCTTTCTTTCTGTAGACTGTCTCCATATTTCTGTTCAATGATATTCTTAGGATTTTTCCTCTTTTATAGAACCCCCCCCCTTAGTATTTCCTGCAGTGTCGGCTTGGTGGTCACATACTCTTTTCAGCCTTGCCGGTCTTGGAAACTCTTTATCTCTCCATCCATTTTGAATGTCAGTCTTGCTGGATAAAGTATTCTTGGCTGCATGTTCTTCTCATTTAGTGCCCTGAATACATCTTGCCAGCCCTTTCTGGCTTGCCAGGCTTCTGTGGACAGGTCTGACGTTATTCTGATGGGCTTTCCTCTGTATGTAAGGAGCTTCTTTGTCCTCGCTGCCTTCAAGAGAGCCTGTCTACAATTATGATTCCTCATTTTTACTATCAGGTGTCTCGAGGACTTTCAAGATTCTATAATCTTGGGGGGAGACCGTTCTGCCTCTAGTACATGAACGCTGGTTCCATTCGCGAGATTGGGAAAATTTTCATGGAGAATTTGTTCCACTATATCTTCTAGACTTCTTTCTTTCTCCTCCCCTTCAGGGATTCCAATAATTCTGACGTTGGAACATTTCATGGCGTCATTTATTTCCCTTATTCTGTTTTCGTGGCTTCTAAGCTGTTTGTTCCAGGCTTCCTCCTGATCCTTTTTCTCTGTTTGTCCTCCAGATCACTAATTCCATCTTCTGTCTCAGTTACCCTAGCTTTTAGAGAATTTAGATTAGACTGGAACTCATTGAGAACATTGTGAACATCATCCCTGGTGGCTTTCAGTTCTGCCCTAATCAATTCCATTTTGTCATCCATGGCTTTCTCCAACCTAGCTATTGCCTGGGTAATTGTTAGCCTGAATTCCCTTCCTGACATATTGTCTATGTCGATAGCCATTAGCTCTGTTGCAGAAGGCCCAGCCTCTGAATTTTTCTTCTGTTGGGCATTCCTCCTCCTAGTCATTTTGGTGAGAGATGGCTCAACGGATGTAGCTGGATGTATCGACTGTGGTGCAGTCATGAACATTGCTTCAAAAAAGCCATACAGGTGGCCAACAGATATATGAACAGATGCTCAACATGACTTATCAGGGACACACTGGTCAAAACTACAATGAGATATCACCTCACACCTGTGAGAATGGCTAAAATCAAAAATATACGAAACAACTGGTATTGCCAAGGATATGAAGAAAACAGAACCCTCTTGCATTGTTGGTGGGCTACAAACAGGTGCAGCCACTGTGAAAAACATCACTGAGGTTCTTCGAAAGGTTAAAAACAGAAGCACCCTACAATCTAGCAATCATATAACTGGGTATTTACCCAAAAAGTAAAAAACACTAATTCAGGGGCACCTGGGTGGCTAGTCAGTTGAGCATCTGACTTGGTTTCGGCTCAGGTCATGGTCTCAGGTTCATGGAACAAGCCCCATGTTGGGCTCTGTGCTCAGCAGAGAGTCTGCCTGGGATTCTCTCTCCCTCTCCCTATGCCCCTCCCCTTGCGCTCTCTCTCTCTCTCTCTGTAAAATAAATCTTTAAAAAAAAAACAAAAAACAAAAAAACCCACTAACTCAAGGAGATACATGCACCCCTGTATTTACAGCAGCATTTACAATAGCCAAATTATGGAAGCAGACCAAATATCCATCAACTGATGAATGGATAAAGATGGGGTATACACATACATACAATGCACTATTACTCAGCCACAAAAAAAGAATGAAATCTTGCCATTTGCAATGACATAGATAGAGCTAGAGCGTATAATGCTAAGTGAAATAAGTCAGAGAGAGAGATAACACCATAAGACTTCACTCATATGTGAAATTTAAGGAGCAAAATAAATGAGCAAAGGGAGTAAAAAAGAGAGAAAGACAAACCAGGAAAACAGACTCTCCACTACAGAGAACCAATGGTTATCAGAGAAGAGGCGGGCAGGGAATGGGTGAAAAGGTGATGGGGATTAAGAAGTGCACTTGTGATGAGCACCAGGTGATTAAAATAAAAACTTAAGGAAAAAATTTTGTTTCCACTCATACAAAGGAAGAATAAGTTATTAAGATGGCATTTGGATGTTCTGGTGATCTGTCTCCAATCTCCAAAATCCAGATTTTGTAGGCAAGGTTATATATTAAAACAACCAACTAGGAAAAATGAACTAAAAAATTCATGGGAATATTTTTTAACATTAATCTCACAATTTGACTTTCTAAATATACCATAAAACCCAGAAATCGTAAAAGAAAAAATTACTCAATCACACTACCAAAAAAACCCAAATAAATAATGTTTGTACTTTTGTTTGGTAAAAACAACTGCAAAAGGGATGTAACATTTAAAACAATTCCCCAAACCAATTAAAAGACCAATAACTCAACAAAAATGAACAATTGTCAAAAACAGACATAAAAATAAGTACAACTCAAATACACTGGAAGACGTTCAGTTTCACTCCTGAGATACAAAATTTATACTTACACTGAGTATAAGTAGCATAGTAAAAAGTGATTAAGGCAAGAATCATCAATGTATATTAAAATGAGCAGATAAAAGACTAGTAGAGAATTTTAACATAGTGCCCAAATATTACCTGAAAGATTAGAGGGAAAAAATACCTTTTATAGTAGAGAAAAGCCTTAATTAAATGTCTAATCATTGTATCACCAGTGTGGGGCAAAATGATATAATGTGCCCCATAAGAAGGTTATATTGCTTATGTAGTATTTTTACCAAAAATATTTAAGATGAATATAATCATGAGTAACCAATGAGATAAATTAAATTGATGGATATTCTGCAAAATATTTTGCCTGGATTCTTCAAAAATTTTGATGGCATGAAAAATTTAAAAACAAAACACCAAGAGTTCTAGAATAAAGAAGACTGACAACCAAATGCAATGCATGATCCTTGATCCATCCGATCCCTGATCCATCCGATCCTTGATCGGATCCTGAATTTTGTAAACAAAAAAAAAACTGTAACAGATACTAGTGAAATAATTAAGGAAATCTGAATATGGACTGCACACTAGATAAATACCATATCAATGTTAAATTTCCTGAATATAGTAATTTTATTGGGCTTATGTAGGAGATGACCTTTGTTTTTAGGAGATACATGTTTAAGTATTTAGGGTTACAATGTCATGATGTCTACAGGCACACATGCAGAGGAAGATATTAAACCATCTTAAATATAAGGCAAAATGTTAACTGATGAATAGAGATGAAGGATATGGGAGTTCATAATAGTATGCTTGCAACACTTCTATAGGTTTGAAACTTTTTAAAATAAAAGATCAGAGAGAAAAAGGTAAGGTGTATGCTATTTTGTATGCAATACTGGAGAAAATACATATGTGTATTTCCTTGTAATTTATATACAGTATTACATGAGGAATACACAAAAATTTTGTTTAACATCATTGGCCTCCAGGAAGGAAAATGGGTGACTGAGAGGGATGTTTCAATGGATGCACTTTTGTGTATCTTATGAAGTATTAACTAGGTGAATTTATTATCTGCTCAAAAATAGGTAAAACTTAAATTTAAAAAATAGTAATAAAACTGCTCTATCCAAGAAATATCCTTTAAGTTAATACTAACTCTAAGTGTCAAATAAACAACAACAAACTACTTCATACATTCACTACTTGGTTATAAAAGGGGAAAAATACTTTTGGATTAAAAATCAGTATCACAGAACTATCTTGAAATTCTAAAAAACCTTGCTCTTTCTAGAGAAGTAGCATGAAACAATGAAGAAAAACAAGATAAACAAAACATGCTCATCACGAAACAGTAGTGATGACATTACCAATGAATAACACCACATAATCAAAAATTCCACTCTAAAAATCTAATTACCAGTTCTTAAATTTGTTTTTAAGACCAAAGATATTTATCTTAGCACTAATCCAATGAGGATAAAAATCATAAATTTTTGTAAAATACAACTAAGTGCTGGACAGGAGAACAAAAGGCGTATGTTCTCAGACACTAACAGTAAAAACTCCCAAGAATAAGTTGAAAACAAGTTTTGAACACTGATCAAGTTGCCTACCTCTAACAACACTGTATAAATTTCTAATCGGCTACTCCCAAAAGACACTAAAGAACAGTTATAAAATGTGCCTTAACAAATAAAATACAATAAGCCATATACGATAAGCTGACTTCTAAGAAAGACTTTATGAAGAAGCATGATGGTGAGATGCCATATGTTTGTAAAAACTGAAATAATGTTGTTGGATAATTACCTCTTCTGTATCTTTTAGTGTACACACATGATATGGCATAGATATTAACGTCTGTTCCTTCCTATCTGCAATATAAAGCCACCACCATTCTTGTTTTTCCTGCAAAGAAAAAAAAAGTTTATATTATCAGAAAGAACTAGAGAAATAACTGTTCTACCTCGTGTCCTCTTAAACGTATTGTTCTGGTTTTATCACTGCAGTATTTCCAGCATAGATACAGTGCCTGGTACAAAAGAAATATTTAATATTTACTGAATGAATAAATCATTCTTACCCATTTGTAGATCTGCTGTCCAAAAGAATTCTGCATGTAATTTGGGGGTTTCAAATGGCCCCTTAAAAAGTCCTAATGATGGCCCTCTGTATTAAAAACCCCTGTATTAGCCTTAAATGACAAAAGACAGCCTAAAAAATAAAACATTATAAACCACACTACAATATCATCTAGCAAATAATCTTGGTAATCTTACCTAGTAAGAAGCAAAAGCCAGAAAGTAGGAGTGGAAGGGACTTGGGCAACCAAATCAGAAATCATTAAAATATATCACTCATAATAGAGCATCTCAGATTTAAAAGTCTATCTATACTCTTCACTGCACATGATTTTATTAAGTGCAGCATTTTTAGTAGAACCTCATAAAAGATTAGGAATAGAAAAAGAGGTCAGTAAAGAAACTGCCACAGAAGTCCATACAGTCTGGAAGCACCAAGCTTCAATGTACTCAGTGAGTACTGCTACGCGGGACACATCGATAACTGCTTAGTCATCTCTTGGTATCCGCTGCTTAAGAATTGGTCAGGGAAGACAGCTTTCTAAAATGGCTTAAAGAAAATGTTTTGGAACTAAAGAATAAACAAACTCTATTCTATTGTAAATACTCAACCAAAACAACACTAGACAGTTCTAAATTTTCAACTATCCAAAAGAAAGTTAAAAAAAAAAAAAAACTTTTTACTGAAAACAGTATCATAGGGAAAATGTCTTTTTAAGCCAAAATCACTCGCACTTCCTATTTTATTTTATCCACAAGACATTAAAATTTGATTATCTTTCTAAGAATGCTACACTAAGGTCAACTAAAAACTGTAAACTTCAAAGCACTACAACAACATTAATAAGCAGAATAAGTAAGTCAGAAGTACATGTTTAATCTAACTTCTGCTTAACCCGAGGGGGACTACCACAATAGATATATGTGTATATATGTGTGTTTGTCTCCATGTGTTGCACACACAAAGTGGGTAAAAACATAATGGACTCAAAGCAGGCCAGAGTCTGAGTCACAAGTACTCAACTCGGCCACAGTAACACGAACACAATGAGTGTGACTGTGCTCCAATAAAACGTCATTCGTAAAACAGGCAGGGAGGCTGACTTGTCTGCAGGCTGTTGTTTAGCCAATGCCTGTTTCAAAGCCACACAGACCTGGACTATTTCACTTCGCTAAATGTCACTTTTCTTCTCTGTTAAATGATGAGTGCCTAACTCGGGACATGTTGTGAGGATGAGCTGAGATAATACCAGCAATGTTAGAATGTCTAGAATACTGATCATGACAAATAATAATCATGGGGGCGCCTGGGCAGCTCAGTCCTTAAGCATCTGCCTTTGGCTCGGGTCATGATCCCACGGTCCTGGGAACGAGCACTGCATCATCCTGTCGTGGGCTCCCTGCTCAGCCAGGAGCCTGGTTCTCTACCCCTCCCGCGGCTTGTGCACACAAGCCCGCTCTGTCAATTAAATAAAAAAATCTTCTAAAAAAATGATAATCATGATTAGTAATGAAATGAGGTAGACACCTGAATCATTTTAGTTCTGACATTTCATTGTCTGAAATCTCATTACCAGAACGTATATGTAATATAAGAAGCACTCAAGAATGTGCAATTCTTCTTTACCTCTTCACTAAGAGAATGTCTTTCCCTCTGATCTCCCAGGTTACTTGATTAAAATGAGATTCATTCAAGAATAGTTATTAAGAAGCTAGTGAATATCAATCCATGGCATTGTACTTATGCACAGACTCTCTGATGCACATAGTAAAAGTGGAAAATACGTTGTCACATGAGTTATTTGCATCTTCAATGTAATAGTTTTTCTGCTGGGTGAGATTCCTCACCATTGAATGAGTTTCAGTAACATGTAAGTCAATTATAATCATAAAACTTAAAGCAGTTTAAGTGGGTAGGGAGGCTGTTAGGGCAGTCTGGAAGGTACATGGAAGGTAGACAGGTAGATGTTAGGAAAATCCTAAATAAATTTTATCTGATAAATGGTACTTTGAGATGTGTACAGTGCAGTTGTAGCTTAAATTAGAAAAAGGCATTTTCAAGGCTAAATGTTCTAAGGCAGTGAATGAACGTTTTGCTTATTAACTAAGCACAGTCTAAAATGAACGGTCTGTTATAAGGGTACAAATTATGCAGCTTATAACATCCCATGGCACTTTTAAAGCCAATCAATGAGTGGAATTCACTTGCTTGACTTCAGGAGCCTTGGGGTTGGCAGGCTACTACTGCAATGGGCAAAATGCCTTCAACAGATGGGCTAAAGCTCAGGACATGCCAGAAGATCAGCAAGCGCGTTAACATGGAATCCTGGGCTGACTTCTTTCCAAGTCAAAACAACAGTCTGTGCAGAGCCATTCATTTATTATTAGGGAAGCCAAATTACTTGGGAATTTTGCCTTCGGCAGCCCCCAGCAACTCTGGATTGACATTCTAAAGCAGAAAGCAGATTTATACATGAAATCACCTGCCAAACATGAGTGCTGAGCAGAAGGTTCTATGGCAAAGCTGTGAAGCAGTCTGTGGAACAGCTTCCCTGAACTAAGAGACAACCAGTTCTTGACCTCTGGCCATAGACAGAACTGTGGCAAAAGCAAAACCTCATGCAATTCCCAAATTCACTGGAAAGACAAAAAACTCAACATCCACAGTTGAGCAGGCCAAAAGCACAAACCAAATAAGGACAAGAGAACAAAGATCACTGATCAATCTGTCCTAAGCTTGGGGCTCAGCCACTCTCAACTCTTACAAACTTAGCTGGTCTCACAGCCATTGGCTATTCCCATGGACTGGGGCAATTACGAGGGCCAGAGCAACTGTAATGGCTCCAGGTGGCCAGTATAGGACCATCAGAGAAAACCCATGAGAAAAATATTTAAGAACTTTTTTCTTCCTACCCAAAACTTGACAGGCGTGAGGGATTCACAAAACCCATGTAGTCCTACGATGAGGACAAAATACACACTTGTCGGAAAGACTGCCTGAACTGCTAAAGAGAAATCATCAGCACAACCTCTAGTCATCCAGGCACAGAAAAGACAGAAGCCCAGGAAACCACAGAAGTACTTACAGAGTTAACAATCCCCCCATTAAACGACACGTTCACTAAATCTGATTCGCACTGAAAGGTATCCTTCAAAATGTGGCCTATCAAGAATGGGTCATCTTTAGCACATTTGAGCCAGTATACACCATAGAGGGATAACAAGCAACTGAAAAATACCTGAAGAGAAAGTAAATGGAGTAAGGAAAACATGAATAACTCACCTCAGGAAAGTAAAGACTATAAACAGGATGTGTTATCTTTGATTTGGTCTCCAGGAGAGCTCTCTCCTTTCGCTGTATACTTTGTTGTAATTCTTGCCACTCCTAGTAAAGTAAAAATCAAACACTTGAAATCAAGCATGTTTTCAATTATTCTCACTGAAGAGTTTCCATCCTTCTTCCAGCTATTATTCCTGACAATGCTAACTACCACCGAGTTCAGTCCCACAGACCTGATCATTTCCCTGCTCAAAACTGTTACAACATATTATTTCATAAATCAAATCTAAGCCCTTTAGCATGAACTACACAGTCATGATCTGACCTGGGCCAATCTCTTCAGTCTCCTGTCACTGCCTGTCTCTTTGCACTTTCTATTCTTTTTTTATTATCATCATTATTATTATTTATTTTGCACTTTCTATTCTTGTCACTTCAAACTACCTTGAATTCTCACCAAGCTGTTTCACTCCTCCTAAACCATGTTTGGATTTTTGTTTTCTCTTTCTCTAACCTGGCAAATTTCTACTATTATTTCTTCGGGAGCTGCTAAAACCTAAACCAGGAGCTCCTGAATACCAGAAATTACCCTCAACTGAGTTGATCATTCCCTCCCTTGTGCTATCACTGTACCTTGCACAAACTGTGCATAATCTCTTTTGTACCCTAATGTTTACTTACATGTCTGCCTTCCGCACTAGCCTACTATCATTCAAGGGCAGAAACTGTTTTACATTTGGCTTGCATTCCTCTCTCATCAAACACAGTGCTTGCCGTGTGACAGATAATGAATAACTGTTTGTATAATTATTTGACAACTGAATGAATGTATTTTTGGTATCTAAAGAAACTAGTCTGTCACCTCTCCTAATTCTAATACTATACTCAGAAAGGAGTATGTCAACTCTTTCTCAAAGCATGCCTAGAGAAATAATTCCCTTAATAGGCTTTAATTTCTTGGCAATCAATTTAATTCCCAAAGTACAAAAACAGTCAAGGGCCAGCAACTGCTAAAAAGTCATCCTTGTGGGCGCCTGGGTGGCTCAGTGGGTTAAAGCCTCTGCCTTTGGCTCAGGTCATGATCCCAGGGTCCTGGGATCGAGTCCCGCATCGGGCTCTCTGCTCAGCGGGGAGCCTGCTTCCCTTCCTCTCTCTCTGCCTGCCTCTCTGCCTACCTCTCTGCCTACCTGTGATCTCTGTCAAGTAAATAAATAAAATAAAAAAAAAAAAAAAAAAAAAAAGTCATCCTTGTTTTCCCCCACCACTCCCAATGGCAAACTCCCCACCACATTACAGCATACTTTACTTAACTGTACTTTGCACATCTGCGTGCTTCGCAGATATTGTGATTTTCACAAGGTGAAGGTTTGTGGCAACCCTGTGTTGAGCAAGTCTATTGCTGCCATTTCTCCAACCACACTCATTTGCTCACTTTGAGTCTCTGTGTTACATTTTGGTAATTCTTGCAATATTTTAAGCCTTTTTATTATATTTGCTATGGTAATCTGTGATCACTGATCTTTGATGTACTACAGTAACTGTCTGGGACAACACGAACCATGTTTTCGTAAGATGGCAAACTTAATCAATGTGTGTGTTCTGACTGCAACAACAATGGGTTGTTCCCCATCTCTTCCCCTTCTCCTTGGGCCTCCCTGAGACACAACAATATTGAAATTAGGCCCATTAATAACCCTACAATAGCCTGAGTTTTCAATTGAAAGGAAGAGCTGAGAGTCTCTCACTTTAAATCGAAAGCTAGAAATGATTAAGCTTCGTGAAGAAGGCAAGTTGAAAGCCGAGATAAGCTGAAAGCTAAGCCTCTTGTGCCAAACAGTTAGCCAAGTTGTGAATGCACAGGAAAAATTCTTGAAGGGAATTAAAAGTGCCACTCCAGGGAAGACACGAGAGGTAAGAAAGCGAAACAAACTTGTGCACGTGTGGAGAAAGTTTTAGGGGTCTGGACAGAAGATCAAACTAGCCACAATATTTCTTTAAGCCAAATCTTAATCCAAAGCAAGGATCTGTCCCTTCAACTCTATCAAGACTAAGAGGTGAGGAAGCTGCAGAAGAAAAATTTGCAGCTAGCAAAGGTTGGTTCATGAGGCTTAAGGAAAGAAGGCATCTCCGTAACAGGAAAGGGCAAGGCGAGGCAGCAAGCGCAGGTGTAGAAGCTGCAGCAAGTTCTGCACAGGATCCTGCTCGGAGAATCCAAGGTGGCTACACTACAGGACAGACTTTCAATACTGAAGAACAGCCTTATATGGGAAGAAGAGCCCATCTAGGACTTTCAGAGCTAGAGAGAAGTCAATGCCTGGCTTCAAAAGGCTGACTCTCCTGTTAGGAGCTAATGCAGCTGGTGATGTTCAGTGAAGGCCACAACTCACCGACCTTTCTGAAAATCCTAGGGCCCTTAAGAAATATGCAGAATCTCCTCTGCAAGTGCTCTCTAAATGGAACAACCAAGCCTGAAGGACAGCACATTTGTCTACAGCATGGTTTACTGAGTATTTTAAGCCCACTGTTGAGACCAACTACTAAAAATTGCAAAGTATTACTGCTCATTGACAATGCACCTGGTCATCCGAGAGCTCTGACGGAGACACAGTACGATTGATGCTGTGTTCACGCCTGCTGAGACAACATCCATTCTGCAGCAAATGGACCAAAGAATCACTACCACTTTCAGGTCTTACTAGTTTAGAAATACTTTTTTTAAGGTGATAGCTGCCACACACAGTGAGTGACTCCTCTGGTGGATCTGGGCAAAGTATAATGAAAATCTTCTCATTCGGCCTTTTACATGCCATCAAGAACATTTATGATTCATGGGAAGAGGTCAAAATATCAGTATTCACAGGAGTTTGGAAAAAGCTGATTCCAACCCTCACGGATGACCTGGAGGGGTTCAAGACTCCAGTGGGAGAAGTAACTGCGGATGTGGTAGGAACAGCAAGAGGTCTGCAATTAGAGGTGGTGCCTGCAGGTGGGCCTGCACTGCTGCCATCTCATGGGAAAAGGTTACTCTCATGAGAAGCTGCTTCTGGTGGCTGAGCAAAGACAGTGACTTCCTGAGATGGAATCTACTCCTGGTGCAGACGCTGTCAAGACTGCTGCAATGCCAACAAAAGATTCAGAATATGACAGAAACTTAGCTGATTAAGCAGCATCACGATTTGAGAGGTCTGACTCCAATTCTGGAAGTTCTACTGTGGATAAAATGCTATCCAACAGCATCTCATGCTACAGAGAAATCATTTGTGAAAGGAACAGTCAATGCAGCAAACTTTATTGTCATCTTATTTAAAAAACTACCCCAGTCACCCCAACCTTCAGCAAGCACCACTGAAGAGTTAGCAGCCATCAACACTTAGGCAAGAGTTTCCACCAGCAAAAAGTTTACAACTCGCTGAAAGCTCAGATGATGGTTAGCATTTTTTAACAATAAAGAATGTTTTAATTAAAGCATGTATGTTGTTAAGGCATGTATGTTAGACTACACTACAAAATAGTATAAACATAACTTTTATATCCAATAGGAAACCAAAAAATTCATTTGATTTTCTTTACTGAAATGTTGGTGTCATTGTGGTGGTCTGGAACTAAGCCTCCAAGGCATGCCTGTAATTCCTTATACTTTTATCCTTTGCCCTTTACTTTTTTATCCTCTTTTTTGCCTCTACCTGTGCCTCACAGGCTAGTCAGGGAATCCCCTTTTCTCTCCTAATCCACAAGGGTAACTTTTAGCCCAGTCAGAAAAAACAGAACAACACAAACAAAGGAATGGTTGATCAGTTTACAGACAATTTGCAGTAAGTTTCTAAGGACTCATTATTTGTCCACCAAACCCTCTTTTCTACAGCCCATCCAAAAATCAGGTACAACTTAATGCCACACCATGAGATTTTTTTTTTTTCTATTCTCTCTACCCTCACAATCTTAATAAGTCCCTTAGAGACTCCTCCTTTTCTTAATGTCTTATATACCTCTTGAAATAAGGTGGCATTCTGTAAATGTTAGTCTTCTCCTTAACCAACCTCTTGAGATTAGAATCCACAATAATGTTTCTTTACTTTTAAACACTACCTGGAACTTTTGAAAGACTCTTCTAAGTAATTGCTTAGACCATAACCCACCTTTCCTAATTGATTTACAGACTCAGCTCCAATGGTGAAAATTACTGTAAGACACAAAACTGACTTCACCTCAGATCTGCATCCTATACTAACAGCAATTTAAGATTTAAGAAAATTAAGAGAGCCAATCCTTGTTAGAAACTATTCTTTTTTATAATTCTGGCCACCATCCCACAAACATATTCTTGCAAAATAAGAGAAGATTATAAAATATACTGGTATTGTTTAAGACAAACATACAAACAAGTACACAAATGAAAAACAACAAAAAACGTAACTATCAGAGGTATATAATTCTAATTATTTAAACCTATAAGTCTTACTGCTTCATCATCTTTGTTCTGTTTTTCATCTTGCTCTCTATCAGAGTCTCTGTCACTACCATCATCTTTTTCACTTTGGGATTCTCTATTGGTTTCTTCTTCTTCAGAATCACTGCCTTTGTCAGAAACTTCTTCTTCCTCTTCCTTTACTGCAGCTTCCTGAAAGAAAAAAGCAACCACAGAAGTTCTGAATATCTCAGCGAATTCTGAGTCCCTGAAGCTAACTTAATGTCATTATAATTAAATTAGCTCAAGATTATAATTTCACTATTCATACAGAATTTTAAAGAATTATAAACACACGTATTTACAAATATGTGGTAATCAGACTAAAGACTTTAACATTTGGATTATTTGTCTATTGTTAGTTATTTTATTTACTTTTCATGTTTGTAAATAAAAAATAAAATAAAATAAAAATATTTTAAAACAAAATAAAAATTTGTAAAATAAAAAATATTTGTGTTTGTTTGTAAAGTAAAAAATACTTTATCTTTAAAGCATAAAGTATACTACTACCACAATGGCAACATGGCTCATCTTTCAAAACATCAAATATATAATACATATTTTTTTTAATTAAAGACTTATTTATTCATTTGAGAGAGTGAGCATGTGCATGTGGCACGAGCAAGGGGGAGGGGCAAAGGTAAAGAGAATCTCAAGCAGACTCCCTGTTGAGTGTGGAGCCTGAGGATACAGAGCTCCATCTCATGACCCTGAGATCACGATCTGAGCAGAAACAAGAGTCAGATACTCAACCAACTGAGCCACCCAGGCACCCCACTTATACAATGTATTTTATTTGAAATGAGGATATGGAAAGCTCATAGAAAAGTACTGCTTTGAGAATTTAATATTATCTTCTATAGCTGATACAGCATAATGTAGTAAGGAAAGCCAATATCCCAGACAAAATATTTACTAATCCATTTCAAGAAGAAAAAAGAGCAGCAAATTAAATACAAAAAAACTCAAAGTAAATAAAACAGACCTGAAATCAATTTAAGAGAAGGCAGATACGCAAAGGGAAATCTAAACAAAACCAAAAGTTGGTTCTTTGAAAAGATTAGTAAAACTGAGAGAAGACTTATTAGGCAAGACTGATCAAAGGAAAAAGAGAATATAATAATAGGAATAAAAGAGACATTACTACAGATCCAAAAGAAATTACAAAGAGAGGACATTATCAATTACTCTGTCAATAAACTTGATAACTTAGAAGAAATGGACAAATTCCTTGGGAAGTGTAATTTACTAAAATTGATATAAGGAAAAAAGTAGAATTTGTTAAAGAAATGGACTCTAGGGGTGCCTGGGTGGCTCGGTCGTTAAGTGTCTGCCTTCAGCTCAGGTCATGATCCCAGGGTCCTAGGATCAAGCCCTATACTGGGTTCCCTGCTTGGCGGGAAGCCTGCTTCTCCCTCTCCCTCTGCTACTCCTGCTTGTGTTACCTCTCTCCCTGTGTCTCTCTCTGTCAAGTAGATGAATAAAATCTTAAAAAAAAAAAAAAAGAAGAAAAAGAAAAAGAAAAAGAAGTGTACTCTAAAACTAAAATCCCTTTTTAAAAACTCTAAGCCCAGATGGCTTCTCTAGATAGTTCTTCCAAATATGAAACAAACCCAATCTTACACAGACTCTTCCAGGAAAAAGAGAAAGAAAGAATACTTCCTAACTTGTTTAATGAGGTAAGTATAAACCTGATACAAAACCTGGCAAGGGTATTTACAAGAAAGGAAAACAATATTCTCTCATAAAAATAGATGTAGGAAAAAAATAAAATAGATGTAGGAATCCTAAACAAATATAATGAAATCTAGATAAATATGAAAAAGGATAATACGCTGTATTTGTTCCAGGAATGCAAAGACAGTTTAAAATTTCTAAATGCTTCAACATAATTCACTATATTACAGAAAGAAGAAAAATCACACCATCACCTCAACAAATGGAGAGATGACATTTAATAAAATTCAGTATTGCTCAAGATAATAATTCTCAGCAAACCTGATAAAGAATATCTACAAAAACCCTGTAGCCAACATCACGCTTAGTAGTTTGTTCCCTTTCTCCTGGAGATAAACAAGACAAGGGTGACCACCGTCCTCACGCCTAACCAACATTACACTGAAAGTTTCAGCCAATACAGTAAGAAAGGAAGAAAAAGCAAAAAGATTAAAGAAAAAAGTAAAACTGTCTTTATTCCCAGACGGCATGACTGTGTACACAGAAAATCTAAAAGTACCTACTAATGGTCAGAATCACAGGCACACCCTGGATACATTCCAGGTTCGGTTCCAGACCATTGCGGTAAATAGATTATCGCAATAAAGTAAAAATGACTTTTTTTGTTTCCTACTGCATATAAAAGTTATATTCACATTATACTATAGTATGTGAAGTATGTAAACAGTATTCTGTCTAAAAAAACATAATTAAAAAATACTTTACTGCTAAAAAATGCTAACCATCATACAAGCTTTCAGCGAACTATGATCTCTGATCACAGATCACCATAGCAAATACAATAATACAAAGTTTGAAATTATTGAGGGAATAACCACAATGTGACAGAAACACAAAGTGAGCAAATGTTGCTGGAAAAATGATACTGACAGATTTGCTCAACACAGGGTTGCCATGAACCTTCACAATGTAAAAAATGCAGTATCTGCCAAGTGCAAGAAACTGACGCACAATAAAACACGGTACACCCATATTGTCAGTTCAAGACTCCCTGATACAAGGTCAATATTTAGAAGACAGCTGTAACTTTATGCACTAGCAATAAACACTGAAGAATGGGTTTCTTTTAATGTTTTTTTGCAACAGCACCAGAAAGTATCAAATATAAAAGGGTAAATCTTATGAAAGATGTGTCATACCTCTGCCACTGGGAATTATAAAACACTGCTGAGAAAAAATTAAGGAAGATCCAAGTTAATAAAGATAAAGCATGATTATGAATAAAAAGACTCAATACTGTGGGGCACCTCGGTGGCTCAGTCAATTAAGCATCTGCCTTGGGTTCAGGTCATGACCTGAGGGTTGTAGGATAGAGCCCCATATTGGGCTCCCTGTTCAGCAGGGAGCTTGCTTTCTTCTCCCTCTCCCGCTCCCTCTGCTTGTGCTCACTCGCTCTCTCTCTCTAATAAATAAATAAAATATTAAAATCATTGATAGGCAAAAATGTCAACAGGACTCAAAAGCACTAACCATAAAATCAATGAAAGACTTTCTTAAAATTAAGTACCATCAAAAGTTTCCATTAAGAGGATAAAAAGGGACTCATATCCAGAATATATAAAGGAATCCTATAAATCCTTAAGACAACCCAATAGATAAAGAGGATATTCAAATGGCTGGTTAAGTATATGAAAAGATGCTCAATATCATTAGTTATCAGGTAAATAAAAACCACACACAGAGATACCACTACAGATCCCACTGTAGTGGTTATAATAAAAAAGAATGATAAAACCAAGCACTAGTGAGGATACAGAACAACTGAACTCATGTTTTGCTGGTAGGAATATAGAATAGCACAACTTTGGAAAACAAGCTCTTTCAGTGTGCTACCACACACTTACTTTATGACCCAGCTATTCCACTGCTAGGTACATACCCAAGAAAATGAAATGTCCACAAAACGACATATACATAAAGCACAGCATTTTTATTCAATAACAGGCAATATCTAGAAATAACCCAAATGTCCACCAGCTACAGAACAGATAGAAAAACTAGTGTATTCAGAAGATGGAGTATCACATACACACAAAGAATGGACAGCTGCTACACACAACACACATGAGTGTCATGGACATAATGCTGAATGAAAGCAAGACAAACATATTTCCACTTAAATGAAGTTTAAGGATAAAAAAAAGTAATCTATGGTAATAACAGCCAGAACTGGAAGGTATGGAGGTAGATGGAGGAGTCACTGACTGAGAAGGGACACAGGTGAGCTTTCTAGGGTGCGAAAGTTTTCTGTCTTAATCTGGGTATCACAGGTACATACATATGTAAAATTTGAGGAGCTAAACACATAGGATTTGAACATTTTAGTGTATAACTCAAAGATAATGATGATAACAGTAAAAAACTTACACTCCCAACAACTCCATTTGCCTGTTTTTGTTTCTGTTGCTTCGACTGTGGTAAGGACACAGGTGTAGGTTTTTTTTTTAATGGTTTCTTTTTTTTTGATTTGGCAGTTTTCTTGGGTCCTTTGCTCTTCTGTTGCCATCCTCCTTTTGTCCTGTTCTTATTAGTATCACCCTGCTATAAATCACAACACACATACACACTCAGAAGTTACAGCAATAGTTTCATTTGGGAGTCAGAGTAATTTTTAGATAAAAATGGCTAAACTAAATGCTTTCACAAACTGAATTACTCTCCCACAACAATAAAAATCAATCAGAGAACCTAACAAAACACTTCGAAGCTTCACCAGGAAAGAGAAGTAAGAAAAATCAAGTTTTACCCCATCTTCTGCTGGCTGTTCCTCTGCAGCACAAATAGATTGCTCCTTTTCAAATACTTCCTAGGGAGGAAAAATATGAAGTCTATCAACCTATATTTATCTTTCAGATAAAGTAATCTTTAAAAATAGATTACCAATAAGTTTTTTACCTTGTGACAACTGGTAAGGGGAGGGAGAAGATCAGTTTTTTAGCAATTACTAAATGATGCGTGCAATTCAGCAATTACTAAATGACACTTCAAAAGTTACCTTCAGAAATATCTCACATCGGTCTTGAATACATTTTGAAAAGTACATTCTACTTGAATTTACAAATGCAATGACTTAAGATACATAAACTCACTATAAATTCAAGAATATTTCATTGTTTAAAATAACTATGGAAGTGCGCATGGCTGGCTCAGTTGGTAGAGTGTGAGACTCTTGATCTCAGAGTTTTGAGTTCAAGCCCCTTACTAGAGGTAGAGTTTACTTAAGAAAAACAAAATTTTTTAATTTTTTTTTAATTAATTACATATATAAATAAAATACATAAGGGGTGAAACACTGAAAAAACCGATATAATCGAAAAACATACCCACTATATAATCCACTTAGGATCAGAATAAAAGGCATAAATTTAGGATTTAAATTCCAGTAACATTTCAGTGAGAATCTATACTAGAAGATCATAAGTGATGTTGGTTGTGTTTAATAAACGTCCTGGAATTACTAAAGCTAACAAATAAAAATAATGATAACTTAGGCTTTAAACTGTTAGCCTAATTCAGGGGTCCACAAACTATGGCCCACTGCCCGGTCTTCAAATAAAAGTTTTACTGGAACTCAACCATGCCCATTTGTGAATTCGGTAGTTGCTACAGAAACCAAGTGGCCCATAAAACCTAAAAATTTATTAATTGGACCTCTATAGAAAAAGTGTGCCAATCCCTAGTCTAATTCTACCATCTCTGCTTCATTTCTTCATTTATTAGCTGGGTTCTAATACTTAATTACTCTGAGGTTCGGTTCATACAAGAACTTGAAGATAAATATTTGATTCTTTCCCTTTTCCAAGGCAATTTTTTTTTTTCCCTACCAATTACCCCAGAAGTGTCAACAGCCTAAGACCAATTTTTACTCATTTTCAGACTGGGAATTCCAAAGCATGTAGGTTATATAAATTTGGATTCTATGCCCAATTCTAGCCACTGGCTTTGAGGTTTCCTCTTCTCCCACTTCTCATCCAGCGCCCATAACACAAATGCTTCCTTACCACTTGTTACCATAAAATCAACATCTTTGATTTGATATATCCTACTAAAGTATGCTTTTCCGACCAGAGATCTTAGAGATGGGGTTTAAAGGCAGAGTACGTTAGATATTCACAGGCTCCAGCGTAGAACAGGCTAAAATCTCCCACTAGTTGAATATGCAGAGTTAAAAATAGTACATTTAATTAAAAATGAGTTACAACTATAGTTCTAACTTGGGAGGTAAGAGTTGACTTGGGAGGTAATATAAATATGTAACAGAAACTAAGAAAAACAAGATGTACAGGAAACATATACAATGTGATTGAATTTAATGAAAGGAAATCAGAAAAGTACCAGGGTGTATTTATATATACATAAAGTGTAAAGACCCAGGCAGTAAATATGAGCTCAGAGAAAGAGATGAAAGGATACACACAAGACTCAATTCTGGTCCTCTCAGACTGACAAGGGGTTTCCTGAGGGAGGTGGGTGAGAGAAAGAATCCATAATAGTGAAAGCATCATTTAACCCCACAGGTACTCATGCATTAGGGTATCTTAGGTGATGAGCTTCAAGATCAATCATCTCAGAGTGGCAGGACTTTAGGTGATTTTAATCTCTTCCTATACTTTTCTGCATTACCTGAAGTTTTTTCCCCAGCCAGCATGACTTTTTCAGATAATTAGAAAAAAAATTTTTTCACTATAATTTAAAAAATTAAGAGTAAATTCAGAGTCGACCAAGAAGGAACAGGTAAAGAAATTTCCAACAATAATCAATAATTAATCTTTATACAGTACTTTAAATACTATACTCACATTACCTTATTATTACAATGTTTTATAGGGAATTAACAAATCATCACATAAAGAATTAATCTATTATCAAGGGTTTTTTGTATGTAAAAACTAATGTGAAAAACTATGAATATTAATTTAAAATATCAAAACAAGTAATAGGACTTGCAAAATTAGATTTTACTACTGTAATAGTTTTGACTTTGAGAATATGTGACTTAAAATGAGAAAACACATATTAGAACTTTAACACATAACTTTTTTTCCCTTTTTTTCATTGAAGTATAGTTGACACACAATGTTAAACATTAGTTTCAGGAGTACAACATAGTGATTCAAGAACTCCATATGTTACACTATGTAACCATACAACACTGTTATAATACCCTTGTGCTATACTCTGAATCCCATGACTTACTTTTCAATAATCAGAAGTCTGTACCTCCTTTTCCCTTCACCTCTCAACATGTAACTTTTTTTTTTTAAAGATTTTATTTATTTATTTGACAGAGAGAGATCACAAGCAGACAGAGAGGCAGGCAGAGAGAGAGAGAGGGAAGCAGGCTCCCTGCTGAGCAGAGAGCCCAATGCGGGACTCGATCCCAGGACCCTGAGATCATGACCTGAGCTGAAGGCAGCGGCTTAACCCACTGAGCCACCCAGGCGCCCCAACACATACTTTTTTAAACACATAACTGTTAAAGCATAAAAATAAAAAGAGATTACTTACTGCCATTGTTTGCCTTGTCAATTTAACCAACACTGTAACTAGGGATCCTACTGTGATGTTGTTGCTGTCTTCATCATCCAATACTACAAGACGACAGTAAAAAATCACAGTAAACAATACAATTCCATTTGGTATTTCAGTATTTCAAACATATTTTAAACTTCGTAACAAATATTTTGACTGTCTACGCTATATAAAACACTCCACTAGATGCCTTCAACAATGCACTCATTTAATTTTTAAAATAGCTCTCTGAAGATTATTTCTACTTTAAAGAAAGGGAGGTTCAAAACTAAAGTAAAATGCCTGAGGTCACATCATGGCTATATTGGCACTGCCAAGCTTCAAATACTGGTCTTTTTTTTTTTTTTTAAAGATTTTTATTTATTTATTTGACAGATAAAGATCACAAGTAGGCATAGAGGCAGGCAGAGAAGAGAGAGGAGGAAGCAGGCTCCCTGCCAAGCAGAGAGCCCAATATGGGGATCGATCCCAGGACCCCGGGATCAGGACCTGAGCCGAAGGCAGAGGCTTTAACCCACTGAGCCACCCAGGCACCCCAAACCCTGGTCTTTTAAAACAAAGTATAATGTAAGGACGACTGTACCACAACTTTCTTTCTTAATGATATAAAAATCTGTCACTCTATTAAATTGTGCAAACCTTGTATTCACAAGATTTTACCTATATGATCAATGCCGGTCTGCCTGTCAAAAATAAAACAGTATTCCAAGTCACATTAAATTTATTTCTTAAGGCAAGAACTTAAGAGTTTTGTTTATAGTAAAAACAAAAGCTTAAAAAGCTTTTGCAATTTAATTTTTTTGAAACCACATTTGCTACACATACTGCTAAAAGCTATTGAAATAAACTTAACATTAAAATTAATAAACATTAAAATAAACATTAATGTTAAGATTAATAAATAAAATAAATTATCCTATCTTATTCAAATTCATTTTTCCTCCAAATTTTATCTGTAAGAGTTTTCTTCACTTTGTATTTCTCCCTACAGATTTTTCTAAGTTGGTTATGTTTATTTTACACAGATTTAGATTAGCATACTCTGTTCTGGCCTACATTAACACACCACCAGTTGGAAAAGAACAGCCTCCAAGAAACTGTAACTGCTTTCTCCTCCATTACTGGCTGTGAGGTGCAACAGCTGGGCATCAAGAACAATACAATATCCTGGGGCACCTGGGTGGCTCAGTCTATAAAGCATCCGTCTCTTGATCTCGGCTCAGGCCACAATCTCAGGGTATGGAGATCAAGCCCTGAGTCAGTTCCAAGCTGAGTATGGAGCCTGCTTAAGATTCTCTCTCCCTCTCCCTCTGCCCCTCCCCAACTCCCTCTCTGCCATCTCCCCGCAACCCCCCGGCCCCTGCCTCACACTCTAAAAAAGAAAAAATAATAATAATTATTTAAAAAGAAGGATAAAATATCCTTTCTTCAATCTGGAAGTCTCCATTATCTCATATCAAATCTGGGCTACACATTTGTCAACACTGCACAACTCAGAGTTGCATGAGCACTACATGCGAATTAACAGCTCTAACAATATCTACCTGCCATTTGAGGCTTTCAAGTGGAGAAAAAGCCTACAGGAGATTCTATACAGCCTCTAAGCAATGTGGGAAAGTGATCCATCATCTCTAGCACTGGATCTTGAAGATGCCCCTTTCCTGCTTCTAAAATTCTTCTACTCTCCCTCCATTAACTATATTACTCATATTACACATTTGGATAGCACTGTGAAAATATAGTAAATTGTTTATGCAAGATGCTATGGAGTGAAATACATCATGAAGTTTCCCAGTGAGATCACAAGGAAATCCAAACTCCCCACAGTCCCAGCTTTCATTACATGTATCCTACACTCAAGCCAAAACGAAACCAGATTGCAGTTTACTTTACCTCTCAAACACTCCAGTCTTTGAAAGCCATTTTTTTCTTTTCAATTCCATTAGAATGCAAACCCAATAAGGCAGAAGCTTTGTCTTACTAGTATTTCCCAAAAACCCAAAAAAATGAGTGGCACTCAACAGTTGTTGAATGAACAGAGAGCACAATGTCTGTGTCATTCACTTAACACCTGCCTTATGTTTCTTTGTTTTTAATCCTATGTCTACGTCCTATTTCCTCAACTACACTATAAACTGTTTAAAGACAGATATCATTCCTATTACATCCTTGTATTCTTGGTCCCACAAGATTGTTCTCACAACAGGAACTTAATAAATGTCAAAATGCAGAATAATGTTACAATGAAGGCATGGAGCAACAATCTCTAATTCTGTCACCACCATAAGATACTATTATTCAGCTATTAAAATGGGGACTCATAAGACAATTGTGTAGGTAGAAAAATCAATTTTTCACCCCAGCAGACACAGAGACATGTTGAGAAAAACATGAAATGTGGCACAGAACGTGGCAATTTCCAAGGCTTACTAAAGTAAACTGGACTTTTTAAAATTAATTTTAGAACTAAGCAGCTATTTCTTTTACACTAACAATATACACTTCAAGTATTTTTCAGTGCACCTGAAAATCTTTCATTCTTTGAAAAGTTAAGATATTCCTAAAACTTGAACTACAAAACAGAGTCCTCAGGCTTAATCCCATTCTGAGGAAGATAAAAGTAAGGTTCTATGGGATTCTATCAGTGTTCTCAAAACTATTAAGCATATATCATATTCCATTACAGCCAATCTGATAGGTAAACTACAGTTCTGGGAAGTCTAATTACACATTATGGTATCAAATGTTTTGAGAACTTCAACCCACATAAACAAAAGCCAATCTATCAAAAGGGAAAAAATGGTCAACAGGGAAACCTCCCACTTACCCTGTGATTTTATATCCATAGTCACATATGGGAAACTACCAAGGACAGCCATAACCTCTTCATATTTTTCATCTTCGAGGAAGTGCAGTAGATTGTGACGATCTGATTCTTTTAAACTCACCAAATCCTGAATAGTCTTAATTTTGTACTGAATTTCAAAAGAGAGAGAGAGAGAAAGAAAATAAATTCCAAAGTCATAGAATTTTTCACAAAAAGAAAATTAGCATGTTTCACTAAAACAAAATCCAGAAACTTTTAGAAAAATGCTAAGATTATACTGGGTCCCAAACTTGCAATGGTTCTGCTTACAATCTTTCAACTTTACAATGCTGAGAAAGCAATGCGCTCAGTAGAAACTGTACTCTGAATTTTGATCTTTTCCAGTTCTAATGATATTGGATACCACACTATCGTTACGCTGGGGAGCAGCAACGAACTGCAGCTTCCAGTCAGCCACGCGATCACAAGGGTGAACAATCCATACAATCATTCTGTTTTTCACTTTCAGTGAAAAATAAGTATTCAAAAAGTATTCAATAAATGACAAGAGACAGATATTCAACACTTTATTATAAAACAGGCTTTGTGTTAGAAGATTTTGCCCAACTGTAGGTTAATGTAAGTGTTCTGCGCATGTTTAAGGTAGGCTAAGCTAAGCTATGATGTTTGGTAGGCTAGGTGTATTAAATGCATTTTCGACTTAGGATATTTTCAACTTACGATCGATGGCTTTATGAGGATGTAACCCCACTGTAAGCTGAGGAAGATCTGCATACACATTTCAAAGCAAAAAATACAACTTTATAGCATTTCATGGCCTTTTATCCAAAGAAATTCAAATTTAGGATTTTTCTTTAATTACAAAGTTAATACAGGGTAATTTTTTTCATTTAGAAAAAATAAAGTTAGGGGGAAAAAACAGTAATATTCATAGAATCTTGACCCAACCAAGAACAACTGTCATTTGATATGTTCAGTTTGCTGACCCATATTTTCAATTTTAATGATAAAAACCTGTAAGAGTATGAACTTATCTCCAAGTACAACTACACCCTTAACATTTTACTATACAATATTCTCATTTTTGTTATTTTCTAAATACAGCTGTCTGTTACCGCAGTAATACCCATTTAGGCTTAAGGGATACTTAGAACAGTGTTAATTTCCAGGCATTTGGTATTAGTTATTAATATTTTACTTTCACAGACAGGGCTTAGATCATGAGGAATAGAGAATGCCCACTTTTGGATTACACAGTTTTCAATGAAAAATGTGAACAAATTTATAAGAGCAATACAATTACCTGAAAGGACAGAGAACCCATATGTGAATCTCTAATACACATTAGTTCTACATTAATATGCTACCAAATCCAATGTCTATCTCCCACCCACTTTGTCTAACGTATACAAAGTAATGTTCAAAATCTCCTATCAGAATTATAATTTGCTTTTTCTTATATTTCCTCAATTTTTTTCATTTACACATATTTTTGCCATATCTTAAGATTATCAGATCTTTACTATAGATTATATTACCTAAACTAGAAGCATCTTTATTTGATCTACTTGTGTTTTGAGAACTTCATTTTTTTTTATTCCTATTCAACCAATAAACCATTGCCCAACCTTAAAGCCAGGCATCAAACGAGTGGAAAGCACACAGTGCAGTTTTACTTTGTACATTTATTTCTGATACCATAATATAAAGTCTTAATTGCTAAAATGCACTGACCCCCCCCCCAAAATAGTAAAATCACTTATAGCAGGTAAATAGTATAAAACACCTAATTAAGAAAATGCTAACGGAACCACTTTAGGGATAGCTGTAGAGTGTTTAAGACATTCTAAATCTAAGAAATTCACAGTAAACCCTTCTAGAACACTTTTCACTTTGTGTTGCCTTTAAGTAACATGACAAACTGTTTAAAGCAGATTTTAAAGTGGCAAAGAATTACCTTTTTATGATTAGAAACTCTCCTAAGATTGTCCTCTTCAATGTGAGGGAGCTGTAGAAGGGGAGACTTAAACTGCTGAAGGCCCTGCACAGCCATCTGGGAAAGCTTCATGCAGTTTTCTAGGGATGCCAAAGTTGGAGCACGAAACTCCCTTTCTTAGAAAGAACAGGAATAAAAGAAAAAACAAGGCTGGACTTTTTATATGTTCCAGAGTATACAACTCATCACAAAAACATGACTCATATGAATATGATTAACACCCCAAATTTTAAGATCATAGTGTTGATTTTCCTTTAGAAGTTGTAAGATCCAGTATGGAGGTTCCTCAGAAAGTTAAAACTACAACTACTCTATGACCCAGCAATTGCACTACTAAGTATTTACCCAAAGGATACAAAATACAGATTCGAAGGGAGAATGCACCCTAATGTTTATAGTGGTATTATCAACAATAGCCAAACTATAGAGAGAGCCCAAATGTCCATCAACCAATGAATGGGTAAAGATGTGGTGTGCATATATATAAAATGGGAGTATTACTCAGTTATCAAAAAGCATGAAATCTTGCCATTTGCAACAATGTGGACAGAGCCAGAGTGTATTATGCTAAGTGAAAAAAGTCAGATAAAGATTAAATACCACATGATCTCATTCATATGTGGAATCTTAGGAAAGAAAAGATGAACATATAGGAAGTGGCAGGACAGTGGGGGAGGAGAGAGAAGCCCTAAGACACTCTTAATGACAGAGAATAAACTGAGGGTTGATGGAACAAGGTGGGTGAGGGATGGGCTAAATGGTGATGGGTATTAAAGAAGGCACTTGTTGTGATAAGCACTGGGTGTTGTATGTAAGTGATGATCACTGAATTCTACTCCAGAAACCAATGCTGCACTGTATGTTACTTCCTAAAATTTAATTTAAAAAAAAAGTTGTAAGATACCAAAAACATATAAACATGTTCAAATGCAACAATTATTATCCAACAAGCATTGGTTAATGCTAGAATAATTCTCTGCATCACCTCCCAAAACAGTAAATTATCAGTATCAATAACATACTGATACCATGCCAAGAACTGATATCAGCCATAACAACAAACCACAACCATTATCTCCTTTCTTAAGGGTCTCCCTTTCCATTACTGACCACAAACTTCCTCATTCTTTTTTCTTTCCCCTCAGTCTTTTTTCCCTTCATGCGAAAAATACATGTCAGATGAGTCATCATCACTTAAATTATTTCAAACTCATTGTTAAAATACAGAAAAACCTAACTCTAAAAATATTCAAAAAAAGGAAAAGGTATCTTAAATCTTTACAAATAAGTGACAAACAATTAAGACAATAAGTAAATTCAAAAACATGAGTGTGATAAAGACTTTGCATAATGGAAAATATAGGAAAGAAGTAAGAAAAACCATGAACCAGAAGTTGGAAAGCCGATTCAACTTCTCTACAGGCAGAATTACTGTTGGTGCTCATAAATCCTGAAACTATGAAGTATACTCTGCAGAAGCTTGCAAGAAAAAGGACAACATAATTAATTACATTCCCACCTCACCTTCACGGCTCCGAGCCATTATTATTAGCTGGCAGATAACATTAACCATTTCTTGAAGCAGGGCAGGGCATTTTTTCAACATAAATTGCTGATCTGCAAAGCAATAGAAAACCTGAAACAAATCATTCCACTTTTATAGTTAAAACATCTTTATCATCTATAGTCCTAGACTAATACTAAATTTAAGCTGTCCCACAAATATTTCACATGACCTCAGAATTTTACAGGTTGAACACAACAGTTTCCCCTAAGCAGCACTAGCAAAAATCAGAGAACCCTAGCTCAGATTAGATGTTCTGAAGGCAAATTTTTAGTATTATGGTGGTGTGCTTTGTAAGTTACCTCCCTTTTCTAGAACAGTTTTAAACTTAATTCTAATCTTACTATATTTAAGAACCTTAAGAATCTTCTTGTGTACCTAGTTTCTACAACTATGAATAAGTCCAAAGGCTAAGACTGAGAATAAAAGTTAACTCAATGCAGAAAGAGAAGGGGGAGGAAGGGGAAAGAGACAGACTCATTTTTATTGCATGTAACAGTTAACTATTAAGATCATCCATTGGGGTTAGTACTCAACCTAAAAAAGTATTTGTTCCCTGTTTCTTAGATAATTGGTAAGAAATGGAGATGGATTCACATCTGTACAGAATATTAGGAAAATCAGAATTACTGATTAATTTGCAATTCCAACAATGCCTAAATAGCGATCCTTCATTCCATCACAAGTATCCTATCTTACCACCAATTACTGAGCATCAACAAGCCTTGTTTTCAGAAGCATTTGATTATATTTTTGGCTTCAAAAAGGGACAGATGAAGAGGAGCTTTATTCAGAAAGAACATTTATTCCCTAGGAATAATAATTTTCTCTTGAAACTTCAAATGAAGTAATGCCAAGTAAAGAAGAAATGACAAATTCATGACACCCCTGGAAACAGCACTGTCCTATCCACTGCTTTTCTTTTACATAGAGAGGAGGCTTCAAGCAATTTAGGAAGCTTTCAATAAAGATTAAACCCTTATCAGGAATCACTGCTGGAGGTGATGGTAGTAGTGGTGGTTGACTAAAATACTTATTGTGAAATCCATTTTTCTTCCCCCAAACAGGTTGAAAAGCTTATAAAATCTTTTTTAAAAAGTCACTAGAAATTACTATATAATCTGCAACTGAATAAACATTTCTCAGAGTATTCTCTCACCTTAAAATACTAAATTTTAACATTTATCAAAATATCTTACTTTAGACCTTCAAAATATTTGTGAATTATGCAGCATAAAGATTTCTTTTTAAAAGGTCCTTGAGCAATTATTTGATGAAAAAAGAACAGGACCAAAACACTGCACCACGAGGTTAATTAAATGCACTGCTTTTGTACCATTAAAACCCTGCAGAGGGGCACCTGGGTGGCTCAGTCAGTTAAGCACCCTACTCAGGTCATGATCTCAGGTTCGTGAGATGGAGCCCCACCCCAGGCTCCATCCTCAGCTTCAAGTCGGCTTGAGAGCCTTTCCCCCTCCTTATCCCTTCCCCAGCTCATGTGTGCTCTCTAAAATAAATAAAATCTTAAAAAAACAAAAAACCCTGCAGATATTAGAATCATACCTTCTTCAAGGGTCTCAGGAATTTTCATTCTAGCAAGATGAGACAGTAAAAGAACTCTGGCTTTCAGGCTATATGGGCAGGTAAGTGGAGGTTCATTCTTCTTTAAATTAATGCTGCCAATTTCTCTGATTAGCTACAGTAAATAAAATAATTATTAAAAAATATACCTAAAAAAGCATTAACCTTAATACCTAAATGCTTATATCAAAGAATCTGGGCAATAGGCCTAACCTGAGGTATTAAAATATTATCTGTTGGTCTGCTTGTGGCATCTTTATTATACTGAGGATCAAATTCAGAGGCTCCAGCCAAAACCATGATAAGACCTAAGAAAACAAAAGTAACATGAAGGTAAATAAATACATTTGCTTACCTAATAATTTCCTCTCCTATGATATTTCATTAATCCTACACTAAGGCAATTTTCCACTTGCTCGTAAAGCTAAAAATCATCTGCACTCCACTAACAAGTATTCATTTTTCCCATAAAAAACATTTCACTTTTTAAAACACGTACAATATTACCTATCACAAGTAAATAGAAATACACATCAAATTAAGGGCCCGAAGCACTGGATGCATGAAAATCAGTTCAAACAGCATTTGTTTCTAGACTTAAGCATGTATTCCACTGAAACTTTCTATAGAGTAATTATTAAGTAATTATTAACTAATTATAGAGTAATTATTATTAAATTATTAATAATAAGTAATTATTAATTATTGATAACTATTATGTGAAAAAGAGGGGACTCCATAGTTAAGCAAGGCTGAGAAACAAGGAGTTAAAAAGAGTTTTAGGTGTCTTTACTTCATGACTTCTCAAAGTCTTAAGTAAACTGAAATACTCTGTAATTTACAGAAATTTTTATTACGGAATTCTGGAGGGTTTGTGGGAAGTGTTCTTTGATGTACACATGATTCGCAGCTACATATACTATTAGCATTACTCGTTAGCTCTTTAAAGACTGGCACTACAGTCATCAATCTTACCTTCTGGCAGAAAATACATACAATGTATTCACAAAAAGCAGGACGGTACAGAGGTTAACAACATAGACCCTAGAGTTTCACTCCCTAACTAAATGACCTAGGACAATGTTCTTCACCTCTCTATGGGCCTCACTTTCTAAGGACATGCCTGACACACAGCAGGCACAGTATATGTGTATGCCAATCACTACCCTCAAATGTTTCATGAAACAACTCCTAAAACAGCTATACAATAAATGACACCAACACTGAAGTAATCTAGGATACATAGCCAAGCCCACCAGCAGCTAAACAATGCTTTTCAGGCAGAACTGTGTAAGGAAAAGTGTCACCATCAGAAATAGAAATCATGATCACTGATGCAAAAAACACATTAAAACACATTATAAACATGAAGCACTTTCATAAGGGGGTTTCTATATTGATACTTCAGTTCAACATAAGGAAAAGTGATATATGTGTACAAAACAGAAAGTAACAGCCACTTATTCCTCAGAAGTAAAAGATTTGCTCATTCCAAAAATAAAAGATCTGTTCACATAGTCATAAGATTCTGAGAAGTCTCTTTTCTGAGAAGTCTTTTTCTATCAAAAAAAATTAATAAAACTGGCAAATCAAAACTACAGAAAACTCCATTTAGGTTTTGGAACAAAAATTTTTTAAAATTTGTATCTTCCTTTTTTTTTTCCCTAAGGAGGGGAAGGAGGGCTTGTCTATATGTCTATAAGTTCTGCAGAGCAGTGATTCTGAAAGGCAATACTATATGCTCCAAGGATGAAATTTATAATGTTAGCTTTATGGAATCAAAGAAAGTATTTTAGATGACGTTTTTTTTTTCCATAAAGAAATTCTGAAATAAGACTCTGGGAATGAAACACTCTGGCAATTTTCTTTCAACATATCCAAGACCTCTACTTATTTTATTGAAACTAATACAGTATAATGCACTGATTTAGGGCCTGGAAACCAGACTGCTTGAGTTCAATCCTAATTCTACCACTTACTGTATGCATCCTTAAGCTCAGTTTCCCCATCTACAAAATGTGCTTAAAAACAGTAACTTACTTATGGGAGCAAAATAAAGATTAAATGAGTTAACACATACATATTCCCTAGCAATGCCTGGTATACAACAAAATACTCAAGAAATATTAGCTAGTATTATTACAAAATTAGCCACATGAAGCTTTGCCATAAAATTTCTAGGGGGAAAAAAATATATATATATATAGCTGAGTAAGTGGTAATAATAGAAATACAGTACATGTGGACAAATAGTGTTAGCATTCTCCTCCAGCTTTAGTTATTTGAACAGAATACAAAACTGAAATGAAATGTCTCCAGTTGAATATGTATCATATAAATGATTCAGAAAATAAAATCATAGCTACTTAAATTTACTTACGTTTCATATCCATATTTCGGGTTTTATAAACAAAATATGTATAAATCTGTGTTGTGCGTATTAGGATCTGGTCTCCACTATAGCGTATTGAGCGATACCACCAAGAGCCCTAAAATGCAAATAAAATTAAACAATAAATAAAGCATCAAAATCACAATAAATATTAGGTTTGATGCAGAGTATGTTTCTGGTCAAATTTTCTAACTGTTCATAACAATACCTGAACTTAAGAACAAATGCTTTGTTACAAATTTCAAATTATTCAGCTAGTATTTATACTGCCCAACACCTAAACATCAACCTACCTCACTATATGTAGGATTAAAATATTTATGGTTCAGTTAGAAGCTGAAGACAAAACAGAAACAAAACAACCCACTGCATAAAAGCAACAAGCTGGTTCCTGACACAGTTTGTATTTAATAAATATTTGGTAAGTTATAGTGCAGGAGCAATTTTATAGTTGATATGCTATTTCATTCACATGATTCCATGTAGCTGGATCCTCACACAACAAACCTATGAAGAAGGCAAGACAAGTTAATTATCAAGCTTACTATGGGGACTCAGAGGAACTATAAGCCCAGAAAGAAAACCACCAGTCACAAAAGAAACAGTAAAATCATAAACTTTATGTTATCTCCATATTGAGTATTATGAAATAGTTTTTAAAAATAAAGTTGCTCTGTATGTTATAGCTCCAATATAGGAAGCAAAAAAGTCACAAAATAATACATACAGTAAGATAACATATTTTTTTTAAAGTGTGTATGTATATACAATCTACAGAAAACTATCTGAAAGGGGTGTCTGGGTGCCTCAGCTGGTTAAGCATCCAACTCAATTTCTGTTCAGGTCATGATCTCAGGGTCCTGGGAACCGGCCCTGCACTGGGCTCCATGCTCAGCAGAGAGTCTGCTTGAGATTCTCTCTCTCCTTCTCCACTCTGCCCCTCCCCCCTCAAAAATAAATAAAAATTTTTTTTAAATCTCAAAGGGAGAATACCAATCTTATTGGTGATTTTCCTAACAAAGAAATGAAGCTGAAGTTGATGAAGGTGATAAAGGAAGACATTCTAAACTCTAAATACACCTGTATTATTTCAGTTGTGTGTAACTTTTGTATCAGGAGGAGAGATACTTTAACATACTCAAATGGTATCACCTTTAGAAGACCTTTAAAGTTTAGCTGAATATAAGATTCTTAAAATTCAAGGATCCATGTATTATATTCTAATACAAATTGCAATCTTATAGGGAGACTCCAAAGCATGCCATCAATTCCCTTTCCAAAAATTGTTAATAAAGAATTAGAACTTACTACAACAACTGGAAGGATAACCATGAATGCTAATCCATATACAAGTAAAACCTAGAATTGAAAAGAAAATAATTATGGTTTTCACACGTCAATTGTAACATTTAAGAACACTTATTTTTAGGCCTATATGGGGGAGGCACTCTCAAAAGCACTCCTCACATATTATTTTATTTAATCCTTATTTTCAAACTCAGTGAGAAAGGTACCATTATTATCTCCCTTTTGCAAATAGAGAACTTGCAGCACACACAGGTTACATGACTTGCCGCAGGTTACATAGCCACTAAGTGGTGGAGCGAGGAGCGGAATCCAGACATTTCGACTCTAAAAATGTATGCTTTTATCTACTATAATAAATTATCTTTTAATCTGCTGAGTAGATAACACCATCAAACCAGCTTTATAAATGATATTGTCCATCCAGATACTTACAAATGCACACCTTAGCAAGTAGTTAGTGTCTTAGAAATAAATAATAGAAGCCTGGTTCCCATCAAGGAGCAACTTCATAATGTTCTGTTGACAAGTAATTTCTATCTATTGGTCTTAGATTTTTCTACTACTACTTGATCCCAAATCAGTTAGCTAACTATCTTTCTCTTCTCCAGTATTCCCACAGTAATTCTAAGCATGACAGACTCTTCTATATACAAAACCATTTATCCCTGAAGATGATGAATGCTTGTCAGCCATGAAATAACATTAAACAGCCATTTTTCTAAACAAATTACAGACTATATGAATTTTGTTTTTTATTGCTTCAAAGACAGCCCCTAATTGTTTTTAAGAAATGTGAAATAGGGAAACATCTATTCTTAGTTTATCTTAGTTTAAGATGTTTTAGAGTTATAGCATTATCACTGATTAAAATCTGATAGCCTGGGGTGCCTGGGTGGCTCAGCTGGTTGAGTCTGCTTCAGATTCTTTCTCCCTCCCCCTCTGCCTCTCCTCTCTCTCTCTCCCATGTAAATAAAATCTTAAAAAAAAAAGAAACTCTGATATCCTACTGCCTCCCTAAGTACCATAGGGGATATATATAGCATTAATTTAGTATATGTTAACATTATAATTTAGCTTGGATAAATGTGAAATGAAGGATAATTTCAATTTTGAGTACTATTTAGGATACCATATAAAACCATAGTTCTCCAAACCAAGGATAAGACCTGACCTGAAACTGCTCCAAAAGAAATCACAACTGAGGTTTTAAAACTACATTTAAAACACACTGCCCGTACAACAACCGAATGAGAACCAATTCTTTTTTCTATCATGTAAAAAGTTTTCACAGTACAGTTACATTAAAAACAGCACATCAGTATTTTGTTATAGCTCTCTTTATATTACTAAGATATATCTAACACATGATAATGTGTCTTATTTACATGCACTCACCAAAATTGAATTTTTCTGGTCGACAATCCAAGCTGGCAAGGCAATTCCAAAGCTTGTGGCTAAAATAGAAAGAGTTATTTTAGAAGAATCTCCACTTTCAGTTTTATTATTTAGTTATATCCTGAAATTCTGCCTCCCAACTCCCCCCACCCCAAAAAAAGCTTTGAGAAAGATTATATAATGTGTGTTCCCATTACATAAAAGTTCATGGATTTTTCAGGGAGGGGGAGAGAAAATCAACCAAAGTACATGAATTCCTCCTTAGTAAATCTAAATTCCTGGGTATGCAAACACTATGAATATACAAGAAAATGTTTAAAGTCAATAAAGAAAAACAGATTGTTTTCAGCCAACTTTTATCAACTGCTAGCTGGAAATTCTGAATAATTACAGTGATTACTCGTCTCATCAATCCAATCTAAGTTCTATCTTTCAAACTGGTTGCTAGAAAGAAAAATAAAAATTAGCTAAAGAGAACTCATTTACATATCTATTTAACTCCTTGAGTTATAATTTTCTTAATCACAAACTAAAAAGATCAAAATATTCCTTTCAATCTATTAATATTTCCATTTTATACATATATATATACACATACACACACATAAACACACACACACACGCCATATCACCAGTAATTTTTAATTATTATTTACCACACCTTGAGGGCCATCTGGATTTCCAAACTCTTCCCAATTTTTCCGCGACTCTTCATCAGTTAAACTATCATTAAAAGAATAAAACTGCAAAATTAGAAAGCCATTATCTGGAAAGTACTCATATATACAAACTCTATTAGCTAACCAACTCATTTCTTATAGATATTAATTTTAGAAAATCAAGAAAAGCCTCTCTGAAATCAGCAAAAAAAGAGAGGAAAGCAAGGAGTTCTACATTTAAGCAAATGAGAACTACTGAGCCTTCACAGAAATTCCTAGTTGGCCCATGGGTTCTCAAGTTTTGCCAGTTCAAGCTGGAAGATAAAACTTTAAAGGTTACTACATTTTTCTGAGAAGGCAGGGAGGATTATACGTGACTTTTTTCTTATATCCTTATATATTTTCCAAAATTTCTTCAGTGACCATTATTTATACTTTAATAATATGTACCTACTTATAAACTTAATAGAAATTGATAATAATCCCTCCAAAACTGGTACCACATTCTCAAAGGAAAAAATGAACACCTATAAAATTCCATTGCTATAGAAAAGGTCATTTGCATTATACCGAGGTCACAATTTTCTCCTAAAACAAATGCCAGAAGGACTTGGAAAATACCTGCTAAAGCAAGAGTTTCCTAACCCAGCAATATAAAAATGACAGAGTGATTTTTCGAACACGTAAAAAGAAATATAACTCTTGATCTGGGCTATGGCCAAGGCACAGAATGAAAGTGGTTTTATTCCAGGTCCCAAAATAGATGTTAAAAACACACTAAAAGAAAATTTCAGTTCCTTCAAAAACTTTACAATGTTGTTAAGCAGACAAGGCAGACACACACAAAATGATGAGTAACATCATTAGAAAGGCATTTTTTGAAGACCAAGTGGCAAAAGATTATGTTTATGTCCAAATCAAATTTTAACCTTTCCAGAAATACACACATAGGATAGAATGTAGTTTTCTATTCAACAAGAGAGAAAATACAGAAGTACCTTTAAAAAAAATAGCAAAAATTTTCAGTGACTTCAATTTTTATTCTCTAAACCATAATTTCTATTTTTTATTATTTTTTTAAGTAAGCTCTATACCCAACGTGGGGCTTGCACACTCTACCGTCTCAGCCAGCCAGGTGCCCCTAATTTTTTTTTTAAAAGATTTTATTTATTTATTTGACAGACAGAGATCACAAGTAGGCAGAGAGGCAGGTAGAGAGAGGAAGGGTAGCAGGCTCCCTGCTGAGCAGAGAGCCCAATGTGGGGCTCTATCCCAGGACCCTGGGATCATGACCTGAGCCAAAGGCAGAGGCTTTAACCCACTGAGCCACCCAGGCGCCCCCTAATTTTTTTTTAATTGAAGTAGAATTAACACATAATACTGCATTAGTTTCAGATGTACAAAATAGAGATTGACAAATTTAACAGATATGCTATGTTTACAAGTGTGACTACCATCTTTTGCTACACAATGCCATTATGATACCATTGACTATGTTCCCTATGACTTATTTTTAAAAATCCCCTTTTATTCCCATGACTTATTTTTTCTGTAAATCTGTATCTCCTACTCCCCTTTACCCAATTTGCCTATCCCCCCATCCCTGCCCCTTCTGGCAACCTCAGTTTGTTCTCTGTATTAATGGGTCTGTTTCTGCTCTTCGGTTATTTGTTTTGTTTTCTAAGTTCCACATATAAGTGAAATCATATGGTATGTCTTTCTCTGCCTTATTTCATTTAGCATAATACCCTCTAGGTACATCCATGTTGTTACAAATGGCACAATCACATCCTTTTTTATGGATGAATAATAGTCGTGTGTGTGTGTGTGTGTGTGTGTGTGTATGTATACCACATCTTCCTTATCCACTCATCCATCAATGGACACTTGGGTTGTTTCCATATCTTGGCTATTATAATTAATACAGAAATAAACATAGGGGTGCATGTATCTTTTTGAATCAATGTCTTTGCTTTCTTTAGGTAAAAACTCAACAGTGGAATTACTGGCTCATACGGTATTTCTATTTTTAATGTTTTGAGGAACCTCCACACTATTTTCCATGGTGGCTATACCAATTTACATTTCCACCAACAGTGCATAGAAATTGCCACATCCTTGCCAACACTTATTTTTCTTTTTGATTATAGCCATTTTGACAGATGAAAGGTGATAACTTGTGATTTTGATTTGCTTTTCCCTGATTAGTGCTGTTGAGCATCTTTTCATGTGTTTATTGACCATCTATATGTCTTCTTTGGAAAAATGTCTATTAAGGTCTTCTGCCCTTCTTTTAATTGTATTGTTGGTTTTCTGGTGTTGCATTATGTAAATTCTTTATATATTTTGTACATTAACCCCTTATTGAATATATCTTTGCAAACATCTCCTATTCAGCAGGTTGCCTTTTAGTTTTACTGGTTTCCTCCACTGTGCAAAAGCTTTTTATTTTGGTGTAGTCCCAAAAGTTAATTTTTGCTTTTGTTTCCCTTGCCTTACAATCTTCTTTTAAATCTTTTTAAGTAGGCTCCACGCCGAATGTGGGGCTTTAACTCACAACCCTGAGATCAAGAGCTGCATGCTCTATTGACTGACTGAGCCTACCAGGCACCCCTGCCTTATGATTTTTATCTAGAAAAATGCCGCTATGGCGGATCTCAAAGAAATTACTGCCTATGTTCTTCTAGGTGTTTTATGATTTCAGGTCTCATAACTAGGTCTTCATAATCTATTTTGAGTTTATTTTTGTGTATGATGTAAGAAAGTGGTCCAGTTCAATTCTTTTGCATATAACTGTCCAGTTTTCCCAGCATCATTTTTGAAGAGACTGACTTTCCCCATTATATATTTTTGCCTCCTTTGTAATAGATTAATTGACCATATAAATGCAGATTTATTTCTGGGCTCTCTATTCTGTTCCACTGATCTGTGTTCTATTTTTGTTCTATTTTATACAGTTTAGTTACTATAACTTTGTAGTATATCTTAAAACTGGAACTGTTATACTTCCAGCTTTTTCTTCAAGATTGCTTTGGCTATTTGAGGTCTCTTGTGGTTCCATATAATTTTAGAATTATTCTAGTTCTGTGAAAAATGCTATTGGTATTTTGATAGGGGTTATATGGGATTTGCAGATTGCTCTGGGTAATACAGACATTTTAAGAATATTAATTCTTCAATCCATGAGCACTGAATATCTTTCCATTTATTTGTATCATCTTTAATTTCTTTCATTAAGTGTTTTATACAGAGTACAGAGGTCTTTCACCTCCTTAAGTTTATTTCTAGGTATTTTATTCTTTTTAATGCGATTATAAATGAAATTGTTTTTTCTTAAATTCTCCTTCTGCTATTTCATTATTAGTGCATAAAAATGCAACCAATTTCTAGGTATTAATATTGTATTCTACAACTTTAGTGAATCTATTTATTACTTTTAGAAGTTTTTTGGTGGTCTTTAGGGTTTTCTGTGTATAGTATCATGCCATCTGCAAAAGGTCACAGTCTAACTCTTTCCTTACCAGTATGGATGTCTTTTACTTATTTATTTTTTCTTGTCTGACTGCTTTGGCTAGCACTTCCAGTACTATGTTGAATAGAAGTGGTCAGAGTAGAGATCCTTGTCTTAGCTCAGTTTTTCACCACTGAATATGATGTCAGCTGTGGGTTTTTCATATATGGCCTTTATTATGTTGAGGTATATTCCCTCTAAGCGTTTAGGGAGAGTTTTATCATAAAACAGATGTTGAATTTTACAAAATGTTTTTTCTGAACCTATTGAGATGATCATCTGATTTTTATTCCTCCTTCTATTAATGTGGTATATCACCCTGACTGATTTAGCAAATACTGAGACATCCCTGCATCTCCAGAATAAATCCTACTTAATTGTGGTGAATGATCCTTTTAACGTTATTGAATGTGACTTGGTAATATTTTGTTGAGGATTTCTGCACCTATGTTCATCAAGGATTGAAAATATTTTAAACTTACAATTTGGTCATTTATGAAAACAAGTACATTGACATCTTCAGTCCCCTTTTAACTTTAACTCCACTTATACCATTTGACCTAAGTCCACAGAAAAATACAGAAGCCAACAAAAAGCACTGAGGAGAGGTTGCAAGTTTGTAAGAAGGGGTGCTTATAGTGGCTCTTTTTTGCTAAGGGAGGGATATTTCTCAAAAAATTTTGCCTCGGTTTCCCTGTACAACTGTCCACTTACCCAGGGCTTTTGCTATTATTTTTCTTCTAATCAGATTCTTTTCCAAAAAATAATTATCTGCTCTACCTTTCTGATGATGGCAGCATAATAAACTGCTCTGTTCTTCATACAAGACCCTCAGATTTTGCAAAATAAAGTATAGCTCACATCATAAAAGCACTTGATTTTTTTCAAACTGCACACACAGCTAATTGCCATTCCAATAATTCACTCATTAAGCTAACTTTGTACAACTGTTGTGTGACAGGCACCATGCTCCATACTCAATCAAATTAAAGGAACTATATCATAAACTTTTTTAAGAAAGCAACGTTTTTGGCTATTCATTAGTGCTTCAGTATAACACCATTCCTAAAACCTAAAGTACTTAGAAGTCATGTAATTCTAGGGGTGCCTGGGAGGCTCAGATGGTTAAGCATCTGCCTTCTCTCAGGTCATGATCTCTAGATCCTGGGATCAAGCCCCCTGTAGGGCTCCCTGCTCAGTGGGGAGTCTGCCTCTCTCCTTGTTTGTGCTGGCTCTCTTGCTCCCTATCCCTCAAATGAATAAATAAAAAATCTTTTAAAAAAGTCATGTCATTACGGGGCGCCTGGGTGGCTCAGTGGTTGAAGCCTCTGCCTTCGGCTCCGGTCATGGTCTCAGGGTCCTGGGATCGAGTCCCGCATCGGGCTCTCTGCTCAGCAGGGAGCCTGCCTCCTCCTCCTGTCTCTCTCTGCCTGCCTCTCTGCCTACTTGTGGTCTGTCAAATAAATAAAAAGAATCTTTAAAAAAAAAAAAAGTCATGTCATTTTAGTATAATTCATATATAATGAGCTTAAACAAAACCAATGATGTTAACAAAATTTTTAAAAATTCAATTGAGTATAAAGTTTCCTAAACATGATTATATCCCTTAACTTTGCAGGTGGGAGGTTGTGTCATAGATTCTATTAGAAATCTGACAAAAATCTCTAACCTTCTGGCCCTGGAAAATTGCATAGTTACAAATACACATAAATTCTGTATATAGTTTCAGGGACCCCAGATCTTATATCCTGATCTAGAGAATGTTTTCGCTAAATTATAGGTGAATGACCCCGAGCTCACTACATAAAGCTAAGTTACGTATTCATACATAGGAACACATGAAAACATGTGTTTAAAAAAATTGAGCTTTAAAGTAACATCTACATTTTCCACTTGTTATAAAGTAGCTTAAACATGGGCTTTTTACCCAATACCAAATCCCAACTATATCCAAAAGAAACCAGAAACTATGAACCAGAAAATCCAACAGTTTGTCTAACTCTTCAAAAATAACCAGACCTCCTTTCCTTTAAGTTAGAAACCAGTATGAAGCAATAGGAATGACCCAGCTTGTTATTATAATGGGCAAATAAGGGAAGAGAAAATATCCTGACTAGCCAAAGCAAATTCTATAAAAACTTTGCAGTTCAAAGCCTGTAAATGCATTCCAAAGGCTGCCTGAGTTATACTTAGGCTGCTAGGGCTATGCATAAAATGGGAACTTCAATCAGCGAGAACTTATATTTATCTAATCCATTTATACCTACACAAGTTACAAGATCTCAAAGTTCTGGGTCCCATAATCATTTTACTCCTTCATGTGTCTGATGGACCATCAACTATTTAATACATTTTACTTAAAAAACATTTTTTTAAAAGATTTTATTTATTTGACGGAAAGAGACAGCGATAGAGGGAACACAAGCAGGGGGAGTGGGAGAGGGAGAAGCAGACTTCCCACTGAGCAAGAAGCCCGATGCGGGGCTCCATCCCAGGACTCTCGAATCATGACCTGAGCTGAAGGCAGACGCTTAATGACTGAGTCACCTAGGAGCCCCTACTTAAAAAAACATTCTAAAGCTTGATCATACAATTAAGTTAAAACCAAAGGCCATATATTATTCTTTTGTACTTTTTAGGATAGAGACCATACAAGATAAAGAGTCAGATTTCCAGTAACCTGAGAATAAAATCATGAACTTAAGAACATTACAATACCTGAAAACTGAGGGGGGGGGGAATCAAAAGCACTAAAATTAAAACTACCAATTAAACAATCTTAGCTATCTTCAGTTTTTCTCAAATTACCTGAAGACAGCAACTAAGCACTGAAACACTTGTGCAATGAAAGTAAATGCTTGGAGAAGACACAATGAAAAAAGGGGGAGACACCAACTGAAAGACAGCAATCTGGAGAACATCTGCTATGCAGAAAACAAAATGTAGTACATGCTTCAGGAAGTTCCTGAAGACACTGCTTTATCACAGAATAATATATATATAACAAGCAACTCACAAAAGAGAGGAAAGGAGACACAGTCAATATACTTCATTAAGCACAAAATGAACATTTCCCAAACTTCTGTAAGTCATATACCAGTTGCACTTGCTATCACATCTGAGTATCCTATTTACTTCTTTTTTTTTAAGATTTTATTTATTGATTTGACATAGAGACAGAGACCATGCAGAAGCAGGGGAAGTGACAGGCAAAGGAAGAGGGTGAAGCAGGCTCCCTCTTGATCCCAGGACCATGCAATCATGATCTGAGCCAAAGACAGATGCTTTACCTACTGAGCCACCCAGGCGCCCTTCCTATTATTTACTTTTATTTTTAAAATCAGCACAAAATTATACATCACTGAGTTCTCTAAAAATAGGCAACATCTTGTCTGTATTTTACTCTTTAATTTAACATAGGAGCTGAATGGGGACATGCCTATGAGTCTTGAAGAATCCAGCTAACGTTTATCTCTTGTCATATTAACACTCAAGGAAAAACTACCTATAATTTTATATACTCTACCTTGTTTCCCAAAAATTAAACTAGTCTTCAGATAACTT
Organism: Lontra canadensis; assembly: GCF_010015895.1. Lineage (NCBI taxonomy): Eukaryota > Metazoa > Chordata > Mammalia > Carnivora > Mustelidae > Lontra > Lontra canadensis. The sequence continues at coordinate 24,405,849 of NW_022631008.1, forward strand.
AGTAAGACAAGCTACTTTTCCAAAATAAGAGAAATAGAGCTTGTCTAAAAAAAGGCTAGAAATGAAAACAAGGTATAAATATATCCTCTTCTAATGAGAATGCTTTGAAAATTAATTAACATTATCATGTACTACTTAGGTACTCTCATTGTACCTAATACTTAGGTAATAATGTTAATTAATTTCCTAAGCATATACTTAATTTAACCAACTTCCCAGGGCAAAAGCACTACTCTAAGATACTTAGAATTCAAGTTTAGTTAAATTAGCAGTTTAGGGTTGTCAGGCAGTTCCATAAATAAGACTCAACATATAAGGTCAGTATTTAAAAGCATATGACAACTATTTTTTTTAACCACTCCTAAAAATGTGTAATGGGTCCTATGATACTTACGCTGCATAAGCTTTTGCTATCCTCATGAACATAACTTCATCACCTCCTTTATCTGGATGATATTTAAGTGACAGCAAACGATACTGTTTCTTAATCTCTGCTACTGTTGCCCCCTAAAAAGAAAGCTTTGTTTAAGTAAAAATAAGCACAATGCTGTAAAAACATAATTCATCCCATTCTGAACTTTAAACATAAACTATTCAACATTTTCAGAAAGAGAAAATGTTTTCTTCCTATATGCTGTCCCATGTTTCATACCATGTATTTTTTAAATAAAAATATACTTATTTTGTCTAATGTTTATTTTATTGAGCACCCACTAGGTGTTGTGTGGTATACTAGGCACCAATGATTTAAGAATAAAACCACACAATGTCATATTAAAATAAAAGGATAGTAGCATTTAAATGATCACAGTAAATTAAGTCTGTCAAGAAATTCTCAAATCAAAGGTTAACTTCTTTTCTAAGAAATAATCAGAAGAATATCTAGTTTCATTTGTTTACAAATATTTTAATATTAAACACTCAAGAAGTTTACCTTAGCTGTTTCCTAATTAGACTCAATTTCTATTAATAAATTTTTCATATTGATTTTTATGGCATTAAATTGCCCCCCCAAATCTTTTAATCTTAAAAAAAATCTCTCCTGATGACCATAATCATCACAAAAAGAAAAATAGATGATATGATGCAAATTCGGCTTTTACAAAACAGAAAACTAGAAGACATGTTTTGTATTGGTATTACATGAATACCTGGATATCTACTGAGCAAATACTAGAAGTAAAGAAAGTGGTTTGGGGAAAAAATGGAAAGAGCACTAGATTCAGTTTGACTCCAGACAAGACACAAATTTTCCAGGCCTCATTTTCTCCACTGGAAAAAAAGGCTAGATGGTCTCCAGCATTCATTTCAGTTCTAACTTTCCACTGATAAAAGACTAATTTTCTATTGGGACCCATCTTAATCAAGTTCAATCAAGAGATTACCTAGGGAGTATATCCAAGGTTAACCTCAATTTCCACTAACGATGAAACCAGTTCTTTGTAAGACATAAAGACTTAACACACTGCTTTAGTGTCAACTAACACAGGATCATGATATTTTTACCCTCCAACTAACATAAATGAACCTCCTGGTTTTAACTTTGCATTAAACCAATCTTATAAAAGTCTTTTAAAAATATCCTAACTTCTCATCTCATCTTCCAATATTCTTTTTTTTTTTTTTAAAGATTTTATTTATTTATTTGACAGAGAGAGATCACAAGTAGACAGAGAGGCAGGCAGAGAGAGAGAGAGAGAGAGGGAAGCAGGCTCCCTGCTGAGCAGAGAGCCCGACGCGGGGCTTGATCCTAGGACTCTGAGATCATGACCTGAGCCAAAGGCAGCGGCTTAACCCACTGAGCCACCCAGGCGCCCATCATCTTCCAATATTCTTATATTTAGCAATTTAAAACCAAGCCTTATAGGATGGAAATTAACATCTGTAGCTTAAAAAACATATATACATTAGAATAACAATGGATTACATATCCAAAGTCTGATTTCTTTAAGCATAACCCAATTCCTTTTAGGATATGGGCTTACAGTATTTTCACAGGGTCAATAAACTATTGTGCATTGTATAAAAATACTACTTACAGGATCCAAATTTAATACTTCATAAGGATTGTATTCTTGATATTCTCGGTCTGTTTTGGAAACTTTGTATGCAAGGAATAAGAACAATGCCCATCCTGCAAGCAGAACTATTTTCCTGTTTGGGAAAAAGATAGGTAAAGTATAAATAAATATACCTATATGGTTTTCCTTTAAGAGTCTATAAAAACATGACCAAACAAGGCTATAAAACAATCTAAAGTGTCTTACATCGCTATGATATTGATTCAGTTCCATAATCTCTGAGTTGTAAATTCCTATCACAACCTGACTTTTTACTCTGAATTCTCTAGAACCCAGCAGTCTGCATCTAGAATCTTGCATGTAATATTCCTTCATTACTATTTGCAGAATTTTATGTATAGAACTTAATTCAATTTATTAACTTATTGGTCTCATATTAGATCAAAATATACTAAGTATTCAGTAAACCATTTATGTAATTAAAAAAAAAAAACAAGAGCTGTTCTTAACCTAATAATTAGACTTTAAGTAAGATAAACTGCAAAAAATAATGGGTCAATTGTGCAATGAAGAATGAATAGCCTTGTTTATAACAGTAAAACTTAAGAAACAAATTAAATATCCATTTATATGGAACCAATTAAATAAACCATTTATAGGAGACTAATAAACCAAGACACAGCCAAATCATTAGCCAATACAGATATAAAAAGATGTAAACAGTAGGATAAAAAGGGATATAACAGAATACAGAAGTTGAAAAAAAACCTAACTCCTTTTCTCCAGTATGTTCTGTTTAGTAAAAATATTTAAAAGACTGATACTATTAATGTTGGAGAGGCTGAAAAAAAGGAACACTCATACCCTTTACACTCTGAAGGACTACCTGGCAATAAGGTATCAAAACCCTAAAGAAGTATACAAACCCTTTTAACTATTTCAAGAAATTTAGAAGGAAATAACTAGAATTAAGCATATAAAGTATAAAAAGCTGATTACAGATATAGAACAGAAATAATACACTGAATACACAGAAATAATAACAGAAAACACACCAGAGATGCCCATCAGTAGAGTAGTAAACAAATAAATTAATGGTATAGTAATAAAGTGAAATACCACCTAGCCAATAAAAACGATATCTGCTGTGGAAGATTATCTACCTTGTTAAATAAAAACAAGAAAATCAGCTTTCAAAGATATATGTATAATATGCTATTTTTAATAAATAAAAGTTTATTAAAAATATTAAAGGAAAATGATCTTAATAGTGGCTATATTTCAGTGATGAAATTGAGTAATTTTTTTTTATACTCTTTATATCACAATTTGTTATGCTAAGGAGGAATTGTTAAACAAACACATAAAATGAATCTTATGAACCTAATCAAACAAAATTAGAGAGACCTTTTTTCAAAGACAGAAAATGTTACATGTGTTTAAGCTCATTTGGTCAAAACCTAGTTTAAATATGTTTATTTGGAATGAGCCTTCAGGAACAAGTTCCAATCCACCTACTGACCTTTATCACCCAAATTAAGAAAACAAAAACCAAAAACCCCACTCCCAAAGTTCCCTAAGCTTTTCCTACCAACATGCTTTTGCTCTTCAATCTTTCCACCTAGAATTCCCATTCCCCATTTCTGCTCACCCAAACTATTCATCCTTCAAGACTCACCTCAAAGCAATCCTTACCCTTGTCAAAGTGATCAATGGGGAAACCAGAGTTACTCACAAAGAAGCAGAAACCATGACTTTTCTCCTCCAACTCACTGCAAGCTCCATGAGCACGTAGACAGGATCTTACTGAATTTTTTACTAACTTACTGAAATTCTGACTAACTGCTTAAACGAAGTTGGCATTCAGATACAAATTTCTTTCCATCTGGCCAAAATAACGTTCTAATCCTTATTAAGTACCTAATACTGCAAACTGCTTTCCATACTACCCATTTCCCCAAAGGGAAAAGAATCCCTACCTAGAACACTCTCGCTTTTTCCTAGCTATCTAGGGAGAGGTACTTAAGAACATAGTCTCTGGAACAAATCTACCTGAAGTCAAATCCCAGCTTTATCACTTATTAACTTAGAGATCTTCGGAAGTTGCTTTGTCCTTTACAATTCAGTTTCTAATTTTTAGGATGGGTTTAAGAATTAAAAGAGACTAGGTATGTAAAGCACCTAGAAGGTACCTCACAGATAGTAAACAATCGATTCCTGTTAGCTGTTCTCAGTATGTCTTACCCAAACCTCACTCAGAGAAGCTTCCTGTCCCAAGACAGAAAGCCCTTCCTCTGCTCTGTCATGGCACCCTTGCCCCCTCTGCCAGAGCCCTACTAAACTCTATTATCATTACTTGTTTACTTGCTGGTTTCTCCCACAACTGTTAAGTTGCTGAACCACATCTATTTGTTAATCACAATATATCAGTTCCTGGTATAATAGGCACACAATGACTACTTATTGAATGAATAATGAAAATAATTTACATGGTAATTTTTAACTCAAACCCAAAGTCTGCCTTACCTTCGATATGCTACAGAACATGTGAATATCTATAAGTTAATAATTCCACATTTTGTTTTGCCAGTGCCCCAAAGGCTAAGAAAGCTCAGAAAACAAAGATAAAAGTAAAACTGAAAATCACTAAAACAAGACTTAAAAGCAAACAAGGGTAGAAGGGAGAGGAAATCAAAACACCTAGGATGGGGAACCCTCCTACACTGTTGGTGGGAATGCAAACTGGTGCAACCACTCTGGAAAACAGCATGGAGGTTCCTCAAAATGTTGAAAATAGAACTACCCTATGACCCAGCAATTGCACTACTGGGTATTTACCCTAAAGATACAAACGTAGTGATCCAAAGGGGCACGTGCACCCGAATGTTTATAGCAGCAATGTCTACAATAGCCAAACTATGGAAAGAACCTAGATGTCCATCAACAGATGAATGGATAAAGAAGATGTGGTATATATACACAATGGAATACTATGCGGCCATCAAAAGAAATGAAATCTTGCCATTTGCGATGACGTGGATGGAACTAGAGGGTATCATGCTTAGCGAAATAAGTCAATCGGAGAAAGACAACTCTCATATGATCTCCCTGATATGAGGGAGAGGAGATGCAACATGGGGGGTTAAGGGGGTAGGAGAAGAGTAAATGATACAAGATGGGATTGGGAGGGAGACAAATCATAACTGACTCTTAATCTCACAAAACAAACGGAGGGTTGATGGGGGGAGGGGGGTTGGGGGGATGGGGTTATGGACATTGGGGAGGGTATGTGCTATGGTGAGTGCTGTGAAGTGTGTAAACCTGGCGATTCACAGACCTGTACCCCTGGGGATAAAAATATATTATATGTTTATAAAAAATAAAAATTAAAAAATAAATAAATATTTAAAAAAACCCACCTAGGATGAACTATAACCCATGAGAGATGCTCCACATGTTGCACCTGGCTCTCTAAGAAGGAAGGGAGGATTAGAGAAGCTCATACCAGAAGCCCCCAGGCTGATGAAAACTAACCACCAATAAAATCACACTTTAATTTCCTGAAAGCTAAAGCAAAGGTGGAAACAGAATGGATTTCATCATGATCTACACCCAATTTTTTAAAAACATATTTAGGTCCTGTGAAAAGATAAGCATTTTTCCCTACATAAAGTGTCAGTGATCAACTTTGTGAAGTCTTGCGCTTTTTCTTTAAAAGTCAACTTCCAGGGGCACCTGGGTGGCTCAGTGGGCTAAAGCCTCTGCCTTCAGCTCAGGTCATGATCCCAGGGTCCTGGGATGGAGCCCCGCATCAGGCTCCCTGCTCAGCAGGGAGCCTGCTTCCCTTCCTCTCTCTCTGCCTGCCTCTTTGCCTACTTGTGATCTCTATCAAATAAATAAATAAAACCTTTAAAAAAAAAAAAAAAGTCAACTTCCAGAAATTAGAGCATTACACCATGACTGCTTAATTGTGAAACAATGCTTTAAGGTTGAGTAGCACAAAGATTTTGATGTTTCTGACCTTATCTAAATTGTTACCCAGTTATCTGTTTAATTCTTCCTCACTTACAAACATCCCTTAATCTGTGCTTCCATTTAAGTAAAGCAATTTACTAATCACTGAACAGAACTTCAGAGTTGGGTTTTTTCCATGAAAAACTGGGGTTCAGATACCCATAAAGTATTGATCAAAACCCAAAAAGGAAGAGATTGGGAGGCCAAAAATATTTGCCTTGCTACCTCCTGAAACTATAATTTAAAATGAGAAGCAAAAGCAACGAATAAACACTGAACATAAAATACTCTTCTAAAAACTAATTTTGCCTTTTAGTTTCACACCAATGAAGAAGTCTTAACACCAAAACTAAAATTTCCCTCCCTCTGCAGAGGAACTAAACTAAGCAAAGTAAAACCTTACAAAGAAAAACCATTTAAACACCTTGAAGTTACACAGATAAGTTGAAATTATCATTATTTAAGCCCAGATTAAAAAATAAATGGTTCTACTTTTACTAACTTCCTCTGCTAGTTCTTCCCCTATCTACTGGATGGACAGATATAAGTAATTTATAAGATACAATCCTCCAAAAATGGCAACTCTTTCATCTATCAGATTCACCTGTTACTGCAAAATTGATGACTCAGGATGAAAACCCAAAGCCTAGGCTCTAAACCAGCATACCCCATAGCCTTATAAAGTCAAACAGGCCTGCTCTAATTAAACATGCTAATGGCCTGTTTAATCAAACTGGCCTGCCAAAATAAAAGGTCCTGCTCTACCACTTCTAGCTCCAGGACCCTGGTCAAGTTACCTCATCTTCCTTTTAATTTCTTCATCTGACAAAACAGCAAAAACATATACTCTGAAGTTAATAATAAAATTATGAGATAACACACAAAGCCCCAGCACAGCATCTAGCATACAGTATGTGCTCAATAAACTTTAAATATCACTACAAAAAATGCAAACTTGATTATGTCACCTCCCTGCTTTTGATAATCTTTTAAAGATTCCCCCATAGTCTTTAAGGCAAAATCCAAATCCTGACAAGATGCACAGGTCTTCCTTCAAGGTTTGACTTCCCCTTCTCCCTTCCTTCCCAAGTCAGTACATTCTCTCTCCTTTGAACTTCTAAATCACTCTGTTTAGAAAGCTCCCAAATTCACACCCTACCCCCACCTAATGCTACAATTTCTTTAAACATATGTTTTATTCATCACTATATCCATATTTTATGTGTTACCTAGCAAAGAATAAGCACTATGTACTTTTTTTATTGAAATCAATTACTTACTTTACTGTAGGAATAATATTTGGCTGAGGTTTTAATAACCGTAAACGATACCACATACATCTTCCATATACTTTTCTGATATTCTTTAATCGAATTTGCTCTGTCAAAAAAAAAAAAAATAAGGTGGTAAGTTAAAGCATTTGTCACACTGAAGGCAAAACCACTTAATACCATACTAACCTTTATTACCATGCTAAAATTTTACTGGAGTATAAAATACTACCTACTCAAATAATCTTTAAGAAAAACTGACCATATTGGTTAATTTTTCTGCCACTCAGAACAAATGATCAATCTGGAAAATGTTGTTCAACTACCAGGCAACCATTTTCATGCATGACTTAAATAATTTCTAATTAAAAAATGCAAAAACTGAATTGAACCCAAAATATTTAGTCACATAATCAGCAATTTCTGAGAAATGCTCCCTTCCTTTCCCTTTTACTACAGAAGGCACAAAAAGTATAAAATAGTTGAAACATGCAGCTTATTAAGGAAGCTAAAGAGAAATAGTATTGTTCAATTATGAGAATAATTATGTTAAATGAGAGAAGTCACTCAAACCCATAAGAAGTTAAATTAGGTTCATATAGGAGTTAAAGAAACAGCATTATTTTAGTAGCCAGGAAAAATCTTCAATTCAATTAAAGAGACATTAAACCAAAGCCAAAATATCATGTATTGTTTTACTAAACTCACTATCATCACTTGAATAACTTTCCCAAGTATAAAAAAATTAAGTTTTAAAATAAAAATGTACCTTTTCATGAAGATGGCATATAGAAAAGCAAAGGAAAAAACCCTCCCCCTCCCAAAGCTGAAGCCAAAATAAAGGCTTGGAAGGCCAAGAAGGCAATGCTGAAAGGCAACCACAGCCACCAAAAAAAAAAAAAAAAAGTAAGACAAAAGAAAGAAATCTGTGTGTCACCCACCTTCTGGTAGCCCAAGACACTCCAAAGGCAGCCCAAATATTTTCCTTGGAAGAGCAAGAAGCTTGACCACTATGCCATCAAGTTCCCCCTGAGCAATGAGTCAGCCACGAAGATGATGGAAGACAACAATAATTGTTGTGTTCACTATGGATGTCAAGGCCAACAAGCACCAGATCAAACAGATTATGAAGAACCTCTATGACATTGTTAAGGGCCAAGGTCAACACCCTGATCAGGCCTGATGGGAGAAGAAGACATGTGGTCCACTGGCTCCGGACTATAATGCTTTGGTTGTTGCCAACAAAACTGAGATCGTCTACACTGAATCCAGCTGGCTAATACTAAATGGAAATTTTTCCACAATACTAGAAACTACAAAACTGGAGTTCTTAAATGAGATGATAAGTAAAAGAACTTTGCATATAACAGAATGCTCCAAAGCCACCATGCAAGAAGTCCAACTACCCTGTTACCACCATGCTTTGAGGAAAGCATCCACATAGGACAGGTATGTGGCAGGAGGTATCAGAAGCAGGTGTGAAGTGGGATCCATAAATGGGAAGGGGTGGCAACAGCAAAGGAGACCGGTATTACACAGGGGGACTGATCAAATAAATTAACACATAAAAGATAACTGGAGTCAAGTTTTTCACCATCAGAGAAGGGAGTTACACATATGAAAAAATCAAAAATAAGAATATATCATGGGGTACTGAATAGGAACTAAAGATATCAGTATGAACTAATATCTTTCAATATAGAAATACAGATGTATTCTATACATATATATTCCCTAACACTATTAAGGGAGCCTAGGAGCAGTGGGTAAGATCAAGAGCAGTGAGCATATTAATATCCAGATCTAGTTTCTAAATACCATTCTCCAATAATAGGAACAAGGGGTCCAAGTGTCTTTCCACAAAATACTATAAAAGGGAAAGGAATAACTTTACAGTGGGAAAATACGGTAGGCTGAACAACTGTCACCCAAAACGTCCATATCCTAATACCTTGAACCGGTGAATACATTATCTTACATAGCAAAAAAGACTTTACAAAGCCAACTAAATTAAGATGACATGGGGAGATGTATCCTACATTAACTGGATGGGCACAATATAATCACAGGGGTCCTTATAAGGAGGAGGCAGGAAGGTTAAAGACAAAGGTGATACGAAAATGGGAGCAGATGTTGGAGTGATGTCCTCTGAAGATGGAGGGAGGAGTCATAAGCCAATAACACAGGCTGTCTCTAGAAGCTAGAAAAGGCAAGAAAAAAGACTCAACTCTAGAGCCTCCAGGAAGAACCAGTTCTACCAACCCCATAACTAGAACAGTGAAAGTGATTTTGGACTTCCAGCCTCCTGAACTGTAAGAGAATAAATTTGTGTTGCAATAAGTCATTAAGGTAGAAATTTGTTACAGAAGCAATCGGAAACTAATATGGAAAGCCTGGTAGACATTATCTTAATCAGATGATCAGCGAACACCAACAGCATTGGGACAAAATGCAATCATATACCATCTGATCGAATGTATTAAGAGACACAAAGAATCAGTTTTGTAAAATTCCTGCCTAAGATATATAACCTGAATCTAATCATGAAAAAACACCAGACAACCCAAATTCAGGTTCATTCTACAAAATAATTGGCCTATAATCTTCAAAGTCAAAAAGCTGAAGAACTGTTCCAGACTGAAGGAGATTAAAGAAAGATGTTAATTAAATGTCATGTGTGATTCTGAACTGGATCTTCTGCTATAAAGAACTTCACTGAGACAAAACTTAAATAGGGTCTGAGAATGAAGTGGCAATGTTAATGTTTTTATTCTCATGGTTAAATTATGGACACTTTTGAAAATATCACTGGTGACTTTTTAATCTGTATTTCATTAAATTAAGCCTCCACAGTCTCCCATTTCAACTATAAAACCAAGGAAATGTTTGAAAAGGTTATAAAAACAATGCTGAATTTTCCATCAACCAGATGGCTTGATCGATTCAAAGGGATGATATTCTCCCAATCTCTGGCCCAAAAAAAGTACACATGATTTTCAGCCCCATAGTTTTTCACAGCGCGTACATGTACATTCTATGCCTCGCTCTTCCAGTCCAAAATGTAAAAGATCTTAATTTTTTAGGATAACACTGAAATCAATCAATAAGTACTACAAGCTATGGTTTACACAGTAACACACTGACATTTAGATTTCTAGCACAACTGAATATTCAAGGCACACATTCCAAATCTCTACATGAATGACCTCAAGTCAAAGTAAATATCACAAGTGAAGTCCTTCCAGTACGTTTTTTACAAGATATTTAGAATGTTAAAAAAAAAAAAAAAAGTTCATTTATAAACTTCTAGTTGTCATGGCTAGTAAAAATTATATTAATAACACCATTAACTTATAGTTTTTAAAGATATCATCCACATTTATAGAAAAGGGAAACTACAAAGTCATAAAACAACTCTGTGGTTTAAAAAACAATGTAACAACATATTATGATTGCTCTCAGCAGCTGAACATAAAGTTTTTATGTCTGTGGAAACAGTACAGGTTTGGGGGAAGGTTATTATGGTGGTGCTTCATAAGCTATACAATGTCTTAGCTAAAAGAGTCACAGCCACCTATCTGTCCATGCCAGAATGATCTGACAGGGTGTAGTATATCTCAGTGAACTCTTAGCACCATATTCCTAGAACCCAAAGAGCTGAAAGAATGCTAGCCAGAACTGAAGTTTTCAAACCTGTTTGCCTGATTATCAAAAAGAATTTTTAAAAATCATATTATCTACTTGTAGATTTCCAATTTGGCATCCCAAATTTTTTATAAGAAGTCTGAAGAGTTGCAAAAGATGTCATTTTTGACATGGAGTTAACATTTTAAAATAGAATAGTTCCATAACTTTTAAACACACCAATGCAATCTAAATACCTCAGCAATTTCATAGCCACCATCATACATTTACAAAATTTCATGAACAAACCAACCCTTTATTCTACTTCCCCCACGTAATTCTATCCTAATGTAGCATATTTTTATCCTGATAAGTCATTTCTTATAATACTGACAAATACCTCTTAAAATTAATTTTTTCTTCCCCGTGACTATTTTTTCCTAACATTTTATTTTGAAAATCTTCAAACCTTCAGAACAGTTGAAAGAATATTACAATGAACAATACCTTTCACCTAAATTCACCAAATGTTAACATTTTGCAACTCTCAGCCTTACCTCTAGTTTCCTTTTTCTCCTCCCACTCTTTTTTATCTGAACTATCTTCCTGTAAACTGCAAACATCAATAGGCTTCACCTCTAAATGCTTTAGCACATAGTGCCAAAGAACATAGTTAAGTTTATCATACTCAGGTTTGACATCTATAAACTTTTAGATGTTAATTTGATGCTACTTTTTTTGGTGCTATCAAGACAGCATAAATATTATATAAGTTGATAATTATTAAAATTAGATTAAAATATCTGCTATGCTGTCACTTATAAGCTTATAAATATCCCATAAATACCAAAACTTATTTTTAAAAGTGAAAAGTACATTTTGCCACTATTAGACAAAATAGCTTTATCTTCTAACTTAAGTATATTTTGTTAAAACTTGGAAGCTGCAGATTACCTTGAATCATTCAATTTACAGAAAATATCCCCTATATAACGAAATTGGCAAAGGCAGCCCTCACTGTTAAATCAATTAGACAAATCAAACTTGGTTAAAAAAAAAAAAAAGTATGACTCCATTTTTTCAGGTCAAATAAATATACAAATACATTGATATTTTGAAAATTTTAAAAATCACTGAGAAATAAATTTTAGAACATACCTTATAATACAGATGACTTAAATTAATAAAGCTAAATGATATAGAGAGGACATCATTTATTTAAAAGAAAAAAGTACAATATTTCTCTTTCCAAAATTCAGTGGCTATTAAAACTATTCCTAAATCCCTCAGGGGTCCAAGAAAATAGTACCAAGAGTCAAAAGGTTATATTCAATAATCCAAAAAGTCTAAAAGACATTATACATCAGTTTTCTAGCTGCCCAAAGTCTTTCTGCAGTTGGTTTAGAATTTATTACCTCACCATGATGATACTGGCTCACTCACCATTGGGACAATTTTGTTTTATTAATTTAAAAAAATAGGAAAACACATTTTACTATAATAGTGTGGCTTGGTTCCCAGAATGCTGCAAAAGAGGAAAGGCATGAAAATGATAATTTGTTAGTGAAAAACTGGTAATCACTGCTCTAGACCACCAAAACCATAGCTTCCCTAAATCATCCTAATCTCAAAGTACACTAAGAGAAACTAAAGCTGCTGTTATGATCTTAACTTGAATCTGAACAGGTAGCCAAAATGTGTCATTCTCAAGGCGAGGTCAGAACCAACCATCTGGATTTGGGACAGAGAGAGGGACTGACTAAACACGACACCACTGCCAGCACACACAATCACAGGTTACCTAAATTGAAAGGTTTCAGAAACTTGGGTTCATCTGCCACCTACACCAAAGAAAGAAACCTAGATAATTTATCAAATGCTGTACTGAAAGTAGGAAAAAAAAACAAAAAAAAGAATGTGTGTATGGTATGGAATGGTTGCTTACCCTCACGATCACAGAGCCGAGGGGGGCTCTGGTTCACTGCTGCCACGCATCATGAGAGTACTGTACCACATATCATCAGCCCAGAAAAAGACCAAATTCAAAATTCAAAGCACAGTTTCCACTGTGTGTATCAATTTCACACTTTATAGTCCAAAAATTTTAAGCTGAACCATTATAACCTGGGACAATCTGTATGCTATTTTATAGTATGTGACTTTTTAAATATGCAAATAAAATTTTTTAATTAAACATTTTAAGTAGAAAAGACATCGTCTGTAAAAGGATACATAAGCAAAGTGACCAAAAAACTATTTTCAACTCAATAAGAAACAGGAGAATATTGAGTCAAGATCTTGTCACTTCTCTGCTTAAAAACCTTCAATAGCTCCCCACTGAACTTTAAATAAACTCCAAGCTTCTCACCCTGGCTTACAGACATGCTTTGCATCCCAGCTCCCTCTCTGACTTTATCCCAGATTATTCTCCTGACCTGGCAAACTCCTGCCACTCTGGTCTTCTCTGTTCATGGAATATGCCCAACTTGTTTTTGCCTTAAAGGTTCTTGTACACACACAACTGTTCATCCATAGTAATAGGCCAAAAGAACAATTCAGATTTCTGAATGACTGGCTTCCTTACGTCACTTGGCTTGAAGGAACATTCTCAGGAAGACTTTCTCTGAAAATCCTACTTCTCTACACAGTATATAGCACTATCTAGTATTTTATTGTTTATATGTAGCATGTCGATCATCTCCCCCACACTAGGATGTAAGCTTCAAGAAAATAGAGATCCCATCTACATTGTTTACCCCACATTCCACTACTAACAACTGGCAAATAGTAGATGCCTAATAAATATTTGTTAAATACATGAATTTTCTCATTCAGACATTCCAATAGCCCTGGGGATATGTATGTACGTATTATACTTTAAAAAAGAATTGAGGCTCATAGAGGTTAAGTAACTTGCCTACAGTTACAAAGGGTACAAAGAATAACAACCATTAAAGAAGAGATAGAGGACAAGAAAAACAAAACTGAAAATAAACTATTCGGACTACACCAAAATAAAAAGCTTTTACACAGCAAAGAAAACCAACAAAAAGGAAATGCAACCTACTGAATGGAAGAAGACATCTGCAGTTGATATATCCAACAAGGGGTTATTATCCAAAATATAAAGAACTTACATAACTCAACACTTAAACTGTAATTCTCTTACAAAAAAATATAGGGATAAATTTTCATGACCTTGGATTCACCAATAGATTCTTAGATATGACAATAAAAGCAATAAAAGATAAAATAACTTGGACTTCATCAAAGTTAAAAACTTTTGTGCATCAAAGGACATAATCAAGAAAATGAAAAGACAGAAGATGTGGTATATATATACAATGGAATACTATGCAGCCATCATAAGAAATGAAATCTTGCCATTTGCGATGACGTGGATGGAACTAGAGGGTATTATGCTTAGTGAAGTAAGTCAATCGGAGAAAGACAACTATCATATGATCTCCCTGATATGAGGAAGTGGAGATGCAACAGGGGGGTTTGGGGGTGGGAAAAGAATAAATGAAACAAGATGGGATCAGGAGGGAGACAAAGCATAAGAGACTCTTAATCTCACAAAACAAACTGAGGGTTGGGGGGGGGAGGGAGGGAGAGGGTGGTGGGGTTATGGACATTGGGGAGGGTATGTGCTATGGTGAGTGCTGTGAAGTGTGTAAACCTGGTGATTCACAGACCTGTACCCCTGGGGCTAATAATACATTATATGTTAATAAAAAATAATAATAATAATAACTAAAGTTAAATTAAAAAAAAAAAAGAAAGTGAAAAGACAATCTACAGAATGGAAGAAAATATTTGCAAACCATGTATCTAATAAGGGATCATATCCAGAATATATGAAGAACACCTACAAGTCAACAAAAATAGATTAACAACTCTATTTAAAAATGGGCAAAGGATTTCAATGGACATTTCTCCAAAGAACATACACAAATGGCCAACAGACAAAAGTAATGATTACTCAACATCATTAGCCTCTAGGAAATGCAAATCAAAACCATAGTGAAATACCACTTCACCATATCTATTACAACGGCTATAATTCTTTAAAAATGAAAAATAAGGGTTGAAGAGGATATGCAGAAATTGGAACCCATGTATATATGCTGGTAGAAATGTAAATGTTGCAGCTACTGTGGCAAACAGTTCAAAAAGCTAAGGACCATATGACCTGCCAATTCTGCTCCTAGGAATATACCCAAAAGAACTGAAAACAAGGACTTAAACAGATACTATGGCAATGTTCACTACAGCATTATTCACAATAGACAAAGAGGGGAAACAATTCAAGTGTTCATCAACAGGTGAATAAAATGTGGCATAGTCATACAATGGAATATTATTCAGCAATAAAAATGAAGTTCGGATACATACTACAACATGGATGACTCCTGAAAACATTATGCCAAATGCAATAAGCTAGACACAAAAGGACAAGTATTGTATGATTCCACTTATATAAAATACCTAGAATAGGCAAATGTATAAAGAATAAGAGTTTTTCAGGGGCTGGAGGAAAGAAAGAATGGGGAGTTACAGGGCGCCTGGGTGGCTCAGTTGTTAAGCATATGCCTTCCACTCAGGTCATGATCCCAGAGTCCTGGAATCGAGCCTGGTGTCAAGCTCCCTGCTCAGCTCCCTCTCACTATCCTCTCTGTCAAATAAACAAAATCTTTTAAAAAAAATTTTTTTTAGATTTAAAAAAAAGGGGGGGAGTTACTGCTCAATAGGTAGAGTTTTTTTGGGGTGATGAAAAACATTGTAAATAGCAGTGATGGTTGCACAACATTGTAAATGTAATTGTTATTGAATTGTTCATCTAAAATGGCTAAAACTATAAACTTTATATTATATATACTTTACCAACATAATTTAAAAAAAAAAAGATTCCACATCAGTAATATCTCAAGTATGTCACTTATCTTCCTATTGCCACCATGACTGCTCAAACCCTCATTATCTCCTGTCTTTTTTTTTTTTTAAGATTTTATTTATTTACTTGAGAGAGAGAGTGACCACGAGAGGGGGAAGGTCAGAAGGAGAAGCAGACCCCCTGCTGAGCAGGGAGCCCGACGAGGGACTCCATCCTGGGACCCCAGGATCATGACCTCTGTTCTTTCTCATTCTATGAGATGCTATTACATTAATTCGTATACAACACAACTGTTAAAATATGTTCTAAAACGTCCAAAAATGACATACTGTCAACCATATCACACACTCTTCAGCTAGGCATATAAGATTCTCCACCACCTGACTTAAATCAACTTTTCTAACCTTTTCTCACTTACTCACTGAATGAATTCTGCTTCAGCGGATCTGTACTTTGAATATATTCCATGCTTTCCAGTCTCTGTACTTTTCTTCATGTGACTTTTTTTAATTAAAGATTTTATTTTTAAGTAATCTCTACACCTAACGTGGGCTTCAAACTCATGACCCCGAGATCAAGAGTCACAGCTCCACCAACTAAGCCAGCCTGGTGCCCCCCTCATGTGGTTTCTTCACACTACCCATCCCCACCATTCCACCCATTAAATCTTTCTTATCCTTTAACTATTTAGACAAAATACCTCTAGATCCCCAATATCATTCCCAACTAGACACAAATACTTTATCTAGCTAATTTGAACAGCACTTGTTTTCACTTTTCTTACATTTCCTTTGTTGTGCTCTGGATATAATAATTCATATATTTGTCTAATCCTAATCCTCCCGCCCTACCTAGATTACAAACTCTATCAAAACAAAGTCTTGGGTGCCTGGGTGGCTCAGTGGGTTGAGCCTCTGCCTTCCGCTCAGGTCGTGATCTCAGGGTCCTGGGATCGAGTCCCGCATCAGGCTTTCCGCTCAGCAGAGAACCTGCTTCCTCTCTCTCTCTCTCTCTGCCTACTTGCTATCTCTGTCAAATAAATAAATAAAATCTTAAAAAAAGTCTTGTAAACAAGATTTACACTGCATTCATATTCCTATCTTCTGCCCTCTTAGTATAGGCAAACAATGAAGGCTCAATTAATAACTATTAGATTTAACTAAACAAGCAAAAAACCTAAAGCCAAAAAAATCTGGAATCTATGAGAAAATCCCTTCCATCCACACTGACACAAATGCGATTCTCAAAATGTAAGGACCTTTTTAAGAGAATGAATAACCAACAACACTTTTCAAAGAAAACAATGTGATGGTGAAATGGTGCAACATTTCTTACCGATAATCTCATGATAGGAAACATTCTTTAAAAGGATGTCCAAGTACAATATAGATATATTTGTTGTGACCTCCTCTATGTCTAAATAAAAAGTATGAGTAAGGGAACAAACATCTGAGAAAATGAAAATAAACCTATCTTTGTTTTTTCAGGTTCTTCCAAAGTCATGCAAGTATGCAAAATGACCTTTAAGGGGTGCCTGCAGTGCTCAGGTCATGATCTCAGGGTCCTGGGATGGAGCCCCTCATCAGGCTCTCTGCTCAGCAGGGAGACTTCTTCTCGCCCCCCCCACCCTCTACTGGTGATGTCTGTCAATAAATAAATAAAATCTTAAAAAAAAAAAAAGACTTAAATAAAAACTATTTTATACAATGCATTTACTAATCCAGTGTTTGGTCACCACACCTACAAAGCCTAAATGTACCATAAGTCATACTGCCAAGGTGCCCGCTGGTCCCCTCTACTGTGTAGGACTTAATCACATATATAGTACATGTCTGATACCCCTTTCTGTCAGGGTAGAACACAGAGGAGAATGACTTTATTTTAAAATGACTCAACTGGGGCACCCGGGTGGCTCAGGTGGTTAAGTGTCTGCCTTCCCCTTAAGTCATGATCCCAGGGTCATGGGATGGAGCCCCTACGTCTCCTTCTCCCACCCCTCAACCCCCACCCGCATTCGTACTCTCTCTTGCTCTCTCTCTCAAATTAAAAAAAATCTTTAAAAATTACTCAAACTTCTCAGATCTCTAGTATCTAGTCTTATGAAGATCTAGTCTTATGATCTAGTCTTATGAAGAATACATGCTCTAAATAAAATATGGACATTCATAAAGTATACTCCTGTGAACACAACGCTGATACTAGCCAGTTCTTTTCTGTTCAAATACACTCAATAAGAGCTTGAGATAATCAACTCTATTGTAATTAGAAACCTAGATAAATCAATAGATAAGGCCAATATTTTATTTTAAATAAAAATGATCATACCCCCCCATGCTTTTCCATGCACTCAATCCCAAAACTGATAGAAGTAGGTTATTATTGGGCCAATCACCAAACAGCTTTTAAGAGAGACAGAAATAAGCAAAGACAGAAGAAAGTGATAATTTTAAATCTGTACTCCACTCTCTCATTCCCTTTTATATTCTATACAAATAGTCCAAACTGTCTTAGAATTTTCTAATCTGCCCATTCCCCTACATTTCAACAGACTAATAAGCCTCTGAAAAGGAGTCCTCCTTCTCCATCTAGTTTTTCCCTACCCAGCAACCACCACCTCCCACGAATCACTCTCCACATAATGTTCCACAAAAGCAAAACTAACCAAGTCATTACCACACTTTAAAAACTCCAATATCTTACCCAATATCTTACGAGATAAAATATAAGCTTCCTAAAATGGCAAAGCTGACCATGTCATTAACTACTTAGAATCTTCCATTGTTTACCCAATAACTTACAAAACAAAGTATAAATTTCCTAAAATGGCCGATTTACTTTTAAGTGCATATTCAATCTTTACCATTTATTGAACATCTCCATGCTTTTCCATATACTTTCTCCTACATAAGGAATATACTTCCCCACTTACCTTTTATGACCTATCGCAAATCATCTTCTTTGCATGAAACACCAAATCCCCTACAAAATTATTCATGCCTTGCCATAGCACTTTCCACTTACCATTTTAATACTTACTATAATGTGTTATATTAATTATAGGAGGCAGTATAAGAGTAATAGTTAAGAAGAAAAACTCTAGCATTAAGATGGGTTTGGATCCAACACCCAATCTTCCAATTAAAGGCTATATGGCTTTAGGTAAATTGGTTACCTTCTCTAGGACTTAAGTCTTCAAATTAATAAAATTGGGTTAATACCTGGGTCTAGTTCAAAGTGCTATTTTGAGTGCTTTCAGCATACCCACCTTGGGGCTAGCAAACATTCAAACGGACAGCAGTAGAGCTGAGATGAGAATCATAATTATCTGTCTCAAGCTGGAGGTGGGGTGTAGGGCCTTACCCACCAAGAGGAAGGACCATGTCTAAAGTCATCCCCACAGGACGAAAAAAAGAGAGGTGCACACACTAAAATGTTTCATTACCTTTGAGTGATGGGATTACAAGTAATATTTGCTCTGTTTTGTGTGTGTATGTGTGTGTGTGCTTTTCTGTACTGTGTATACACAACTTATTAGGAAAAATGTTATATGCACTGAAAAGTCTGATCCATCACCTAGAAGCAGCATCTAGCACAAAATTCATGCTCTATAAACATCTACTAAATGAAGGAATTTCTACAATGTGTTTGATTTTGCAAGCTTTTTTTTTTTTTTTAAAGATTTTATTTATTTATTTGACAGACAGAGATCACAAGTAGGCAGAGAAACAGGCAGAGAGAGAGGGGGAAGCAGGCTCCATGCCGAGCAGAGCCTGATGCGGGGCTCGATCCCAGGACCCTGGGATCATGACCTGAGCTGAAGGCAGAGGCTTTAACCCACTGAGCCACCCAGGTGCCCCTGCAAGCACGTTTAGATAACATTTATTGCTTTACTTCTCATAATCACTTCTTATAGGCCATATCATTATTATTATTTGTAGAAAATGAGACCGAATTTAGAAATAACAAAATAGGGACTAGGCTGGAACTTAAAACCAAAACTTCTGACTCCCAAATTCAGAGTTTTCTTACCACACTACTAAGCACTAAAAGTGGACTCCTACTCACATTCCCCAGTCAAGGAGCTGCATCACTGAGAGGGGACAGCTGAATCAATGTTTGAGAGGGGAACAAGCAAAGAATAAAGAAATGTAACTTTTTTTTTTAAGTTTCATAAATTCTTTCAAACCATGGGGAAAAAAACCTGAGTACAGTATATCTATTTGTTTAATTCTCATTTTAATTCTATTAAACAAATAACCCATTGTCTCTATTTTATAGATGAGTAAACCAAAAACACAGAAGTTAAATAACCCACCTAAGATCACACTGTTAGTAAAGCAGCACATCTAGACAGGTTTCAAAACCAGGCAGTTTTGAAAAAGTAAAATAAGGGGTAAGGTCAAAGAAGTTTAAAAAAAAAAATAAGGTTAAGGAGTTAAAAAAACAAGAAGTTGGAAAAAGTAATGATATAATTTATCTCAATTCAAAGGATCAATAGACCTTCACCTATGGAACAAATAAAAGCATGTTCTTGATTATTTGAAGTTCTAATAATTACAAGCAGTTTTCTCTTGTCCAATACCATTGTAAACTTATATTATTAACGTTGTTTTAACAAATATATTTGGCTTTCAACTACAAGAACTTTAGAGAACTTTTCTACAATAAGTGCTTCTTAACTATATAAAACAAAAAGGCTAAGGCATTAGTGATTTTTGTTTTTAAGAAAGAGCACATATAAAAATTCACCATCTCCCAAAATGACAACTCCAGCAAAAGACCACTACCAAGGGAGTTATCTTTGCTAGCTACAATTTACAATCACATAGGTACCTTTTAAAAAACCAATACATGGGGACACCTGGGTGGCTCCGTGGGTTAAGCCCCTGCCTTCGGCTCAGGTCATGATCCCAGGGTCCTGGGATCAAGCCCCACATCAGGCTCTCTACTCAGCAGGGAGCCTGCTTCTCCCTGCCTCTCTGCCTTCTTCTGCCTACTTGTGATTTCTCTGTCAAATAAATAAATAAATAATCTTTAAAAAACAAAACAAAACAAAAAAAACACCAAAAACATGGCACCCACTCCAGACCAAATAAATCAGAATATCTGGGGGGTGGGTAAAAGCTTTTCTAAAAGCTCCCCGAGTGATTCTAATGTGGAGCCAGGGTTGAGTACCAGTTTTAAAGAAATCTAAACCCTCTGTTTTTACTTCATCCAGAGCTTTTGTCCATAATGGTCTGAAAAAGTATTCAGTCAACTTATTCAGCCAATTTGCAAACAACCAGGAGAGTAAGATAAATAGGGCCCCTCAACTACTAAAAGGTGTATTAATTTTAAGTGCACTTGGCCAGGTAGATTAGACAAAAATCTAGGCAAAATGATTCCATTAGTGTTCAGGATAATAGAGTAACTTCAATTAACATATCAAATATGCCAATGACCAAGCTACTTCTCTTTCTCAAACCCTAGATTTTACCATCTGTGAAATGGTGCCATGCTTTCTAACGGACTCAAGAGCCCAATAATTCTAGAAGAGCAACACTGAAATAACTAAACCTTGAAACTAAAAGACCCACATGAGGAGCACCTGCCTGGATGGCTGAGTCGTTAAGCGTCTGCCTTGGGCTCAGGTCATAATTCCAGGGCCCTGGGACTGAGCACCCCATGGAGCCCTACATAGAGCCCCACATCAAGCCCCGCACTGGGCTTCCTGCTCAGTGAGAAGCCTGCTTCTCTCTCTCATTCCCCCTGCTTGTGTTCCCTCTCTTGCTGTGTCTTTGTCAAATAAATAAATAAAATCCCAAAAGAAGAAAAAAAAAAAAAACCCACATGTATCACCATTTTAAAAAACTAAACAAAGATTGCTTACACTGAACTTTAAAAATGTATACTTACTAGCAAAAAACCCTTTTCGTGCTTTCCTGCAGAGAGTATCTCTAAAAAGTCAAGATTGCCATAAGAACTCTGAAATTCAAACTCCTATGCCTACATTTTTGTATTTGGTTACAGTTTCACAGGAAAATGAAATAAGCTTCAAATCAAATATTAAAATATCCCATTGTGTTAATCAAAAACACTACTATAAGTCCACATCCTTTATTCAATACCCTTGAGGAAATAATTTAGAATTTTTAAGATTTCAGAAAGACATTACAATGTCTCCACCTTTACAAGCCCTTGAGGGTCTAAAATAGCACCAATAATCAAACAAATTAATATTCCAAATTAGCAGCCATGTTAATAACTATTTTCTAAGTGAGAAGAATCAAGATTTTAAGTAGCCTCCTGTTGATACAAGTCACTATACGATTTTGCTGCAAACACCTGAAAAAAATACTTTCTTTTTCAGAGCTTTGGGTGAACCTATTACTTTTAAGATTTCTCTCTTTATTCAAGACATTGCAAACTGAACTTCAGAAAGAAGTCATTATGACAAAAAAATCCTTTTAATAGCACTGTAATCCTAAAAAAACAACTCATTTATGGTAGATACACAAAAATAGTCCAAGTGGTGTCCACCAATTTTCATGATGATTAGAATAGCATTTAAGTATCCACCTTAATTTTCACAGCACAATTGGGAGCAAGACCAAACAAATACATCAACACGTACACATTTACTAAGGCAAGCCTGAAGCCAGATGTAAAGTAGGGGCAAATCAGCACCTTTCTATCTAGCAATAAGGAGACAACACAAGACCTTAAAGCCAAGCAGATCAGGCTCTCCCACGAAGGAGAAAGTTAGAGAATGCTCTCTAAACTCGAGTTTCTTCACATAAGGATAGAGATAATAATAGTACCTACTTCAGTGTGTTTTAAGAGGATTAAATAAAGTGATATTTGAAGGCTATAACTTATAGTCACTATTAATTCCCTACAACTTTTCCAAAGATGGACTATATGCTGAAGGAGCTCAAGTATAACTTGCCGATAAGTTATCAGGCAAATTTTATAATACAAAACCCACTACAAAAATAGAACTTTCAAAGTTTAAAATCCCAGTGTAGGTTAAAATGACTAATTTCTGAAATGGCTTCTAGAAACACATTCTAACAAAACCTACCTGCTCTCCCAATATCCTTTTGTCTTCCACACAACCAGATGCACACACAAAGGGTTAAGTGCAAATAAACTACTTTACTGAAAAGTGCATTTTTAACTCAAAATTATTAGAATGGCCTAGGTTTTGTAGATAAGGGAAACCATTACAATATTAAGACTTAATCATCTATCTACAACCACTGTCCAAAGAAACCAGACAATTTAAATGCACTTAGGAAAAGAAGGCACAAGAGTCCAAAATCCAATTTTCATAAACTATCCACTGAATAAGAAAACTGGCAACTTTGGGCAGATTTCTGCATCTACTGGATATTTAAACTTACAATCGAATGTACTTTAAAAGAAAAAAAAAGGAATCCTTTGTTACTTATCCTAAATTCAATTTAATTCCATTATGTAACTCAAGAATTTTACAGAATTTTTGAGCCAGTCTTAAAGCATAACAAGTTCTGAGCTGATTCAATGCCTCCCTGTTAACAATCTCCCCAAACAGAGTATATAAGCTGGACAACCTAGACTTCCACCACACCCAACTTCAAATATGATGTTTAATCAAGTTAGCATACCTCCTGTGAAACAGAAAGCTTTCCCTAAATGTTAACACTCAAAACCTCCTGGTTACTGTTAAATAAGCTATTAGGGCCTGGCAGTTCCCTTAGATTTAAGAATATCACTTGTCATATATCCTAGTACAGCGCAACATAAAATGCCTCGAATAGAATCTATGTTATTTGGTGCTCTAATCCCATGTGTTTAACGTGAAAAGATTTAGAACTAAAAGCGAATGGACCAGCTACCTCACAACTACTTACTCGACTTAATCCTTCATACTTGCACTTTTTCCGCCATAAACAGGAAACTCCAAAGAAAAGGAAATAGAGAACAGCCTATTTTTGCTAAGGGGAATAACGGCACTGCTTCCAACCCCACAGTGTTAGTGAACAAATGAAAAAGCAACAGGGGACAGGGACGGGGGAGGGGCGGCTGGTGAGCTCAGCTGGGAGTCCGAAGCATGCCACCCGGCTCAGACGGTGCCCAAAACATCTGTAACGACAGCTGCAACAGGGAAACGGGGGTGTGAGGGAAGAGGACCGTGGCTAAGGGGCTCACAGTTGCGCCTGCACGTTCGGCTTTCTCCTTTGCCAACTCTTCTCTCACCTCCCAATCCCCATTCTCCCCAACCCATCCTGCTCCCTCCATATAGAAAAATAACCAATAAAATCAGAGGCAGAGAAGACAAAGAGGCAGGAGGAGGCTGCAAGGAGCGCCCAGAACAATGGGTGAGAGGGGGCGAAGCGAAACTCCTGAAAAGACAATAAAACGGGGATGGAGAGGGGCCCCGAGAGGAACCGAGGGAAACACCGCCGAGCCCGGGCCCCGCCAGCGGCGGACGCCTCGGACGCGAAGCTCGGCCGGGCTGGCTGGATCACCCCGACGCTGGGGGGCTGGGTTGGGCTGGGCGGGGGCGGCGCGGCCCAAAGGGGCTGGCGGGGCCTGCACTGGTCCGGGGGTAGCTGCCGGCAAGACTCACCGGCATTCTGGTCTCGGGGCCAGAGGTAGTATGTGGCCGGGATCACGATGAGCCCCACGAAGGAGGTGAGGAAGTAGAAGAAGGTGTTCCCGCTGTCATCGTACTGGAACTGCTGTCCTGCCATGGCACCCCCCCCCTCCGCCTCTCTCCTCTTACCACCGCCGCCACGACCCCGCTCTGCGCTTCAGCACCCAGCACCCCGGCCCTGTGTGGCGTAGCTCGGACGCTACCGCCGCCTCTCCTCCCCGCCCCCACGCTACTCTCACGGACACGCCGCCGCCACCGCCGCTGCCGTCGCCAGCTCTCGCGAGAAGAGACAGTTCCCGCCCCGCTCGGTTTTTCCCTCCCTCTGCCTCTCCCCAACACTCTCGCTAAGGCAGACGTGGCTCGCGCAGCCGTGGAACTCGGCGAGGTCCCGCCCTTGAACCCGCCCCCAAGCTATAGCCCCTCCCCCTCGCACTCCTGTAGATCCTCCCCCTAGAGCCCCGCCCCTAGCCAGAGCGTTCTCCGGTTCTCCCCGCCTTTTCTCCTCCCCCTCTTTTCCCAGAGTCCCAACAGGGGTTTCGGGGCTTCATTTTAGGGGGTCCCGGCAAAGACCCGCGGAACAGTGGGTGCGCGTGGTTCACCTGGATGCTCCTGGAGCCGCAGCTTTTCCGAGCAGAGCTGAGGCTGCGTTGTCTTTCCCTTCTCTCATCCTTACCTCACCCTTTCCGCCCTCTCGCTTATAAATTCCCCCGTTGATAATAACATTTCTTTAGGTTCCAGATCCGTTCTTCCAGTTCCCACATTTTGAAAACAAGGGTTATTCAGAATTGGGCGGCACAGGGAGTTGGGGGGGTGGTTGTTGTGGTTTGTTTGCAAAGTAGGGTTTGCTACTAGATTGCGATCTACACTGCGCCCATTTTGCAGATGCAGATTACGCAATCGGATAGAGATGATCTACCCCGTCCCAGATCACCAGCGTTTTCTTCGATCCAGGCCGTAGGCGAAGACCTTTATTGCTTTATTTCATTTAATCGTCAGTAAACCCCTTGGAATAAATCAAAGCATGCTCTATCTCCAGATGAGGAAATTGAGGCTCAGAGAGGTTGGCTAAAGTCATGCACAGTAAAGAAAAGTCTGGGGATTCCAACCCAGATCACTCAGACGCCACAAAGCCAGTGCCCTTAGCCACCACCTCGTCATGGACCTTAACATTTCCCGCAGCGCAGCTGGCTCTCCTTGCAAGGTGTGGGTATGATCGGTGCTCTGAAAAGGATGGATTGGGAAGCAGGAACCTCTCACTTGGCTGCGTCTGAGGTCCCAAGGGCCAGAGTCAGGTGAACTGGGAGAGAGAGAACTGATGTCCTAATCTGGGAATGACCCTCATGGTCCACTGCAGTCCTGCCTGACGTCTATTCCCGTGTCTCCATCTCCCCGCTCTGGATCAAAAGGAAAGACCCACCCGACCTAACTCACAGAGTGGTTGTGAAGATTAAAGGGAATTATAGTGAAAATGCTTAGAAAAATGTAATAAGCCAATACCACACATTACACTATTTTTTAAAACATGTTTTAAGACTACAGTCTATTTACTAACTTCCTTTCAATATGCCTTCCGTTGTTGGAAGAGAAATCTGGTCACGTGTCATTTATTTTGTGTCCTCAAAACTAGCATTTATCATAATCGGTAAAGCTTTTCTTCATAATGGATTATGTTCACATGTATTGTCTCTTCACTTTCAAGTCTCCTACCGATTTTGAAAGAAAATTTTTAAAAATCGTCTTCTCTGCATTTCCCTCCTTACCTTCTTCTAATGTGAAGTTTTCAAAAGCTGTATTAGAGGTGAAAAAATAAGAGAGAAGTGAGGAGAAGAGGCTTGAACTATGAAGTCAGCATGGCAGTCTGATTACCCAAACGCAGATATGCAGAGAACAATTTGCCTTGTTCCAGAAACAAATTAGCCATAAAATTGGCTCAGCTGAAGTGGGTAGGTTCCTGAAGTTTCTTTTGTTTATGTTGAATTTGTTATTAAGTTGTCCCAGGTTTTAACAATGCTGAACAGGTTATTTTTTATTACTCTGATTATACATTTACTCAGCATTTGTGCAAAGGTAATACATCAGTTTTATAACCTTGTGACAATATAAATTATTGATGATAAATATTCTTCTGACTTTTTTCCTGCAGGAATAATCTTTTCACTGCAGCTTTGGGATCATGCATAAGAGGGGCTTATGAACCATGAAATATTTTGAACAAATCATATTTATTTGCTAAATTCTAAAGCAATCTAAAACATGATTTTTTAAGCAGATTAAAGAATGTGAACGGAAAAAAAATTTTTAAAAAAAGAATGTGAAAGGAGCTGTTGGAAAGATATTAGGGCTTGATTAGGCTCAACTCTGAAATCATGAAAATAAATTTAAAGAGGGATTGAGGGCTATAGTTTGTCCTTTCGTATTGGGAGCAGGTCTGTATTTTGGCTCCTCTCTTTTCATAGGTATCTTCTATTTTTAAGAATAGAAAGACATTTTATCCTAGAACTTAATGTTACTGCACATAAATAAACTCGGATCACCCAAATATTCTCAAAGCAAATCTGAACCATACCTTTAATTAATCACAATTTCTGATTCAGTGATATTTTTAAATTAACACAATAGTTTCTTTTAAGAGAGCCTTTTAATGAAATATTTAGTAATAGTAAGTGAATATGGTAGAACTAGATCTACAAACACATTTTGTTCTTAATCTAACAACATGTCTTAAAGGGCATTTTTGTATTGTCTATGTGTCTTTAATGTTTTAATCATCTTCATTACAGTTGCTAGGTAGATCATTCCTCTCAAGTATAGAAAGCCTGACTGTTTTTAGGTTCTTCTTAATAATTTACTCTTTCCTTAGAGCAAATCTGTCCTTCATTCCAAATCATCCCCATACTGCTGGTGTTGACTTACATTTATACATCGCAAAATACATTTGTGTGGCCATAATCAATGTTATTTAATTTCCCGGTTAATGGAATTAGCCTCAAAGAGACTGGAAAGACCCGAATTAATTAGGCAGGGACATGCAATTATTTCTAGTCTTTTCTCTCTCCCCCCACCCTACAATAACCTTCACTGCCAAAGCCTCAAAAATCATCCTTAATATTAAACCCCTTATTACTTCATTTCAGACTTAAGATTTTCCTTCATTAAGAGCTAAATCTCAGGTGCCTAAGTGGCTCAGTCTGTTAAGTGTCAGACTCTTGATTCCAACTCATGATTTCAGGCTCACGATCTCAGGGTCATGAGATTGACCCAAATGGGGCTCGATGCTCAGTGGAGAGTCTGCTTCAGAGTCTCTCCCTCTGCCCCTCCCCCTGCACACATGCTCTCTCTCTAAAACAAATAAAAATTTTTAAAAGAGCTAAATCTCTTCTAAGACAAATTAACCAATTCTTTTTTATTTGTCCTTAACAGAGATGAAGAGTTCCCCCCATAGTAATGACAAATCATTAAACATTACATTAAACTTTGTAATCAACAAAGTAAAATCTGTACAAGACTTATGATTTACAAAAAGCTTCCATGCCATTATTACAGTTAAAATTTCAGATCATGACCTACATGTTGGAACTTTGAGTAGATAAAAGACATCAAACCATTTTAATTCTTTCATTCCCTACCCCTGTAATAACCTCAGGATGCAATGAAACCCCAGTCTTACACTTGGAGAGAATATGAAGGGAGGTATGGGTTGGAAAGATGTTGGGACTTGATTATGCTCAACTCCAGAACCATGAAAACAAATTTTGAAAAAGATTTTATTTATTTATTCGAGGGAGAGAAAGCATGAGTGAGAGAGAGCATGAGCAATAGAGAGGGACAGAGGGAGAAGCACACTCCCCACTGAGCAGGGAGCCAGACCTGGGGCTTGATCCCAGGACTCCAGGACCATGACCTGAGCTGAAGGCAGATGCTTAACCCACTGAGCCACCCAGGTGCCCCATGAAAACAATTTTAAAAGAGGAATTGAGGGCAGTGGCCTTTCATAAGTATTGGGAGTAGGTCTGTATTTCGGTTCTTTTTTCATGAGTATGTTGGACTTGTCAACATTGTCCTTATTCCATCCCTACTTTTGTGATTACAAAACTGAGAATTTATTTTACTAAAACCAGTTGTCAATGATATCTCAAGAAACTCAGGTCATTCTTTTGTGAATTAATTACCAACATACCCAAATGTGCTTTATTTAAAAAATAATAATAATGATTGACATTGCCCTCTAAGGCGTAAAACAGTTCTTGATGAGATTTCCCACCGAGATGGAAATACAGCTTGGAAGAATGGCCATACATAAACAGAAGAGTTCACTTTGGGCAAATTTCAAATGTATGTATTTGATTAAGAAGGAAAAAAATTCTCAGTAGAGATTAGAACTTCAGGAAAAACTTAAATCATCTTGTTGAAAAACAAATATTTGTGGGTCCTAAAGCATATAAAATGGGGGAGACCCTAATTAGGAAAAAGAATATAAAATTATGATTATAAAATTAGGTACAAAAGTTAATATTTGCTATGGACTTCGGGCGATAACGATGTGTCAATGTAGGGTCATCCGTTGTGACAAAGGTACCACTCTATGGGGGATACTGATAATGGGAGAGGCTATGCATGAGTGGGGGAAGAAATTATATGAGAAATCTCTGTATCTTCCATTCCATTTTGTTGTGAACCTAAATCTGATCTAAAAGAAAATAACAAAGTCTACTAAAATAGTTAATATTTATAATAATTATAATTGCTATAGGTTTGTGTACTACAAATGGAAGAATTCTGATAAATTCTAGTTGCATGATTTCCATCAGGATTTTCTAAGACTATATGGTACATTTATAATTGTATACATTGCATATTGAATATATCCTACCAAGAGAGATTTTCCTTTTTGATAAGGCTTAATGAGAACCAAATCCTCTGCCTACAATTTTAACACCTACTGAGTGGAAGAATTTTCCATAGAGTAGTTTCTGGCTCTGTATATTTCAAACTGTGTTTCCCCACTATTACCTATGTACTTCAGGTGCCAGGCCTCCTGGAATATACTGATATCTCTAATCAAGTTGTATCACTCTTTCATGTTACAATAGGGCATGACTTTGCCCAGAGAGTGAGATAGAAGGGATATTCCTGAAGGTGGTAACAATTATACACAGAAGTAACTATACACTATGTAAAAATATCTCTCTAAATCCAAAATGAATATACACTCTAACCTTCAAATATGCAGATTCTTATAAAGAAGAAATTCAGGGAGTTGCCTAGGTGGCTCAGTTGGTTAAGCCTTCTGCTCAGGTCATGATCTCAGGGTCCTGGGATCAGTGAGGAGTCTAATTCTGCCCCCTCCCCCCTGCTCATGCTCACTTTCCTCTCTCTCTCTCTCTCTCTCTCTCTCTCAAATAAATAAACAAAACCTTTAAAAAAAATGAAGAAGAAGAAATTCAACAATCTAAAAACTAACTGTGATGAAAGATAAGATTGAAAGAAGATACGAAAAAATAAAACCAGTTTCATTCACTGGACTAAACAAAAAAAATAATCATTGATTTTATTTTTACTTATCTAATATATATTGTATAATAATAAATGCAATTAATTAACGTGGAAAAAAAAAGAAATTCAGTCATTCAATGTTTAACGTCCAGAGAGCTGGACTGTTAGCCAATGCAGGGAATATAAGTGTTGGGAGTTTAAGACAGTCTATGACCTCCGGAAATACACCTACAATTTAATGAAGAGGACATACTATCTCAATAAGTAGCAAAAACCCAAAGAAGGAACTGACAAACGCTGCAAGAAGTATACTGATAAAAATATTTGCTGAGTTCACAGGAAAGAGGCATTTCTCTTGTCAGAAAACATCAGAGGGCTTCAAGGAAGAGATGACATTGAGTTAGGCCTCAAAACTTAAATAGAAATTGAATTTAAAAATCCAGATGGGAGTCAGCTCAAAGAACATTTGGAGAATAGCATAAAGTCCAGTCTGTCTGTGAATGGGACTAACAGTTAAAAAATGCTTTTAAGTCCATTCCAGGTCTAAGTCCAAGCTACATATTAGCAATTTTGCTTTTAAAATGAACTTTGTTAAAGGAGTGAATGAGTGGGAGACATTGCGGTCCCCTTGGGCTACCTTAAAGAAAGAGAAAAAAAGGAATGGTTTGAACTAGCATGGTTTAAGGACAGTCCTGCAGGAAACAAGAGGGTGAACTAGGTCACCATTTCTATTATTTTCTTCTTTCTTCTCTACCCAGAATATAGTTTGCACTCTTTGATATCAATCAAACCTTCTTAAGATCGAATACAAAAGTTATGTCCCCAAAAAGACTTCTTTGACATACCTTACCTCACTTGGCTGGCTCTTCTGTTTCACATCCTGTTCCCCCTCTCCTTCCAGTCTTGCTGCCCACCTCTCTTAGGCCTCACATCTGTTCTCTACATAGTAGTCAGGGATCCTTTTTTTCCCTCCTTTCAACTTTCGATTTTGAAATAATTATAGATTCACAAGAAGTTGCAAAAATAGTAGAGAGCGGTCCATGTACCTTTCACTAAGCCTCCTCCAACGGCAACATCTTATGTAACTAAAATACAATATCAGAATCAGAAAATTGACATTGGTACCATCTATAAATCTTACTCTGATTTCCCCAGGTTTATATACACACACATCTGGGTGTGTGTACATGTAAGATTCTTCAAAGCCCTGTAAGATCACTTAAAATCCTCCTTTCCTCAAAATCCTCTACAGTCTTCCTATCTCACTAGAATGAAAACCCAAGGTTTGCATCTGCAAGGTCCTAAGTCATCTGTCCTATGCCCCACCTCTCTGGGTCCATGACCACCACTGCCTCCTCATTAACTAACTCCAGCCTCCTTGTTGTCCTCAGGGCCTTTGCTAATAGTGAGTTTTTCTGCCTGGAATATTCTTCCCCCAGCTACACAAGTAGTCCCCTTTGAAGTCCTCATCATTCAGGTCTCTGATCAAATATTGCTTCTTCAAAGAAGCCTTTCCTGATCTCCTTATAAAACAGTATCTGAGGTGCCTGGGTGGCTCAGTTGGTTAGGCAACTGACTCTTCAGCTCTGGTCTTGATCTCAGGGTCATGAGGTCAAGCCCTGAGTTGGGCTCCACATTGGGTGTGAAGCCTACTTAATAAAAAAAATAAAGTAACATTCTCCTTCATTTTCTATCTCCTTATTTGCTTTATTTTTCTTTAGGGCATTTCTCACCAAGTAATATATCTATATTGATTTCTTTGTTTATTGAATTTCTTCCCCCACTATTTGATAAAATTATTTTTATTTTTATTTTTAGTTTAGATTTTATTATTAAGTAATCTCTACTCCCACAGTGGAATGCAAACCCACAACCTTGAGACCAAGAGTCACTTGCTTCGTTGTCTGAGGCACCTGAGCCAGCCGGGTGCCCCTAAAATTGTTTTTGTTATATTCTATATGTTCTATCTCTTACCTGTTATGTAAATTCATGTTAAATGTTACAATCTCAGAAAGTTTTCTGCTTAAGCTTGAGCGAAAGCTGATCAAAATCTTCCATTTAAAACAAGCTTCAGGGATGCTTGGGGGCTTAGTCGGTTAAATGTTTGCCTTTGGCTTAGATCCCGAGATCTGAGATTGAGCCCCACACAGGGCTTCCCCACTCAGCTGGAAACCTGCTTCTCCCTCTCCCTCTGCCACTCCCCCTGCTTGTGATCTCCCTCTCTATCAAAAAAAAAAAAAATCTAAAAAGTAATAAAGTAATAATAATTAAATAAGCTTCACTGGGTTGGCTGAGTGGCTCAGTGGGTTAAGTGTCTGCCTTCAACTCAGGTCATGATCCCAGAGTCCTGGGATGGAGCCCCACATCAGGCTCCTTGCTCAGTTGTGGGGGTCTGTTTCTCCCTCTCCCTCTGCTGCTGCCCCTCCTTATACTCTCTCTGACAAATAAATAAATAATTTTAAAAAATAAATAAAGCAAGCTTCACTGATTCTTTTTTCCCTTTTTGTCCTTTCCTGTTTCTCCCCACTTTATTTGGTTCACACTGTGGAACAGCAGAAATAGGAAGGAGTGTGTTGTGGGATTTTTGCGTTTGTATAGAGTGGAGGCTTAAGCCATACAGTTGTGCGTAATGGGTGGGTCTGGGTGGGTCTGGGTCACAGCCGTGCTGCAGTTGCCGGGAAGACAGGGAAAGTGAGCATTTGGTGAGATGAGAAAGTGAGTATCTTCTATGGTGAGATGGAGGTTCTGCCTCATGAGGTGGGAGATTCTCAACCTTTGGGAGGGCTGCTCCTGATCAGGAAAGTGGGCAGTTAAATGGTGAGATCCTTTAGCCATTACTTCCCGGGCTTCAGTTGGCATCTGGCTGAGACCCTTAATTGAAATAAGAAGATACTGGAAGTTCGACTTGCCTGGGTTGCTAAGGTTGGCAACCTTTGCCTGGCAGCCTAAGACCAGAGCAAGCAGCTGGATTGGGAGCCTGCTCTGTTGTTGGGTTACGGAGGAGTGAAGGTTATGGTCACTCTGGGATCTGCAGCTCTCATGGCTCACTCAGATTAGCACAGACTCAGAGTAGCCACCCTTGAGCTGAATGACCATGAACCAAGATATTTCCACATCAGTGGGCGTTTTCAGTCCACCAAAAGCACATTTCCCTGAGTCATCCCTGGCAACTACTAACTACTCAGATAGAGGGAGGGAAACTTGGAGTTATAGGCTGCCTGGATTCAACCCTCATTTTCACTTCCGATTCACTGGGCAAGTTGGCAAGAGACCCTAAGTGTTTCAATGAATAAACTTGCCCTACAGGTTAAGTCTTTGCCTTGTTTTGATAGGTAAGGAGACCTCTGTGACAGTAGAACTCTAACACATAAACTTTACAGCAACCAGTTCAGGAAATCAAAACACAGTCTCTTCAGCAACCGGCCCAGAACATCAGGAGTATTGCAAAAATTGCCAGCTTCCCAGGTTTTTTTGTGCCCCCATTTTCGAATCAGGATCAACCAGCCAAATACGCTGCCTAAGCCAATCACACAGGATGAGCCGCTCTGAGTTGGCCTGTCTCCAGCTTCTCCAAACCCACAACCTCTAATCAGAGCGTACACGAAGTCTTCCCTTCTTTGCACTATAAAGTTCCCCCATTCCCCTGGCTTTAAGTCTCTGCCAAACCCAAGTGATGGTGGCAGAGTCCCTTGCTATGGCAAACTCTGAATAAACAGCCTCCGTTTGTTCTCAGTTGAATGATCTTCAGTCATTTCCACATCAGGTAAATGCTAAATGAATTGCTTTTAACAGTTGTTAGTTTCAGTAGTGCGCACAAACTAGTAGCCTAGCACACGTGTCTTAATCATCTGTCGATGATCTCCTCTCGCCAACACCCAGACACTCTGGGAAAAACAATTGACCAACCTGGGAAGGCAGCTTGCTGCTTGAAATTGGAGGCAGGACCACAGAAATAAAAAGCCTTTTTAGAACGTGAGAAATGTTCTTTCTTTGCAGGGATTACTGATTTGATCCTTATAATGAGCCCTTCTGCCTACTTATTTTACATGACACTCTCCAATCACATGCATAAGAACTGCCAAATCTTGTACCATATACAGCTGTGCTTTTCAAACTGCTTTTGACCATTATTCATAGCAAGAAATATATTTTACATTACAGCTCAGCATATTACCGGAAAAAAGGTCAAAAAAGAGCTCATCCTGAGCAGTAGAGCTGTGATATTTTTCTGTCTTATCCTATAAAACTATTCAGATTAAATATAAGCAAATTATGCATAAATGTAAGCAAATTATGCAAATTATGCATAATTTGTTTATAAAGTGCTTTCTTAAAGATATTCTCAACTCCGGTGTGGAAGCTTCCTGAAGATGCATAGGGATACTTGATCCCAGAATACAGCTAAAGTCCCCTTTAACAGCAAGTATGTCCTTGGACATCCTTTGTCTCGTTGTGGTGGGGAATGTGTCCTATAAAGAACTCTGGTGTAGTAGTTCTTAAACTTTAGTTGCAAGAGAATCCCCTCGGAGGCTTGTTAAAACATGGATTTTACTATCATTTTACTGAGTGATATGACTATCGCTCAGAGTCTCTGATTCAGGCTGTACAGTGTGGCCTGAAAATTTGCATTTCTCGCGCATTCCTGGGTGATGCTGATTCTGCTTAGTCTGGGAACCATACTGCTCTAATGAGTTATCTGTAAATCAAATCACCCTTTTGTGCAATGAATAACCACTTCCTAATTTATCTATTTGTCATATGTCAAGTTTATGGAAGTAAACTTCCTGACTCAAAAGTCAGGAATTAAGGGAATTAGTCTGCTTGTTTGGTTCCTTCTCCTGGCCACTCTGGTGTTCCTTTGTAGAGTTATTTTACCACTCATAAATTTATTTAACAAATATTTGAGACCCTGTGCCAAGACCTGTGCTAAGCTCTAGACTACAGTCAGCCTGAGCATTTTATAAGAAAACATTTCCCTTTAGACAACTGTAGAATGATGCCAAGACCATTTTTCTACACTTTTAAACCCAAGGAGCTCCTGATGGGCAAAGATCAGGAGCTCTTCCAGAAATAAGAAAACGATAAAAGCAAGGAACTGCTACAGGTTTTAGAGCTTCTAATCCACTGGTCTTTGGAAACGGTGTCCTCCAAATCTCCTCTGTGAGGGGGAGAACAGCACCTAAGGGCTGGCTAAAACTACAGCTCCCAGGCCCCTGGTGATTCTGACTCAGTGAGGTGGGAATAAGGCCTGATTATTATACTTTCAGCAATTTCTCCAGGTGAGTCTTAAAATCAAATATAGGAAACCCTGTGTTACCTTTGAATATAACATAGACCCTAGAATTATGTTAACTGGAAGAAAGTATTCACAGTAGGTCAGTGGTCTCAAACTTTGCTGCATATAAGAACCACTTGGGGAACTTAAGAAATTTCCAATGCCCAGGCCATTCTCTATACCAGTTACATCAGAATTGCTCTCCCCACCTCCCACTCTAATTCTAGTTGGCAGTCATATTTTAGAATGACTACTGTCCTTTATAAAAGGTAAGCTCCTCTTCATGTTGAAGCATCTTTCACAATCCTTTACCATGGGAATTGCCTTCAACCACCGTGAAAACCTACAGCTTGCTTAAGTGTTGGAGTAGGTGATACCCCATCAAATGATTTTGAGGGTTCTTGATCTGCTTTAGAAAGCTCTGTACTGAATCAGGAGCTACTCCCAAAGCTAGGTGGCTTCAGGGATTCTGCTCAAATCTATAGACTAATGCGTCTCAAATTCTGGTGTGCATATGAATCCCCTGGGGACTTTATTAAAATGATGGTTCTAATTCAGTAAGTTTGGAGTGGCATCTATGATTCTTCATTTCTTTTTTTTTTAATTTTTAAAAAAATGTTATTTATTTATTTGAGAGAGAAAAAGAGAGAGAACAAGTGGGGGAAGAGTAGAGGGAGAAGAAGAAATAGACTTTTCATTGAGCAGGGAACACAGTGGGGCTCGATCCCAAGACCCTGAAATCATGACCTGAGCCAAGGTCAGACACTTAACTGACTAAGCCACCCGGGCACCCCTGTGATTCCTCATTTCTAACAAACTCCAGCCATGCTTATGTGGCTGGACTATGAACTACACTTTGAGTAGCAAAGCTGTAGATTTTCCCCCAAATCTACTGTCAGTAAATAAAAGCTGCAGAAGTATATAGTGATAGCTAGAAGAGAAGGGACTGGTGACTATGATTCCCATGTAGGCAAGGCACTATATGCCTACTGAACCTCAAAAAAGCAGTACTTTAGGAAACAAAAGTAGGAAGAACTGTAAACCAAACTGATGAGATAGATTTGAGACAGAGTGTGTGAGCAATACTGGAAGATATGGCTGGAAGTATAGATAGAGAAAAGCAGACTAGCATAGAAAGGAAGGGTTTGGGCTTCTGAATCAGCTTACAGTTCAAAACCCGGCTCTACTACTTTCTACCCATGTGATCTTAGGCAAATGGCTTAACTTCATTTGTAAAATGGGAATAACTTTTTCATGTATGCTTGGAAAATGAAAGTGCTTGGCAACAGTATGTCCTCAATAAATGATTGCTACTAGTGTATAAATGTAGCCTAAGGGTCTAGAGCTTCCCCAGATTTAGGTTCATTGTCCCAGTTTTGATGGGTCTCCATCCCTGCTTGGCAGGCTGTGGGAAATCCAGCCTCATACAGAAGTTGCACAAATGACCAGGGGAGCTCTCTCATGTGCCCATTTTGAACTTGCAAATTGCTCTCCGCCATGGCCAAGTAGGTTACAACCCTAGAGGCTCAGACTGCAGTGGAATCCAGAGAGGCCATTGCCCAGCCTTCACCATCATTGTTGTTACTGCTTAAGTGCTAGAGCCTTTGCATCTGATTGTTGAAGTCCATGTCATTGCCCTTGCAAAAAGAATATGCCCCAGTATCACTATGTTGCTTGGTGATGGCAGCAGAGTGTTCTTTGAAGTTGGGGGTGGGGAATAGAAGACCCAATGGAGAAGTCCACAGGAAGGATTCTTGAGTGCCAAGAAATCGCAGAACCTTCAGTTCATAGACAAAGACATTTTCTCCCCAGAGCATACAAATGAAAAGCAGTTCCAAAGTCAGTCTCCACTCTCTCCAGAACCGCTCCTATAAACTCCTTGATGCTAAAGCCTTATTGATTGATAACAGGGATATTTGCTGAATACTTTACATACATTAGTTCATTTCATTCCCAAACAACTCTGTAAAGTAGGTACTAGAACAGCACCCACTTTTAACACAAGGAACAGGAGGCTTAGAGAGATAAAGAAATGTGCCCAGGGACACACATGTGGGAAGCAGTGGAGGTGAGTTTGGAATCCAGGCAGTTGGAATCCAGGACAGAGATGTTCCTCTGTGCTTCTGCTCCCTACCCCACTCCTGGCACCAAGATTCCCCTTACTTACCAATGTGCTCTCTCAGCTTCCACCTGGGACCCCCAGTCAATCAGACTTGTCTATACATGTCTTCACCCCAGTTGTGGACGGGGTTCGAGTGTTTTACCGAGGTCTCCTCAGTTTTGATACATGTAAATGCAAGTAGTTATAAAGTAAAGAAGTTCATCAGGCTCCACTCGCCTAGGGCATCTGAATCTTAGATATGTTCCGGCAAAGTCACCTGGTTATGGGATTAAGATGATACTGGTGAAGCCAGTTGGTAAAGGGCTTGGAAGATCAGAATAAGGAATCTGGACTTCATAGTCAAATTCTAAGACTCTATCATTAATATAATGTCAGGGGGTCCAGAGGATTTTTAGAAAGGGCAAAAGGAAGAAAAAAATTAATCTCAGTTTCATTTGTTCAGATTGTCAATGACTCAGATTTGGGTTCCAAAACTAAGATGAGGGCAGCCCCAGTGCTTCAGATGGAAAGTTCCATCCCCAATAAATGAATAGCTGTTGGGCTGCCTTATTACCAGTCATACATCCTGTGCTATAGCTGCGGAGACCCACCCCTCACCTGCAGGTATCAGATGAAGGTGTGCTGAACTGGAATCAGGCAGGAAGAGAGAACAAAGAGAAGAGAGGAGATTGAAGCACACCCCCAAACTCTTGATATGTTAACTGGAATGTAAATCTCTAAGATGAAGGATAAGATGTGAGGTTTCCCAAAGTATTTGGCCATTTCCCCCCTTTTAAAAAAGGGGCATAGGGGCACCTGGGTGGCTCAGTGGGTTAAGCCACTGCCTTCGGCTCAGGTCATGATCTCAGGGTCCTGGGATGGAGTCCCGCATCGGGCTCTCTGCTTAGCAGGGAGCCTGCTTCTTTCTCTCTCTCTCTCTCTCTCTCTGCCTGCCTCTCCGTCTACTTGTGATCTCTCTCTGTCAAATAAATAAATAAAATCTTTAAAAAATAAAATAAAATAACATAACATAACATAAAATAAAAAAGGGGCATAACAAGGGTCTGCGGAAATGCATTCTGGGAAATGTTGATTTAGTAGGCACTGCAAGATGGCTAC
The DNA here is from genome assembly GCF_010015895.1 of Lontra canadensis. NCBI lineage: Eukaryota > Metazoa > Chordata > Mammalia > Carnivora > Mustelidae > Lontra > Lontra canadensis. Next base: position 24,444,284 of record NW_022631008.1, read on the forward strand.
CCCTGCTGGATGCCTTTAGGAAGAGCAATTTCATGGAATAGTTGGGGTGGGGGAAGCCAGGGTGTAGGAATTAGAAGGGAAAGGAGAGACAGGGATGAGTGTAGGTGCTCCGCAGCTGGAATATTCTGTCAGGAAGAGAAGGAACAGGAATGAGAAGTGGAAGAAGGGGCACAGGAGGGAGGTGTGTGCAATGTCAAGAGAGAAGTGATGGTTGCATTTTTTTTTTCTTTCTAAAGATAGATGACTCTGCTATGTTCATATAACATGCTCTCAGCCCTTCTATTTTCTTTCCCTCATAGGATGCACCTAGCTGCTTTTCTAGGTGAAAGATAATAGAAATTACTCCTGCTGCCCTCCTCTGGGGCAGGGCCCCTCTTGGTCAGCCATGAGGTTCCTAGGCCCACTCGGAAGGGGTCTGAGTCCTCAGTTTTAGATACAGCCTTATCTTCGATCCCTACAGAAGGCTTAAGCAATAATTTATCCAAAGGTTCAGAAAAGAGGTCCAGAACAAAACGTTACAGAGGATGGGAGATGGGGAGGAAGTTGGTGAAGGTGAGTATTGTCAGGCCCCTAACCAGACACTTAGCTTCAAGGCACCATTCACCCAAAAAATCCCCGGGGTGGGGTTTCTGAAATCCTACAGTCTCTAAGCCTCTGGTTTTGGTCCTCAATAGCCAGGGGAAGGGCCCATCTCTGGTCCCTTGGATGAAGCAAAGAATAAATGCTACTATCTGTTCTCAACAGCCCTAACATTCAAGGATGTTGTCAATTCCCTCTGGCCTAGAGCTTCTAGAATCAAGCATGTATGATCACTTTGAAGAGTAATTTTCAAACCCCATATAGTCACCTTAAGAAATCCATATTTCTCTTACTAAGTGCACTCTAATTCTCTATCTTGAGAGCTCATGACTGGGTCTCATTCAGTTGAGACAGAAAGTGCCTCTTCCCTGTGGTAATTAACAGGCATGTGATGGCTTCTTTCTAATTCTTGGAGTCTGTATGTGAGTGTGTCAGTGTCTGGAAAAGTTAGGGAATGGGAAAAGATAGGGAGAAAGAAGGACCCTGTAGAGTGAGTGGAGTCAAAGATACAGAAGAAAAGATCATCTGAAGACTTACTTAGGACTGCTAAACTGTTTTTCACTCTAATAATTAATATAGTTTTATAAATAGGCTTGGCAAGAAAAATGCAGGGAATTTATTACTCCAGAGATAAAAATACAAAACTTTAAAAATAGGTGCTAGTTCTGATGATACCATTAACTAACTTGGTGACCTTGGGCAAGTCACTTTACTTTGCACTTCACAGCTGTGTGTGTTTGTTTTTGTCTAAGAATGATCTAACATTACACACCTTATCTCCCTCCCAGGGATGCCATGGAGGTCAAACCAGATTACATTAAAATAGTTATAATTACTTGCATTTGCATAGTGCTTTATCATCCACAAAGCACTTCTGCATACATTATTCCATTTGCATGAAAGAGCTTTGAAGAGTGATAAAGTGCTTATAAAAGGACAAACCTGGGTATGAACACCAGCTCCATCTTGCTCTACTTCAATCTTCTCATCAGTAAAATGGGAATACAGTAGTATCTAACCTATAGAGGTTTTTATTTTTAAGATTTTATCTATCTATCTATCTATCTATCTATCTATCAAAGAGAGAGTGCACAAGCAGGGGGAATGCAGGCAGAGCAGGCAGAGGGAGCAGCAGGCTCTCTGCTGAGCAAGGGGCCTGATGCAGGACTCGATCCCAGGACCTGGGATCATGACCGGAGCCAAAAGCAGCCACCCAAACAACTGAGCCACCAGGTACCCCTACCCTATAGGTTGTTAAGAGGATCAAATAACATGCACATCTAAGCTCAGTGCCGCATAGGAGAAATACTGACAAAATTCACATTATTCAGGTCTCTGTGCATGTGTCACTCCCTAAAGACCTCTTCCCAGGCCTCTCATCTACAATAGCATCTCCCTCTCTCATCCCTTTCTAGCTCCTGCCCCTCTTTCTTTTCCTGAGTAACACTTAGCACTATCTGAGATCACATTGACTTATTTGCTTACTGGCTATCTCCCCATTAGAATAGAACCTCCACGAAGGCAGAGATTTTGTCTGTTTCTCTGTATCCCCAGCATCTGGACCATGATAGGTCCTCAACAACTACTTGTTAAGTGAATGAAGTGAGGGGTTATAATTGTTATTATTGTCATTCCCTAAGGCCCCCCTCACTTTGCCCTTTCTGATAAAGTTTCATGGATAGGACAACTCTGCTTCATGAATATGATTCCCACCCCCATGCACCCCCTTTTGGAGCAATAGCTTTCTTGAAATATAATTCTCATACCATAAAATTCATCCTACTAAAGTATACAATTTCAGAGGTTTTCACATAATCATGGAGCTGTGCAACCATCCTCACTATCTAATTTCAGAACTCACCATCACCCCAAAAAGAAATTCTGTATCCAAGAACAGCCACTGATATCCCCTTCATCTCCCCCCAGCCTGTGGCAACCACTATAACCTCCTTTCTGTCTCTGTGAATTTGCCTACCCTGAATACTTCAAATAAATACAATTGCCTAATGTGGTCTTTTATGACTGGCTTCTATCAAATTGTACAGTGTTTTCAAGGTTCATCCACATTGTGTCCTGCATCAGAGCTTCATTCCTTTTTATGGCTGAATAATATTCCAGAACATGGCCGTTTCACATTTCGTTTATCCAGTCATTGGCTGACAGACATTTGGGTTGTTATGAATAATATGGCTATGAGCACTCAGGGACAGGTTGTCAGTGAGGAGGTGTGCGTTCCATTTCCTTGAGTATGTACCTAGGAGCTGAACCTACCTAGCTGAGCTAGGTCATCAGTAACTATGTTTAACATTTTGAGGAACTGCCAAACTGTTTTCCAAAGTGGCTGCCCCATTAAAAATCCCACCAGCATTGGACAGTGGTGATCTGGTATGAGGGTTACAATTTCTTCACATCCTCACCAACATTTGTTATTGTTTTTTTTTAAGATTTTATTAATTTATTTGACACACAGAGAGAAAGAGATCACATGTAGGCAAAGCAGCAGGCAGAGAGAGAGGAGAAAGCAGGCTCCCTGCTGAGCAGAGAACCCGATGGGGGGCTTGATCCCAGGACCCTGAGATCATGATCTGAGCCGAAGGCAGAGGCTTAACCCACTGAGCCACCCAGGCGCCCCTATCGTCTTTTTTGTTTTAGCCATTCTAGTGGACTTGAGTGGTATGAAACTGTAGTTTTGACTTGCATGTCCCTGATGACTGATGATGTGGGTCATCTCGTCATAGGCTTATTGGCCATTTGTCTGTCCTCTTTAGAGAGGTGTCTACCCAAAACCTTTGTCCTTTTAAAAATCAGGTTATGGGGCCCCTGGGTGGCTCAGTTAGTTAAGCATCTGTCTTCAGCTCAGATCATGATCCCAGGGTTCTGGGATGGAGTCCTGCGTCGGATTCCCTGCTCAGTGGGGAAACTGCTTCTCCCTCACCCTCTGCTTGTTTCCCTATCCCCCCACACCCACCCGTTGTGCTCTCTGGCTCCCTCTCTCTGTCGAATAAATAAATTAAATCTTCTTCAAAAATCGAGTTGTCTTTTTATTGTTGAGTCGAAAAAGTTCTTTATACACTCTGACGAAAGTCCAATATTAGATAGGAGAGTTAAAAGTATTTTCTCCCATTCCGTGAGTTGTCTTTTCATTTTTTTATTGGTGTCCTCGGAAGTACAAATGCTTATAACTCCGATGAAGTCCAATTTATCTACTTTAAATTCATTTTTGGAATTTCTTCTTTTTAAGACCAGAGATGATTAGTCTTTGCCCTATTGCTTCAAGAGTTGGCAAGGATTCATTCTTCCTAAGGATCATGGCACCAGCTCTGGAACTTTCAATCAGCCTCTTTCTCATGTTCTATGCCACAGAATCATGTGCTTTTTCCTTCTCGGAATTCCATCTCTGCCCCATCTCTGCTGCTTAGCCAAGTCTTTATTGTCCTTCAAAACTTCGCTCAAATATTTCCTCCACCTCTTTGGGAGTAACTACTCTTCACCACAGATGGGGGCAGCACCTGTGTTCTCATGGAAGCCTCTGGAAGCAGAAGTTTTGTTTTAATTGTCTTTGTTATTGGCGAACAGAGTCTAAACTGGTTTGCATTTGAGTTTCAGCTTCATATTTAGCTGCACAAACATGAGCAATGCAGTATTTCTGATCCCTGGTCATTTTTATAAAATGGAAATAATTTGGAAACTTAGGGTTGTTATATGTTTAGAGATAGAGTAATAAAGATAAACTATTTAACTTGCTGGATTCTCAATAAATCCAGCTGTTGTTTTCAGCATTATGGCTTTTTTGTTTTGGGTTTTCTTTCTTTCTTTCTTTCTTTTTTAATGTGGGAGCTGTTTACTTATTACTTACCGAGAACTTAACATGCGCTCATGTTAAGTTCTCCAGGAATGTTCGTTTTCTTATTTTCTAATTCCAACTCAATTATACTCCTTTCAAAGTTTCCAGGGATCTGTGCTTCTTGAACCAGAGCCATCTTTGAGCATCTCATGAAAATAGTGAGGCATCTCCCCCAGAAAACTCACATTAATTACCCAATAGCTTGTGTGTGAGTTTGGCAGGATTCCTGAACACCTGAACCCCACCGCGGGCTCAGGGACTAAAGGTTGAAAAAAGCATTCTTGTTGTAGATGTTCATGGCCAACTCTGCCTACTTAGTCCTTTAAAGACGAGCATGTTTTACCATACTAGCCAGCAATTGCACTCCCTGGATATTTACCTAAATAAGTTGAAAACTTATGTCCGCACAAAAATCTGTACATGAATGCCTAAAGCAGCTTTATTCATAAGTATCAAAACTTGGAAGTCACCAAGATGTCTTTCGGGCAGGTGGACAGGTAAACTGTGCTACACCCAGACAATAGAATATTATTTAATGCTGAAAGGAAATGAGCTACCAAGCCATGAAAAGACAAGGAAGAAATTTACATGCATATTATTAACTGGAAGTCAAATTTACATGCATATTATTAACTGGAAGTCAATCTGAAAAGGCTATGTTCCGTATTATTCCAACTATATGACATTCTATAAAAGGCAAAACTATGGAGACCATAAAAAGATCCGTGGTTGCCAGGGGTTGGGGAGGGATGAATAGGCAGACCACGGAGGATTTTTAGGGCGGTGAAACTATTCTGTATGATACTATAACGTTTGTCAAAAATCACGGGATAGACAACACAAAGAGTGAACCCTGATGTAAATTATGGTCTCTGGGTGATAATGAGGTGTGAGCGCAGGTTCATCAACCCTAACAAATGGGCCATTCTGGTGCCAGATGTTTGTAGGGGGACCTGTGCATGTGTGGGTGCCAGGGATATATGGGAAATCTCCCTACTCCCTATTCAATTTGCTGTGAACCTAAAACTGCTCTAAAAAAATGTATTTTTTAAAAAAACGAATGAGCAACTGGACCTACAGAGTGATTCCTAGTCTCTGTGCAAGCATCTTCCCAGGAAACAGCTACACCTGGAATGTTTCTGAGAGACATGTTTTCTGGAATTTCGGCGTGGCTCTCTGGTGTCATCATGGTCTTTGTTGGACATTAAAAGTGTTGTTCTCTGTAACATGGCAAGAACTGCTAAAATCAAGCAACAACCGAGTTGTTGGAATCTTCCCGGACATTTTTATTTTCCAATATGGAAGACCACCAGCAGATGGCAATCAAAGAATACAAAACCCAAGCTAATCTTCAAGAAGGCCTTGATAGATTGAAGACTGAGAAAATGGTAAGTCTAAGGTAAGCAGACCTCTTGGATACCAGTTCTCCACAGAGTCAGAATTTCCTATGTTCCAAACAAACAAGTCTTCTTCCACCATTGAATGAAATAAATGTCTAGCCTCAAAAAAGAAAAAAAGCACCAGGGACAAATTCTGAAATTCTTTAATTGATCCAATGAGAACTTCAGTTACTCTTTGTGAAAATGAATTCAAAGAATTTGTTGTTTTTATTTCGACATTATATCTCCTTTATATTTTCTGCTTACATCTTGAGCGGGGATAACTGCTCACTGGTATGTAAAAATGGCTATTTGTGTAAAAAATTTTCCAATGATAAAATACATCCAGCTGTAGTAGGACAGAACTACAAAATCAGAAGGAATTTGCTTGAAACAATCCAATGTCCCTGGGGGTCGGGGGCAGGCGGTGGTGGAAGGAGATGGAATGAGCCTGGGGGCGGGAAGCGTTTTTACCAGAGGATAGTAGGACTTGTTGTACAGCAACAGGAATTTCTTCTTTCCTCCTTTTTGCTATTTGCTTCTGGGGATGTACCAGTGCATGGATTCTCAATAAAACCAAACATTCTCAATAATGTGACTATCAAGCACAGGTGACTTTGTCCTTGTGGTAAATTCTGACATGTATGCTTTCCATTTTCTAAAATCACCATGAGTCCACAGAGAGTCCATAGAGCCTGCAAAATATGAATGTTGTTTATTTGTCTGTTAAGGCAAAGAAAAGTTTATAGTTTACAGTTCAGGCATATTGGATGGCATAACAAAACCCCTTTATACATGGCTATGCATTGTAGAAAATGATTAACCTGGGACACCTGGGTCGTTTATTTAGTTAAGCAGCTGCCTTCGGCTCAGGTCACAATCCCAGGGCCCTGCATCAGGCTCCTTGCTCACAGGGAGCCTACTTCTCTCTCTGCCTCTACCTGCCACTCTGCCTGCTTGTGCTCTCTCTCTCTGAGAAATAAATAGAATCTTAAAAAAAAAAATGATTAACCTGTTTCGTTTTGTTTATTGACAATACGTCCATGAAAAAAGCCTCACAGAGCGCGTAAAAAAAGAAACATTAGACCTTCGATGTTTAAGAAAACGCTATGAGCAGGAAATAATACTTTTTGGACCCTTACTATGTGTTAAGCAGTATTATTTCAAGACAGATAAATTAGCCTCATATTTACAGGTGGGGGAACTAAAGTTCAGAGGCTTTCATCATTTGCCAAGCTAACACATCTAGTGAGTAGACGAGCTGGGATTCGAACCCAGGTCTCTGGGTAAATGTAAGCACTTCCCTACACAGTAATCATTGATCATATTCTAAAAGGTGATGTTATACATTGAACCCTCCTATCATATTCAGAAATTTAACCAAATCAGCTAAAGAACTTGTTAAAGATTCAGAGTCCAGGTCATACCCTCTAGAGATTCTAATTCAGAAGATGAAGGGTAGAGGCCTTTTTTGACTTTTTAACGGACATCCGCAGTGTTTCTGCTGCAGGTGATCTGACTTCAAACACAGAAAATACAGGGCCAACCCAGTATGCTTTAACTTTCATGAGCAAAGAACCCTTTGAGAATCTGATGAAAGCCCTGAACCGTTGTTTTTTCAGAAAAATACACATTTCACACTCCAAATTTCTCATGCAACTTTAAGGGGTTCACGGACACTCTGAGACCATGAACACTCATTTTCCAACATGTCCCAGCGAAAAGCGGTCTAATTAAAAGTCCCTTCCTTCTCTCCACCAAGAGATGTCACTCTTCAGCCTCAAACAGCCTCCCCCAAACCTCCAGTTTTTTCCTTTTTCCATTCTCCTCAACTACAAAGGGAAGAGTTTCCCAGAAAAATGAGTTTGCTGTTTGGGAAGGAGCTTCCCCCTTGAAAATAGAGCAGACTGGTGCGAGCGTCAAACAAACCTGAAAAGATAGCAGGTTAGTATTGTCTACAATCACAACGAAAGCCGATCTGGAAATATAAGTGTGATTAAAATTTACCAGTAGGGACCATAGATTAATATAGTCACAACCAGTTTTGTGCCTATTACATGAAGGGTCATATAATGTATTTTCCCAAAAGCCCCTTCTCTAAATTCTTCTCAATCCCCAGGTTTTCTCATAGGTCTCCATGTTGAAGCTAGCCTTTGCATCTTTGAATAAGTCAAGACTTATGGAGCCATCATGCTGATGTATTTTTTCTGGGGAGAGAGTCCCTGTCTTTCATCAAATTCTTAAAGAAATCTTTGACCAATATTGAAAAAGCCATCATTTATGAAAGAACCTTATTTCGCAAGGGCTGGACATGTAAACAGGGTGAGCAGAGAGTCCTGTGGCTCAGCCTTGGTGAGCATCTTATTCAGACATAAAGGGGTAGACAACCTTGTGGCATATGTTGGATATACGTCGTGTGGACACAAATGTGTCAGAATGTATATTCTAATTATGGTTTAGATTTGGGGCCCCCTGCTAGAAGGTCTACTCATTCAGAAACAGCTTCCTTGATATGAAGCCAGGAGCAGGTGTTTTGGATCAGGAAGACCTGAATCGGTGACCAAGCAGATTATACTCACCTCTCTGACTCCTAATGTATTTGTAAGTCAGGGATGATCATTTGTGATTTGTCAGGTTATTGGGAGACGGGCGTGAAATAATATACATAAAGCCCACAGGTTTGTCTTTGTTCCTCTTCCTCACCACAACACTCAGATCCACCAACCTCCCACCCCCCTGAACAAGGATGTTGAGCACAAACTATGTGCTGCTTACCTGGGGCTGCATCCATCAGATTGATTAGAGTCTGGTCGGGCAAACCGGAAGGAAAACCAGTTTCCTTTAGGAATTCCCACTTTCCAGTCTCCCCTCCATCTCTGTTGCAAAGGTAAACAAGGACCTCAGGCACAGAACCTGCCTGAGGATTACAGGGAGTCACAAGGGATGAAAAGACATCATCCCTGTCCTTGGAATTGCCGGACACTAATAGGGAAGACACGACCCAAAATAAGTTAGCAGGAGCCATAGGGCACGAGACACTGAAAACATACCACTAAGCGCAAATATTTTACACACCTGAAAACAGGTTATGCGAGAAAGGACAAAGCCACTTGGGGTTGATTTAGGAAACAGCCATGAAGAAAATGACTATTAAGCCATATGTTTTTTCAGTGCGGGAAGGGATACGATATGGCCGAACGAAAGAGAGCAGCTAAGAAAGGAGGAGAGAGTGCCACAGGGCCTAGCTGAGGGGGGCGGTGGGCATGGCGCAGATTTCCAGGGCAGCAGGGGAAGCCATGCTGGAGGAACTGTGGATAGATGACAGCAGCTAGGTGTGGGGGAAGGGAGGCAGCTAATTGGTAGAGACCCTTGAGACCCATGATTAGGAGTTTTAATTTAATTCAAGAGGCAATTGGAGCTATTGTAGGCTTCTAAGAAGGGGAGTGATATGATCAAAATGATGCTTGAGGACAATGGTTCTTGCTGCTGTGAGCAGGGTGGATTAGATGAAGGAAACCCTCGGGCAGGGAGGCTGATCTGAGGCTTTTTCGGGAAGCCAGGGTTATAGGGGCATGGCCTAGAACAGGGCTCTGGGCGTGGGATGGAAGGAGCAGACATGCAATATATTATGCAGGATAAATATTTGTTCTTTTTAGAACCAAACACTGGGGTAGGTGCTGGGACACCATGGGGAATAGGCACAGCAGTTGTTTGGGGAGAAACAGTGAAAAATATGGTGAAATAAATCCTATGATCACTGAAGCAAAGAAATATGAGAGTGCCTGGCAGGAACGGCACCAGAGTTGTGGGGAAGGGACACAGGTGGTCAGGAAAGCCTTCCCTAACGAAGTGGTATTTAAACTGGGAGCTTAATGAAGAATCGGGCATTAACTGAGTGAAAAATCCCTGGGAGAAGTGTTCCAGTCAGGTAGCCCCAGGATGAAAGAGTAGGAGCCAGGAGGGAAAGGTAAGAATGGTTTCCCAAAAGATTCAAGAGAGCAAGCAGGGTGGGACCTGACCAAGAAGGGCCTTGAGTCTTCAATATGGACTGTGAGCTTTATCCTAAGGGTAGTGAGAGGCCAGAAGAGAGGCATGGTTTGTGTTTTGTTTCAGAAAAATCTCTCTGGCTATGCTGTGGGAGAAAAGGACTAGGTGTGTTGGTAGTTCGGAGGAGAGACTTGTCGTAGTCTAAAGGGAGAGAAGATTAGGAAGTAGTGATGAGACAGGTAAATATTTAGGATGTAGAACTTACGGGATGTAGGGTGCCTGGGTGGCCCAGTCAGTTAAGCCTCCAACTCCTGATTTCAGCTCAGGTCATCATCTCAGGATCATGAGCCCAATGTAGGGCTCCACACTAGGCATGGAGCCTACTGGAGATTCCTTTTCTCCCTCTCCTTCTGTCCTTCCTGCTCACAGCATTTGTAGAATCCTCAAAAGAGTATTGCCTTAACCATGGAGAATGATTATTATCCCTGAACTAAACACTATTCTAGTTTATTCCATAACTTCTTAAAAGCAAGGCCCAAAAAGATCAAATGATTTCAGTGTATTCAGAACAACGTTGATGAATATTTATAAAAATTAAAAAATATCCGTCACCCAACAAGGTAAAGTTCACAATGTCAGCCATCCAAACACGACGACGTACACAAAGAAGCAAGAAAATATGTATCATTGTGCAGCGACAACAATCAACTAATTGAAGCCAATCCAGACCTGGTGTAGATGTTGGAATTAGCAGACAGTATGAAAATGGTATTTTCCATATGTTCAAAACGTTAAGTAGAAACAAGGAAGATTTTTTTTTTCACCAGCTGCTGCAAAAGGCTTTGTTGTTTCCATTTGGTCCATGGCTTGGGAGAGGGCTCCAGGGTGGTTAAAAATGTCTAGTAGCTGCAGGGAGAGGCTCAGGCAGAAGCGCTGGCACCAGGGAGATGCCTGAGGGTCCCCTCAAAGGCTGCTGTGCTCCAGAGGCTCTTAGTTGTGCTTGAGGGAGAGCCTTTCAAAGAGATGCTCATCTAGCCCAGCCTGGGGGCCAGCCACACAGCAAAGGTTAGACAGGTGGTTGTCCATCTTCTTGTCGAATTTCACCTCCTCACCCAGGAAGTCGTTTTCTAAGAAGTCACAGAGATGGGATCTGTGCTGGTAAAGCCCAGAGCATACAGCTCTAAAAGGGCCTGGTTCAGGTTCTTCTCCAGAACTGGGGCAGCTTCCATGACATCCAGGGTTTTACCCAACTCATCTTAGGATGGCTTCTGCACATCCTGGAGGAGGGCACTGCCACCACCACCATTTTGCATCTTCAAGAGATGCTCAGCGTCCTCTTGCTTCTTCTCAGCCAACTTGTAGAAGAAGGAGCCCACGCCTTCCAGAGCCACATCTTCACAGTTGAAATAGAAGCCCAGAGAGAGGTAAGTATAGGAGGCCCACATATGCACGTTGACCAGGTGGCTGACAGCAGCCTCCACCTCAGTGGAATAATTCTGACAAATCTGGGAGCTCATGGTTGATCTGTAATAAGAAGCTAAGCTCAAAATAAGGTATTGGCTGGACCTGGAGGCAGACAGTGGCTGAAAAGATGGCTCCAAAAGTTGCAACTAGAAAAAAGTTTGGAGGGTGTTTGGAGGCTGGTGGAAGGAGCATTCCTGGATCTGTTCCATCCAAATACTGTTGAAGCAAGAGACAGATCCCCGGGACTGCTGGGTGCACTTCCAGAAAATATTTTTTAAAACACAAATCTAGAGATTAAACCTATACTGTCTGAGATAAAATATACGCTGGATGAGATAATAGCAAGTTCAACTTTGCAAATTAGTGAGATTGCAGAAAATATTCAAAATGAAATACAGAGAAAAAAGAAATGTAAAATTAAACAGTGCCTCAGTGATCTGTGGGACAACTCAAAGTAGCTTTGTATACATATTATATTATTATCACAATAATATAATAATATAGACATATTTACATAATATGAATATATTATATTTATATTACATATTGATATGATGATTAACATATAACAATTTGAGCCTCCAAAAAAAGGGAAGGGGAACAGAAAAACACTTGGAGAAATAATGGCTGGAAATTTTTCAAACTTTGTTGAAAACTAAGAACTCAGGTCCAAGGAATTTATAAACCCCAAGCACAAGAAACATGAAAAAAACTACTCCAAGGCACATCATAATCAAATTGCTTTCAATACCTTAGAAGCAGGAAAGAAAAAACTACACATTATATATAGAGAGGAACAATTAAAATGAGAACAGACTTTTCATTGGCAGTAAAATAGCGGAACAACACTTTAAAAAAGCAAAAACCTGTCAGCCCACAATTCTATACCCAGCAAAAATATCTTTCAGAAAACAAAACAAAATAAAATGCTTTTAGATAGAGAAAAGCTGAAAGAATTCATCACCAGAAGAACTGCATGGTAGAGGACCCTTTACTCTAGAACTAAGTTAAGCCTGATACAAGAGCAAGTACTTTATCTAATATGAGGCCTCTATTCTGGCTGGCAGAAATGCAAACTACTCTCATCCCTGCATGAACTTTGAGCATTTTATTATCCTACTGTTTTTAGAGTGGTTTATTTCCAGGCCTTGGGGAGTTTCCTCTTATATATGATCAGATCAGTACTCAGCCAAAGACTCAAAGGAACTCCTGTGTAGCTCTCTGGAGTTCACCTCCCTTGACTTTTGTACACCTCAGATTCCCTAAATTCAGATCTCTGCCTTTCAACTCAGCAAGATCAACAGGCTCTGTTTAGTTTTTTCTTCTTGCCCTACAGCCTAGAATTTGCCTCCAGACAATGAGCTATAATACTGGTAAGTCTTCCCTTGTTTCTTTACCTTTTCTCAGGGATTACAATCTCACATGACCTGTTGCCCAATGTCTGACACTGTTGTTTCAAATATGTTATCTGGTTTTCTAGTAGTTTATGATAGAAGGGACATTCCTGTAGCATTTAATCCTTCATAGACTGAAACAAAAATCTTTCAGTTTGATTTTAACTCTCCCAATTGTCACTGTGCCCATTGCCTTTGGGACCTTGCCAAGTAAAATGCAACTCCAATGTACATTATATGGGAAACTTGAGAGAAAAGATATTTACTCTACCAGGAGTGGGACCTGCATGAATGAAGGGCGGGAGGAAAGAGGAGAGCTAAATCAAGATGTTACTTACCCAGGTTTCTGACTTGGGTGTTGAAGAGATAGTGGTGCCGTTTAAACAGCCCAAGTAGAATTGGGGCATGTTGACTTTGAAGATTTGATAGACAATGCTTAAATCTTGGATGAAAAATCTGGGCTGGGATGGAAAACCACATTCCACTGTTATCATCATACGGGAAACAGTTCAAGCTTGGAAATACATGCAACTGAGAAAAGAGATTGTCTAAAGGAAAAGATAAAGTGGCCGGGGGAGAATTCTGAGTAATGGCAATATTTTGGAAGATAAGATAAAAACAAAGAGGCTCACAGGAAAGAGACTGAAAAACTTAGGGAGAAATGGAAGAAAATTTGAAAGAGAGAGAAAAAAGAATGATCAGGCCTGTGAATGAAACAAAGATAGTACTGAAAATTGATCTTTTGTCCTGGCAGTTACGAGTTCAGCAGACTTTGCAAGAGAAATGTCAGTAGATGATGTCAGGCTAGAGCAAGCTTAGGAGTGAAAAGACAGAGAAAGTGAAGACAATGAAGGTAGGTGACTATGAAAACCGGGTGAGAAGCGAAGGAAGAAGGTATAGTCACAGCTGTGGGAGTTGGAGGATCTCAGAGAGATAAACATAGTTTTTCTTTTTTCTTTTTAATTAAAGAAAACTGAAATTGTTCATGGCATGAGGGAGAAGTTTGAAGGAATTGGAGAGAATGAGGATGCATGATAAAAGGAACCAAAGAGACCAAAGGAGAAAGGAATCAAGCACTCAGGGAGCCCGGTGATGACTGCTTCCCATACAGTGAAACAATATTTGTAAGAAAAGTAACCATGGATATTTTCCCTTCCCTCTCCTTCCTGCAACACTTTTCCTACTCTCCAAAAAACAAAAAAATGCGCATGCTTTATATACTCTATAAGTTTGTATGGTTACACATCAGGTTTCATTGAGGCAGAATGGCTTCTACATTCAAGTGCAGGACCCAGCACTCCCATGGTGTCCCTTTGAGGTTGTTGGCTAGGTTGGACATGGGATAAAAATCTAGTTATCTGTTGTGAGTCAAGAAGTGTTCTGAGACCTGTTCGCATGTAATGTATTCTGCCAAAGGAAGTCTCATGAGCTCAGTCATTCACAGATCATTCACTGGGCACTGGACACTGCTATTGAGAAGAAAGTTCCTGTCCTTGAGGAGTCCACAGCCCAGGTATGGAGGAGACAGACACCCTCAAAACACTAAACTGATGACCGTAACCGTGGGTGCTGAACAGCACATAGTATGGACGCTCTGCACGGAAGAGGATCTTGAAAAGCGTCGGTAGGTTGGGAAAGTCTTCTCAGAGAGGCAGGGCTTGAGCTGGTCCCTGGAAAGGGCTTTACAGACCGGGAATTCATATAAACAAATGCATAGAGTTTGCATTCTGTTTTGTGTTAAATGCGGTACATTTAAAAGGCAGCCCTGCATCCTGTCAGACCATGGCTGAGGGTCCAGAAGTGGGAAGAAGTCAGGCTGGAACCATGGTTGGGCCATTTCTCAAGATGATGCAGAAGGCCAGGCTGACATCAGTGACTAAAAGCCCTATTCTCCTGACACCAATAGCAAAAAACCATGAATTGTATAAGTATTGTCCAGCGCCTATTGGAAAGAAACCACTAGGGGAGGTTTTTCTAAATTTATCTCAATTTGCTCACGGAGGCAAGAATTGGGGTTTAAGGAAAATGAAATCCTTTAAAAATGGACATTTTAGAGCCTTTTACTTTTTGTGTCAAATTGCCACTAGGATGAAAAAATTGGGGGGAATGACAGAAGTGCTTTCTGTCTTGATTGTGGTGTTTATATAGAAGAAAACATTTGTCCAAACCCATTGAATTGCACCCTTAAATGGGTGTGTTTTATTGTGTGTGAAGTATACCTCAAAAATTATTTTTAAAAAGCACATTGCACAATAAAAAACATCAGAGTGAATCTATAAACACAGACATACATATAATCCATACATGCAAATACTCATCACTGCCCTTGGACTCCCTTCCTTTCAGCCAAGCAATACCATTTTGGAAACAGTTTAGGACCATCAGGAAGTAAGCAGGAAAAGAAAAAAAGATTTTGAGTTACAAAGTGAGTGGAAACAAAATTTTCCAATTAACTATTATGGTTATTAACCAGCCAGCATGGGTTTCCATAATTAATGATCCCAGAGGTTTTTATGACTTTCATTTTTCCTTTGCCCTTAAACATGTTCTTCTGGAAGCCAATCATGGGAATGCACCGTAGGGAGTGAGAGGCATAACTTACTGGGTATAATTACCTCCCTAGGTGTTGTATTAGGGGCACAGATACACTAAAACTGGCAGTTTAGAATCTCTCTTTTCCAGCTTGTAAGTGCATGTGTTTGCTGTATTATTTAAGAATATCTGGGGCCTGTGTGGCTCAGTCGTTAGGGGTTTGCCTTTGGCTCAGGTCATGATCCCAGGGTCTTGGAATTGAGCGCCGCCTTGGGCTCTCTGCTCAGCGGGAAGCCTGCTTCTCCCTCACCCACTCCCCCTGCTTGTGTTCCCTCTCTCACTGTGTCTCTCTCTGTCAAATAAATAAGTAAAATCTTAAAAAAAAAAAAAAGAATATCCAATCTGGGACACCTGGGTGGCTCAGTCCATTAAGCATCTACTCATGTCATGATTCCAGAATTCTGGAATCAAGTCCTGTGTCAGGTTCCCTGCCTTGCAGGGAGTCTGCTTCTCCCTCTCTCTCTCTCTCTGCCACTCCCCTCAACCCCCCACTCATGCTTGCTCTCTCTCTAACTCACATTCTCGCTTTCTCTCAAATAAATAAATAATATCTTTTAAAAAAGAATATCCAATTCTGCTATAAAAGAAAGCAAAACAGCTAAGAGGATAAAACTCATGAGAATGGATCCACATAGATAGAAAGTAAACGAGTAGCTTATGAGAGCTAGAACTCCCAGCATCTGTTAAATGTAGATGAGTGAGCAAAGAGACTATGAAACATAGCTAGAATTCATAAGATGTGCTCAGGGTTAGGTAATAAGTGAATTGGTAACCTGGAAAATATGCTATATGTTTTAAAGGACAGAACAACAAGAGTGTTACCTATAGACAGGAAAGGATGGAAAGACATGTCATGGAGTATGGGTTATGCTACATGAAGCCTGACAGTTACAAAATCAACCACCTGCCAGTGATCTTGGTTTTATTCTTTATGGCATCATGGATGCTCTGCCCCAGAAATGCAAATAAAATCCAGAGCTATGGCGCACCCAGGTGGCTCAATCTTTAAGCATCTGCCTTTGGCTCAGATCATGATCCCAGGGTCCTGGGATCAAGCCCCTCATTAGGCTCCCTGCTCAGCGGGAAACCTGCTTCTCCCTCTTCCACTCTTGTGTTCCCTCTCTCGCTGTGTCTCTCTCAGTCAAATAAATTTTAAAAATCTAAAAACAAACAAACAGAAGCTTTTGATCTTGATGAAGTCCCAAAAGTTCATTTTCGCTTTTATTTCCTTTGCCTTTGGAGACATATCTTGAAAGAAGTTGCTGTGGCTGATATCAAAGAGGTTACTGCCTATGTTTTCCTCTAGGATTCTGATGGATTCCTGTCTCACATTGAGGTCTTTTATCCATTTCGAGTTTATCTTTGTGTATGGTGTAAGAGAATGGTCGAGTTTCATTCTTCTACATATAGCTGTCCAATTTCCCCAGCACCGTTTATTGAAGAGACTGTCTTTTTTCCACTGTATATTTTTTCCTGTTTTGTCGAAGATAATTTGACTATAGAGTTGAGGGTCCATATCTGGGCTCTCTACTCCGTTCCACTGGTCTATGTGTCTGTTTTTATGCCAGTACCATGCTGTCTTGGTGATCACAACTTTGTAGTAAAGCTTGAAATCAGGTAACGTGATGCCCCCAGTTTTGTTTTTCTTTTTCAACATTTCCTTAGCAATTCGGGGTCTCTTCTGATTCCATACAAATTTTAGGATTATTTGCTCCAGCTCTTTGAAAAATACCAGTAGAATTTTGATCGGAATGGCATTAAAAGTATAGATTGCTCTAGGCAGTATAGACATTTTAACAATGTTTATTCTTCCAATCCAAGAACATGGAATGGTCTTCCATCTTTTTGTGTCTTCTTCAATTTCTTTCATGAGTGTTCTGTAGTTCCTCGAGTACAGTTCCTTTACCTCTTTGGTTAGGTTTATTCCCAGGTATCTTATGGTTCTTGCTATAGTAAATGGAATCGATTCTCTAATTTCCCTTTCTGTGTTTTCATTGTTAGTGTATAAGTAAGCAACTGATTTCTGTACATTGACTTTGTATCCTGCCACATTACTGAATTGCTGTATGAGTTCTAGTAGTTTGGCAGTGGAGTCTTTTGGGTTTTCCATATAAAGTATCATGTCATATGCGAAGAGAGAGAGTTTGACTTCTCCATTGCCAATTTGGATACCTTTCATTTCTCTTTGTTTTCTGATTGCTGTTGCTAGGACTTCTAATTCTATGTTGAACAAGAGTGGTGAGAGTGGGCATCCTTGTCGTGGTCCTGATCTCAACGGGAAGGCTACGAGCTTTTTCCCATTGAGGATGATATTTGCTGTGGGGTTTTCATAGATAGATTTTATGAAGTTCAGGAATGTTCCCTCTATCCCTATACTTTGAAGCGTTTTAATCAGGAACGGATGCTGGATTTTGTCAAATGTTTTTTTCTGCATCAATTAAGAGGACCATGTGGTTCTTCTCTCTTCTCTTATTGATTTGTTCGATCACATTGATTGATTTGCAAATGTTGAACCATCCTTGTAACCCAGGAATGAATCTCACCTGGTCATGGTGGATAGTCTTTTTAATGTGCTGTTGTGCTGTTAAAGATCCTATTTGCTAGGATCTTGTTGAGAATCTTAGCATTCATATTCATCAGTGATATTGGTCTGAAATTCTCCTTTTTGGTGGGGTCTTTGCCTGGTTTGGGGATCAGGGTAATGTTGGCTTCATAAAAAGAGTCTGGAAGTTTTCCTTCTGCTTCAATTTTTTGAAACAGCTTCAGGAGAATAGGTGTTATTTCTTCTTTGAAAGTTTGGTAGAATTGCCCAGGGAATCCGTCAGGTCCTGGGCTCTTGTTTTTTGGGAGGTTTTTGATCACTGCTTCAATCTCGTTACTAGATATCGGTCTATTCAGGTTGTCAATTTCTTCCTGGTTCAATTTGGGGAGTTTATAGTTTTCCAGGAATGCACCAATTTCATCTAGGTTGCTTAACTTATTGGCATATAACTGTTGATAATAACTTCTGATGATTGTTTCTATTTCCTTGATGTTAGTTGTGATCTCTCCCTTTTCATTCATAATTTTATTAATTTGAGCTTTCTCTCTTTTCTTTTGGGTTAGTGTGGCCAATGGTTTATCGATCTTATTGATTCTTTCAAAAAAACAAGCTTCTAGTTTCATTGATACGTTTTAGTGTATCTCTAGTTTCTATCTCATTGATCTCTGCTCTAATCTTGATTATTTCCCTTCTTGTGTGTGGAGTTCGCTTAATTTGTTGTTGATTCTCCAGTTCTTTAAGGTGTAGAGACAGCTGGTGTATTCTGGATTTTTCAATTTTTTTGAGGGAGGCTTGGATGGCTATGTATTTCCCCCTTAGGACCGCCTTTGCTGTATCCCATAGGTTTTGGGCCGAAGTGTCTTCATTCTCATTGGTTTCCATGAATTGTTTAAGTTCTTCTTTGATCTCCTGGTTGATCCAAGCATTCTTAAGCAAGGTTGTCTTTAGCTTCCAGGTGTTTGAGTTCCTTCCAAACTTTTCCTTGTGATTGAGCTCCAGTTTCAAAGCATTGTGATCTGAGAATATGCAGGGAATAATCTCAGTCTTTTGGTATTGGTTGAGCCCTGATTTGTGACCCAGTATGTGGTCTATTCTGGAGAAGGTTCCATGTGCACTTGAGAAGAATGAGTATTCTGTTGTTTTAGGGTGGAATGTTCTTTGTATATCTATGAGGTCCATCTGGTCTAATGTGTCATTCAATGCTCTTGTTTCTTTATTGATTTTCTGCTTGGATGATCTGTCTATTACTGAGAGAGGCGAGTTAAGATCTCCTACTATTAATGTATTCATATCAATATGACTCTTTATCTTGATTAATAGTTTTCTTATGTAATTGGCTGCTCCCATATTGGGGGCATAGATATTTACAATTGTTAGATCTTCTTGGTGGACAGTCCCTTTAAGAATTATGTAGTGTCCTAGCCTCTGCCTTCGGCTCAGGTAATGATCTCAGGGTCCGCATCGGGCTCTCTGCTCAGCAGTGAGCCTGCTTCCTCCTCTCTCTGCCTGCCTCTCTGCCTACTTGTGATCTCTCTCTCTCTCTCTGTCAAATAAATAAAATTTTAAAAAAATTAAAAAAAGAATTATGTAGTGTCCTTCTGTATCTCTGACTACAGTCTTTAGTTTAAAATCTAATTTATCTAATATGAGAATTGCTGCCCCGGCCTTCTTTTGAGGCCCATTGGCATGAAAGATGCTTCCCCATCCCTTCACTTTCAGTCTGGGTGTATCCTTAGGTTCGAAATGGGTCTCTTATAGACAACATATGCATGGTTCCTGTCGTTTTATCCAATCTGCAGCCATGTGTTGTTTTATGGGCGCATTTAGGCCATTCACATTGAGAGTGATTATTGATAGATATGTTTTTATTGACATCGTGTTACCTTTGAAGTCTTTCTTTCTGTAGATTGTCTCCATATATTTCTGTTCAATGATATTGTGGCTATCAGACACATGAAAAAATGTTCATCATCACTAGCCTTCAGGGAGATTCAAATTAAAACTACATTGAGATACCATCTTACACCAGTTAGAATGGCCAAAATTAGCAAGACAGGAAACAATGTGTGTTGGAGAGGATGTGGAGAAAAGGGAACCCTCTTACACTGTTGGTGGGAATGCAAGCTGGTGAAGCCACTTTGGAGAATAGTGTGGAGATTCCTTAAGAAATTAAAAATAGAGCTTCCCTATGACCCCGCAATTGCACTACTGGGTATTTACCCCAAAGATACAGATGTAGTGAAAAGAAGGGCCATCTGTACCCAAATGTTTATAGCAGCAATGGCCATGGTCGCCAAACTGTGGAAAGAACCAAGATGCCCTTCAACGGACGAATGGATAAGGAAGATGTGGTCCATATACACTATGGAGTATTATGCCTCCATCAGAAAGGATGAATACCCAACTTTTGTATCAACATGGACGGGACTGGAAGAGATTATTATGCTGAGTGAAATAAGTCAAGCAGAGAGAATCAATTATCATATGGTTTCACTTATTTGTGGAGCATAACAAATAACATGGAGGACATGGGGAGATGGAGAGGAGAAGGGAGTTGAGGGAAATTGGAAGGGGAGATGAACCATGAGAGACTATGAACTCTGAAAAACAATCTGAGGGTTTTGAAGGGGCAGGGGGTGGGAGGTTGGGGGAGCCAGGTGGTGGGTATTATGGAGGGCACGTATTGCATGGAGCACTGGGTGTGGTGCATAAACAATGAATTCTGTTACGCTGAAAAGAAACAAACAAACAAACAAACAAAACATAGCTATTCAGCACGCTAATTGGCAAGCTAAGAGTCTGTGCAGATCTGCTTGCCATGGGTCTTTCCCGTAAGGCAAGCATGTGGTAGTTCCAGGCACCTTCTTTCTGCTGCCCCACCCCACCTTGTGCAACCCCAACCCTGGTCCTCCTAAGGACAACGTAAACAGAGAGAGAAAGATAATCTTCCTTCCATGCTGCTTGCCCCCTACCAAAAGGGTGTTAACTCACCCCATCTCTGTCCACCTGCTTCCCATCTTGTGTTTTAAATAGATTCAATACATCTTTTTATTTAACTGGGTCCATGAATCTTTCTGTTCCAAGACCTGTGAGAGTTCCCTGGGAGTGAACTTGAAAGCTGTCATTCCTTGCAACGCAGCCTAATTTGGGGAACAGTTAAAGCAGTCCTAAGTGCATACTTAAGTGCAAATGAAATTTTATTCCTGCCTTTCCCAACCAAATCAGTGCTTATTCATCAAGTCCCTTCGTCCCAGCCCTGCCAGGTAGCACGAATGGTCATGCGGTTACAGGCTCGGGGGAGGAACCCAAACATTTTGTGCAAGGGCAGGGGGTGGAGATGGAGAGATTTAAGGGAGAGGCACATCCCTCCATGTTTCTTGTTTATTCACTGGGTTAGTAAACAACTAATGAAGCCCCACCTCTTTTCACTTACTGCCGCAGTAGGTTGGAGGGATAAACATGGTAGGGTCCCCCCTCTGGGAGCATGCTTTCTCCAGGAGGCCCCAGATGCAGGAAATCTGAATAAGCAAGCCAAGTGCCACAGAAGTAACAATAAAGAGCCATGGGAAAGACAGCTGGGCGTGGATGCACCTGCTCAGGGTTATGTGAGTGTGTGCGTGCGTGTGCCTGTGTGCAAGCAGACCTCACAGAAGATGTGTCATTTTAGAGGTCTTAAAGAAGGAGTAGGAGTTTGCCTGGTGGACAGATGTCCACACTTTGGCTGCGCAGTAGGAGGGATTAGCATGAAAAAAGACCCAGGCATCTGAGAGAATGTGAGGGCGGAGTAGGAATAGAGCACAGAAAACAGAAAGAGGGAGGCAGGGGACACCACGTAGAGGTGGGCCAAAGAGAGTCCTAGAATGGAAAGCCCATTGTCTTCATCCTAAGCCATGCTTCCAGTAACTTAAAATAAATAATAATATTTTAAAACTTGCAGTCCCCTTTGAGTCCTCTCCACTTGTCCCTCTCTCTCTCCATCCATGCATACCACCAGCAAATCCTCCTTTTGGCTCTACCTTCAGAAACATCCAGTGCAGCCTCTTCCCACCACCAGCAGGATCCACCTTGGTCCGAGTAGCCGCCATCTCTCTGTCGGATGGCGGCATAAGCCTCTCACCAGGTGTCCCTACCTCTGTCTGTACCCAGTGCTCCCCAGTATTCCACACAACAGGGCAGCCTGGGGGAGCTTGTACAAACTGAAGTTAAATCAGGGGATGTGTGGATGGCTCAGTTGGTTAAGCATCTGGCTTCTGCTCAGGTCATGATGTCTCAGGCTCCTGGGCTCAAGCCCCAAATCCGACTTCCTGCTCCACGGGGCGCCTGCTTCTCCCCGTCCCCCCTGCTTATGCTCTCTCTTCGGCTATCTCTCTCTCAAATAAATAAAATCTTAAAAATAAATAAATAAATAAAACCACAACACAAGTTAAATCAAAGCTCTGCTGAAAATCCTTCAAAGCTCTCCTTCTCACTCAGAGTAAAACCCAAAGTCCCCAAAATGCCCCCAAGGTCCAACATTATCTACCCGCCCTCCTACTTGAGCCTCATTCTGTTCAATCACACTGGCATGCCCCTTCCCACCAGAGGACCTTCTTCCCTGTGTTCCCTAGGCCTGGAGAGCTCTCCCCTAAGGTTCCCACTTGGCTTGCTCCCTCCCTTCGCCAGGCCCCCTTTCCGAGTCACCTTCCTGCAGAAGCCTTTCCTGACTGACCCAGGATAGCGCCTTCCCATCTCTCATTCCTGTCCGTCCCTCTTTCTCCTTCTCCTGTAGAACTTGTCACCATTTGACATGCGGTATTCTTGTTCAGTATTGTGATCCTTCCCACCGGAGTGTGAGTTCCCCAAGTGCAGGATTTTGGAGGGTTTGTTCACTGCTGAACTCCCAGCTCCCAGCGCAGCGCATGGCACATGGTGCATGCTCTGTAAGTGTCTGGGGGGGCTGAATGACCGACGGAAGACCAGTGGAAGGACTGAGAGGAGAGGAGTGATGGTATGCATGTCTTAGAAAGCTCCATCTCAGGGTGCCTGGGTGGCTCGGTGGGTTAAGCCTCTGCCTTCGGCTCAGGTCATGATCTCAGAGTCCTGGGATCGAGCCCCGCATCGGGCTCTCTGCTCTGTGGGGAGCCTGCTTCCCCCTCTCTTTCTGCTTACTTGTGATCTTTCTCTTTCTGTCAAATAAATAAATAAAATCTTAAAAGAAAGAAAGAAAGCTAGCTCCATCTCAAGGAGGCTGAGACGGAAGCAGGGAGACGAGAAGAGGTATGTGAGTCTTGCCACAGAAAAGGACTAGATTCTAGAGGCGGTTATAAAAACAACAGAGATCAAAAGAGCATTTACAGACCGACAGACTGAGATGAGAGCAAGCAGTAAAGAATAAATTCAATCAGACCCACCAAATAGTAAGTATTTTCTTTAGGCAAGGGATCACGGGAGGGAGGATAAGGATAAGGGCATAAATGGGACAGACTCTGTGCCAAGGGGGTGACGGTCAGTGAGTCAAGGGCATGAGACAAGTTTGGTGCACGTGCTGGGAACGCAGAAGAGGAAAATATTTGGTTTCCATCAGTGAAGGATATTGGAGATGTCACGGAGGAGGGAGTATTTAAATTGGGTCTTGGAAAATTGGTGGAGGCTCGAAGGCAAAGACTGGAAAAAGGCAGTGATAGGGTAAGGGTAAGTGTGGGATTTCTCTGTTTCTACCACCATGTAACTTTGGATGGAGTTGCTAATGACTTGAAAAATAGTTCTTTTTAAACCCAAGGTAACATTTTCAACAAGAGGACACAGAAAAGAAGGAAGGAAGACTCAGAATAATTCACCACCCAGGTACCTTGGTCCAGAACAAGTGAACCATAACAACAAGATTTTAAGAAAACAGACGAAATCACTGCCCTGTTCAGAAGTGTCGCAAAGGGAAGAACAACAAAAAAATCACCCAAGCGAGGAACCCTGCTGACTCCGAGGCTTGGACCCAAGGAGAACAATTTTCGGCCGGGGTGACATGGTTTCACAGGCATGTTAAGACCCTTCGTAAGCGGGATTCCTCCGTGAGGACTGACGGTCATGGCGGCTTGTACACCTCGCCTACATCTTTAATAAAACTGTCAGCTTAAGCCATGCCTGGCTGCAGCATGTTATTAATACGAATTCTTAACTGTCAATTAGTTGATGGGCCAGTAAAAAGAACCTGGTTTATAAGATTGTTGCTAATGAATACAGTGCTTTGTTCTCTAGCAAAACATCTGCTGTGGATATGTAATTAGAAGAAGGGCCCCCTTCCTCCCTCCCCATAGGAAGAACATGTGCGGCTGAATAAAGGAGCTTATTATACCTGTGAGGGGTCAAAGTCTGTGGGTCTGTGGCTTATGGTATTATGACAGATTACAAAACCACTCCATTATGCCAGTCAATCTGTTTCTAAGCACCTAGCAGGGAGCTGGCCGGGCCCTAGCTGCTCTGAAACAAGGTTCTCATTGGTTTTCTTCCTAAGGTCTTATGACAGATCAGCTGTTGTTGACATCACCTGACAGCTCACGTGTCAGAACCTCTCTGTCTGACTTCTGCCTCCATCTCTGCCAGGCTCTCCTCTGAGAGTCAGCCTGTGCCTCGGGCCACCACCAGCTCCCAAGAAGAGCTTAAGTGGATTTGAAAGCCATGGGTCGCTCCATTACTTGGGCTAACAAAAGAGAAAAGAAAGCCGAACCCTTAAGCCCCAATGTGTCCTTTGTTTCTGACTCTCCCTATCTCCTCTCCTCCCTCTTCATATCCCCTCATTTTCTCTTCCACTGTTTCCCAGTTCCTCATCCCCACGCCTACCCGCTTCCTCTGTTGGCATATGCCTTTTTAGAAGCATGTTTAGAGAGGAGAGCGGCTTGTTAGAGACCTGTTTCCTCTAAAAGCCCTTGTTTTGAAGTCTGTTGTCACACATACCTGCAAAACTAGTTCAGACTCAAGAGGCTGAAAGACAATTTAGTATTTGCTGGATGCTCCAAGGGGGTTTTAAGGAAATTCAATTTTATTTCCTCAGCAGAATAGTAATTACTCTTACAAGTTTTCCTCCCTGTGCTTATACGTTCTCATCAGTGCCCTGCCCATGGCCCGATGGTACTGGCGTGGGGAGGAGAGAGGGAGTGACTGTCTTCATTCCCACCAACTCCAACCTCCCAGCCTATTTCTGCACCTGTCCAAACAGCTCAGAGTTTACAAAGGGGAAACTCGCTGGGGGATGTGACATGCAAATCGTAATATTTATAAGACTTAATGAGCAGGAGTAAAAACACAATTTTCCAAGTAAATTATGAAAATCATATCCACGGGGACTGGGAGGAGTGGAATCACATCCCTGAAGTGGAGAAGAGTTTGGCTTCACCAGGAAACAAGCGCTCATTCATTGGGGGAAGTCACACCCCTTGGAAGATACAGCTACTTTTCATCAGTGAATACTTTCTGGGTAACTGTTAAGGACCAAAAATACCTATGCTAAGGCAAGAGATGAGAAGAATCTGGACAGACTTAGGGGATACATGGTGTCACTCTGAAAGGCTCTGTGGTTACAAAAGGGGAGGCAGAAGCTGAGCCCATTACAGGTCTTGTGTCCGTCACATCTGCAATGGATTATTTAGTGTCATTTTTACCCCATGTCTTCTAGGTAGCCTTAGAACTCCTACAGCCTTCTCTAATGATTTTATCAGTACAATGCACCACTGGACTGCACCCTTTTTGTAAAAAGACAGACTGGGTCTATGAGATTGTGACCTGGTATGTATTAAGATGTTCTTTGACATGAGCTGAGAAGGGAAATTGGAAAGAGGTCCAGGGTCGGTGAAAAGTGGGGGAACTGCATCCTGCAATATTTGAAACAAGAGCCTCTGGCGAAGCACAGGGAACCTGGGCTCTGGCATTAGAAACACCTGGATGTGATTTATGACCTTGAACAAGATACTGAATTTTCCAGAGTTTCAGTGTCATCATAGGTAAAAATGAGTATAATAACATTGGAATTACCTTGGGAGAAAAAGTGTAAAAAAAAAATGCCCAGGGCAAGGTCTAGCATATAATAGGAGCTCAGTAGTGGGTAGGTTTAAAAAAAAAATCATAATTGGTTTTGAAACACTGGACACATTAGCAGAATCTAAAGTGTCCTAGGCTTGAAGAGGTGACGGATTCAGGAAACTTGTCAACAACTTGTATCATAGTACAGCACTGTTAAGACTGCTTCATGTGCTAATGAAACTTCCATGGTCTAGGCCATTTACAAACAAAGCCCCTCATGTCTTCCCCCTGTTAGACTACAAGATCTTTCAGGAAAGGGATGGAGCCTGCCTCATCTCTGTGTCCTCAGAACCTATCATGAATAGGTGCATCACACCACCCGATACAGCTTGGGCTTTTTTCTGATTGAGGAATTTAAACTGATATGTGATAGAAGCAGTACAAAGAGCCATCAGGGTACAGCCCAGGTTTAGACAAAGTTCCAGTTAGAAGCAGGCTTAGGCTGAGGAGTCTACGTGTCTTACTTCCCACATGGATGTCCTTGGAGGTTTGGATGCTGGCAGGCAATTCTGAGTCTGGCTGACATTGTAATTGCACAGCCCATTGTTATCTGAACAATAATCCACAATCCTCCAGCTCGTTGGATTCATTAATTCAGATATTCAACAAATACTCGTCAAGTGTTTACAACATGCCAGGTGCTATCCGAGATGCTGGGGACACTCGGGGTGAACGAGACAAGCAGATTCTTATGGAGCTTACCTTCTTGGGAGAGGGGAATGGCACAGACAACAAACAGTTAAAAATTAAGTCAATAATTTCAGATCATGAAATCCATTTCAGGTAGGTGCTATGAGGGAAACAAATAGGACAATGGGCTGGAAATGGACTGGATAGAGGCGGTGCCGCCTGCAGGTTAAGTGCTTCAGAAAGGCTTCCTCTGGGGATGAGGAGCCACTCCTGGGAAGGGAGAGCATCCTAGGTCAAGGGCACAGGGGAGGGCAGCACCAGGGCCTCCAAGCAGAGAAGAGCAGGTGGAATTCAAGGAGTAGAGTGGAAAAACAGCTGGGCCAGAACATGGTGAATGAGAGGACAGTGGTCCGCCAGGAGCCTAGCAGAAGCAGATGAAGTCAAGGCATGAGGGCCATGCAGGCTAAACAAAACGAGGGGTTTAGATTGACCACGTGGTTCTCAAGATTCTCTTGTAGAATGTTTGGGGGATACTTCCCATTTGCATACACGCTGGCTCTTCTGCAGGGTACTAAGAGGGCGCTATGGGTCTCTACAAACCCCGTTATAACTATGAGCAACTCTCCAGCCAGTCTCTGTCAACCCCTTTGAGCCATAGGTCCTATGTTCTGAAGTTATACTTAAAGACCGAATTGGAAGCAGCCCTCCCTAGGAAGATTTCTATTGAGTATATTCTATTTGATCTTTCATTTTTGTGTCAACTTTAATTTTTATAGCATACCTAAACAAAGAGACACTAGAATGGGTACCTTTCAAACACCTGAGAATGTAGAAGAAGAAAAAGAGTGAACCAAATCTGTGAAAAGAAAGTAAAGAAACAAGTAGGCATGAAAGAGAGTTCTAAGCCTCTTGAATTAATTCATCCAGGGCTGAGGGTGCCCACTGCTCAATAGAGTGTGATTAGGAGGACATTATTAGAGCCTTGTCCTTAAGAAATATGGGGCAGCTAATTAGTTAACTGGAGAAACAAGTCAGAAATTTTTTTTTAGATTTTTTAATTATTTATTTGACAGACAGAAATCACAAGTAGGCAGAGAGGCAGGCAGAGAGAGAGGAAGGGAAGCAGGCTCCCTGCCGAGCAGAGAGCCCAATGTGGGGCTCAATCCCAGGACCCTGGGATCATGAGCTAAGCCGAAGGCAGAGGCTTTAACCCACTGAGCCACCCAGGTGCCCATAAACAAGTCATAAATCTAATGATAAATTTATATCTGAAGTATTTTTATTTTCTAATTTAATTGGGATTTCTCTTTTATTCTTTTACATGGGTATAGCTCTTTAACTCAGAAAATTAATATTTTTGAAAGCACAAATGCATATGTGATATTGTTATTGGTTTTTTCCAAATAAAAGAGACTTTTTTTTTCCTCTGCAAGCACTGGAATCTTCTTTTTCCTTGTTATTCTCTGAGAGAGGCAAGGCAGCCTTACACAGGAAGAAGAATTTAGGGCCATGGGTCAAAGACCTGCTTTCCAACTGCTGTGGGCAAACCATTTCAACTCTTTGAGCCTCAGTTTTCCCTCCAGGGGTTATTAAACCAGATACTGGGGAGTATCCTGACCTTCTAGCTCTATGAGTCTGTGATTTTAGGAAGCAAGGAAATGATTTTGAGAAAAGATGAAGGAAATATTTAAAAGATGAGAAAAGCAAGAAGAGACAGACTGTAGGAAAAACTAAGGTTCAAAAAAACAAGAATCTGGACATGTCCTGTAGTCATCCTCATTAAACATCAGCAAGGCTGAATTAATTTTCTGGGCTTTTTTTCTTTTCTCTAACGCATCTGCTGGTATAAGTGCAAATAGGTACTATAGTATATTGGAGAAAGGCAGGAGCTGGACGAACAGGAATGATCATTAGCATAATTAGCCCACAGCCCACCCAGATGTGAAGGTAGCTTTTCCCCCTCACATGACCGTTGTTGTTGTTGTGCATTTGTTTTTAATTGAAATATAACTGGTACATACATAACGTTCCAGTTTTTCAGGTGCGCAACATGATTCAGTATTTGTATTATTGTGAAACTTACCACAATAAATCTAGTTAACATCTGTCCCCACAAACAGTTACAAAATTATTTTTCTTGTGATGACAACTTTGAAGATCTACTCTTAGCACCTTCCAAACATACAATGCCATATTATTAACTATAATCATCATGCTGTACATTACATCCCCAGGACTTATGTACGGGTTGTCATTTTTTAATGAAGAATTACTTACTCTGCCTATGGATAAGGCTAGTTGGGGAATAATAACCACATTTTTGGAGATGAGCACAGGATCCAGGAGAAAGGGTTCTTAAAAATATTTTTCTTTTGGTTCTGGTGCCAGGAACATGAGATTTGGTAGAGAATTTCCCCTGAGTTACTCCTGAGTACATCTTGATCCAAAAGTCCATGTCACCCACAATGGCTGATGAGAAAGCGACCATCACTCCCTTCCCAAAGGGCTGCCTCAGCTCTGAACCCATCCACCTTGAGGCCGGGAACAGCTCAAGCTTCCAAAAAGCCACTCTGGAAAAGGAGCTGGAAAAGGAGCTCAGTTCATCTCAAAACCAGGGAGAAGAAAGAGAAGCAGGGATTGGTAGAATTTCATATTCACAAAGGAGAACAAGGAAGAGAAAGAGACTGTACTGTGTCTGAAGCCAAAGTTCTCTGATCTGAGTCTCAAAACCTTGCTCTCCTCCAGTTATCCAAGCCCAGTGGTTCCAAACCCATCCTGAGGAGCACCTTGCAAAAAAATCACCATCTTCAGTTCAAAAGAATTTGGACATAAAAAGTTCTTCATAATTTTTTTTCTGCACATATGAATACCCTCCATTCACTTAGCATTTTTTAAATTTAATTTAATTTTTTCAGTGTTCCAAGATTCATTGTTTATGCACCACACCCAGTGCTCCATGCGATACATGCCTTGCTCAGTCCCCACCATCAGGTCCTCTCAACCCCTCATGCTCCTCCCCTCCAAAACCCTCAGTTGATTTCTAAGAGTCCACAGTCTTTCGTGGTTTGTCCCCTTAGCATTTAAAAATTTTGAATGGGACTCCTGGCTGTCTCGGTTGGCAGACCATGCGACTCTTGACCTTGGGGCTGTGAGTTTGAGCCCCAGGTCGGGCATAGAGATTACTTAAACAAACAAACAAATAAAATGACTCAAAACTTAAAAAAAAATGAATGTTTTGAGTTATACCACCAGCTCTGAAGAAGCTGTTTATTGGTCTCCACTTATTTTACTGAAGTTAGAATATGCAGCTACCAAGCAAACTTGGTTATGGTTATATTATCTACAAGATCAGTTAATCCAGAGGGAAATCATCATGCTCTTATAGTGAATTTTGCTTTTCATATAAAATTAAACCAGCCAAAGAAACAATAACCAACCTATTAAAAAGGTTATACAATTTTAAATCTTAAAAAATTGCAATTGCCTATTTTCAGTTAAGGTCAAGTCTCCACTATCTTTAAGTTAGTAATTCCTGGTTTTCTCACCTGGGACCTGCCTAGTTCCTGGCCTGGGCACTAGACCACCTCACTGACATTGTCATTAGATCAGAAAGTCTGTGAGGTCAGGCCCATATCCCTCTGGGTCACTGCTGGAGCCCCAGTTCCTGGCTCATTGACTGTGTCTCTTATGGAGCCAGAAGTATCTCTTCAATGAATAAATGCGTGGACAAAATCCAGCACCAGGCCTTTAGGATAAACTCGATCTGGTTGGATTATTTCTGAAGTGCTGGAAGGAGATAAAATTTAAGGAGTAAATGTGAATCAAAGCAGAGGGAAGGAAGCCAACATCAGAGGAGTATCGAATGTACTTTGTTTTGGTTTTCCCCAAACGGATTTTTATGAGGCCAAAAACAAGAGATAAAAGGAAAGTTCAAGCCAGGGAGATCAGGAATTTCTCAGAAACTCAGGGTGTGAACAGGGCAAAGAAAAAAGCAGGGGTCCCAGATGTCCTTCTTGTTGGTGCTGGCTGGTCATGTGATATATGGGCAGGTCCCCCAGCTTAAAGATTAGGCTTGGTCCCCAAAGAAATTTTCTTGAAACCAGACTCTTCCTGGGATGAGCTTAAGCCTGGGCTGGCTTAAAAATTTCAAAATAATTTGATAACAAAAACCTTTACAGGGAATTATACTATAGTTAGAGACACCTTAGCTCAAGACCGCATTCCCCAAAATATCGTTTTAAATTTTTCTTAAAAACTTACATGGGGGACTAATAAGGTTTTGTGGAAGGGGAAAAAAGGGTGAATAAAATAAATGTTAAGCAGATATCTTTCTTGTCACAATTCTCAGAGCCTTTAATGTGTTAATGTACATTAGAAGTCTCCAAAAGAGAGACTAATCTTAAAATTAATCTCTTAAGATTAGAATTCTGCAGGGTGCTTTTGGAAAATACTGACTTAGTGAGTCATCCCACCTTCCTGTTAAACACTCTTCTGCTAGAAGAAATTCCCCATCAATGTCAACACTTTTCTCTTTGGAGATCTTCATTTACTTTTTGTGCAGCATGGCAAAAGCCCAAATGAAAGCTTAAAGACCTGAAATACATATTTTTCAGTAAGAAAGAAAGAGTTTTCCTCCTAAATTTTGGTGTTCTGCCTATTAGAGCCAGAATTGGTGTTACTCCTTTTTTATGAATAAACTAGCCCTTTAGGGACCATCATAAACAGAAAAATGTGACAAAACTGTTTTGGGAAAGAACACCAAGTTAGAAACACAATTTACAAAAATATAACTTTAAAAAATGCTTTTAAAATAAGACAACCACAAAAAAACTGAGATATAATGTGGTTTCATCATACATCTAAAAGTAGAATTACTCATTATCTTCATAATCCCTAAGAGTACCATTTTATAATTTGCCTGATGATTTGATTTTATGTCCTAGTGGCCCCAAAGGTGGTAATAAGTGATTATAAAAGCCTTGACCGGAAAGTGCAGGCTGCTGACTTTTTTCCAGACATTTTCTCAAGAAAACTAAATTGTACCCCAGGTGGGCAGTGTCACTCAATCAATCACTTGTGCTTCCTGGAGGCTTTTATGATCAGAATTTACCTTTTCCTTCTCTTTGCAATACCAATTTTTTTCTTAGCCAATGACTAGAAAATATGCTCTGAAAGAAAACTAAAAATTGTAGAATTTTTCCTTCTTAAACAGTCAAAAGACAGTAGATTACCAATGTATTTATTCTTCATTTCACGCCAAATGTTTTCTCACCTCTCTTGCTTCCTTTTAATAGAAAATTTGTGAATAATATGAGATAAACACAACTAAGAGTGGAACGGGCCTTGTCATGTGTCGTTTAAGAAGTGTTTACCTACTGGGGTGCCTGGGTAGCACAGTGGGTTAGGTGTCCAACTCTTGGTTTCAGCTCAGGGCCCTGATCTTAGGGTGTTGAGACTGAGCCCTGCATCTGGCTCGAAGCTTCCCACTGAGTCCCTTGAAAGTCTCTCTCCTTCTCCCTCTGCCCCTGCCCTCCCTCTAGCAAGCACTCACTCACTCACTCTCTCTCAAATAAATAAATAAATAAATAATCTTTAAAAAGAAGAAGAAGAAGAAGAAGTGTCCACTACCACAGTTTGAAACAAACTTTTGGTTCCTATTGATAAAATATTCATGGATTTTTCAAAAAATAAATGACCACACTAGGCCCAAATAAGAAATAGATGTTAATCCTTGAAAAAGCTTCTTTTTGACCGTCATCTACTTCTACAATCTGACAGGAGCTTCTCCTCCCTCTTGCGTGAAGGAATTCAGCAATGAAGGCTGAGAGTGTGCTAAAGGCTGGTTGGACAGGCCACACTGAGGAAGAGAAGACCCTGGGCCTGCGAGATGAACTTGCCCACACCGCCCAGCAGATTGCCTTCTGTAGGGCTATCCTTGCAAAGCAGCATAAGTGAGTGAGGGGTACTGAGCTCTGAGAGCTACCCTTGATCCTGTGGGACTTGTTCCTAGAATTGCCCAGAGAGGCCATTTTTCATCAAAGTCTGAATGATGGCTGGATTACAGAGCTGTTGTAGCTCAGAGATGGGATGTGCTGGTTATCATTTCTCTGCTTGCCTTCAAGATTCATTGAAAGGCTCCCCCTGGGCATGAGGAGCCAGTCCACCTCATTCTCCATCCTTCCCTGCCCTGCTCCGTGCCCAAGGAGATGGATCCCCTCAGATGAGAGGGTGAAAGGAGAGAGTGATAAGGCCTTATTGTCTGACCTCCCTGCTTAGGAGCCGTGTCTCTGTTGGCAGCCATGAAGTTCCACAACTATGTCTCCCCTCGGATGGCCCATCTCTCGTGCTCTAGCTCTCACCAGGCTCCAATACCATTTTCCTCCCCTTACCCCTCCCACCCTGGGGAAAATAATGGCTTCCTTCGAGTGTCAGACTCAAAATCCCTTATTCATTTCCTCAACCCTGGCTGCACCTCTCAAGGTAGCCCCTTTGTTCTAGTCTCTTCATCAAGCTATCTGGGGGTGAATTCTGTTTCCTGTGGGGAACCTGACTGATAAACCAACTGGCACTCATTTGCACAATGAAGCTGTTAAAAGAGATCTTGAGTTAATAAAACCTATTTTCTTCACAGCTTCAGAGTATTGCTTAGGAGTATGGGTTCCAAAGTCAGGCGGATCCGTTCTTATTGCGTGATTCTATTAATGCTTCCCCTTCCTAAATGTCAGTTTTCTTATCAAGAAAATGGAGATAAAACAGTAGTTAGCACATCAGATTGTTGTTAGATTGACATAATGTTTGTAAAATACTTAGCACAGTGCTTAAAACATCAAAGACTGTCAATAAGTTGGAGTTCTCCTTTTTATCTTTATTAAGTATATTTCCATTTTCAAACTATCTGAGAATGCATCTTTATCTCTCTATTAATTGCTTAGCGTTTCTTATTTATGAGATAAAGAGCCAAACACAATATAGAACACTATTATTATCTTGCCAGTTTGGACGCTGGATTCTCAAGGGATTTGTACCTGTAGATTAAGGACCAATAGCAGAGAAAGAAAGGAGTTCCAAGCCTTGTCCTTGGTTACTTTTAGGAAGTAACATTGCTCCTACCAAGTCCCCCAAAACACATACCTAGTTTTTCACTCTTTTTCACACCAGGCTACCACATATTCACCCCATCCTGGACGAGCAATATAATGCATTATCTTGTCCCTTAGTGCAAAACAGAATTTCTCTTTTCATCTGTTCACTTGAAATATACTGAATCAGTTGGTGTTGGTTTAACTGTGAATGACCCCAAACTCAGAATAATAGTAGTCTAAGCAAGATGAAAGCTTATTCTTCCTTCACATAAAATCTGAGTGGGCAGTCCTGAGGTGGTAGGGGGCCCCATGGTGTCAAGGACTCAGGCTCATTGCTCTGCTCTGCACAGCCCTTGTCCTTTCTTTCAAGATGGCACTCTAGCCATTACAGCCATATTCCAAGCAGCAGGATGGTGGGAAAGGGGAAAGATAAAGGACTTTGTGAAATAATAATAGTAAATATATATATTGGTCTCTGCTTCCCAGTTCCTGGCACAGAGCTCCTAGAACTCTTTTAATTTCCTAAGTAGTAAGAGCACTAGGAGCATCTTTTGTCCTAATGTTTGGCCTTTGACTGTAGTTCGGACACAAAATTGCTTGGAATTTCCTGGGTGTGTCTTTTGTTCTAATGAAGCAATTCTTGGTGGTCCCCAGAATAGCTTCAGGATGGGAGCCAGTCACCAGAAAGATCAAACCATAATTACAAGCTTGGAATTTTCAATCCCACCCCCTCTTCTCTGGGAAGTTTTGGGAAGGGGCTAGAGATTGAGTTAGTAATTGCTCATACCTGCGTGATGAAGCCTTCATAAAAATCTCCCAAGTACAGGGGATTCAGAGAGTTTCTGGGTTGGTAAACACACCAACATGTGGGGAGGGTGATGTACCCCAACCACACAGGCTGCACTTAAGACCCTGTACCTCTCCCATGTATCTCTTTATCTGACTGTTCATCCGTATTCTATATCATATTCTTAATTACATAATAAACTGATAAATATGTGTTTCCCTGAGTGAAGTCATTGTAGCAAATTATCAAACCCGAAAAGAAGGTTGGGAAAACCCCGGTTATATAGTCGGTCAGTCTGAAGTACAGGGAATAACACCAGACTTGTGATTGGCATCTGAAGTGAGAGATGGGGGGCAGTTTTGTGGAACAAAGTCCTTAACCTTTGAGACCTGACACTAACTCCAGGTAGTATGAAATCAAAAAGAAACCAGAAAGCTCTACTATCTCTTATTTTGCCCCACCTCAAGCTCTACTCAGATCACAACTTCCAAACCTGAGCAATCAGTGGATCTTGACTATTGAGATTCCCCGTCAAGAAGACTTTTGAGTCATATGCAAATAAGATCAGAATACAAGAGTATTAACCTGGTAATGTGTTAAGTGGTCAGGAAAGAGAGAGAAAGGAGTTGACACCCAGTGAGCAGATACTGCAGCGCTAATGACAAGTGAAGTATATAGCAGGAATGGGAAGCAGATGACAGGTTAAGATCTACTCCAAAGAACTCGGAAGTAGATTGCTTTCAGGGGACACAGTGGGAAGGGGTTTAAAGTCGGAATCTACCAATTTGTCATTCCAGGTAATTGCCTTCCAATGTTGTCTTTGTAGATACTCGTTCCTCTGCCACTCCATAGGATTTTGGCAAGGCTGCCAAGTTGCAGGACTCTGCCTTTGGAACAGATGAGCAAGGACATGAGTGTGTGCATTAGTGATCAGGGCCACCAAGCGTAGACCCTTAGGTCCAATGATAGTACTTCATTCTCTTAGGTACAGTGATTGGTCCCCAGGGATGGGCAACATGTGACCCAGTCTGGGCCAGTTTGAGCCATTTTCTGAGACTCTTCAATTTGGAGCCGGAGGAGAAGGAGTGTAACTTTTTGGAAGTATGTGAATGAGGACCACCAGCAAGCTGTTTTTTTTTTTTTTAACTTCATGGAGAGCACCTGTCTGTAGTGGGAAAGAATGATGGCAACATAGATAAGTGGACAAAGGGTGCATAGGGCAACCAGTTGAGTTCCTCAGTCCAGTCAAACTGGAAGTGACATCACTTCCTGGACTTTCCTGCTATGGAGTCCAATAAATCTCTTATGTGTAAGCTAATTTGAGTTGGGTTCTGCCACTTGTAATCAAAACGAGTGTGAAGGAAGGAAGGAAAGAAAGGAAAAAAGAAAGGAAGGAAGGAAGAAAGAAGGAAAGAAAGAAAGAAAGAGTATGCTCTTCCTATTAGAAATAGATTTAATAAACACTTAAGAGTTCACAGCAAATTCAATGAAATGAATGCTTAAGCACATTAGTGTCTAAGAAATATTTATTAGCAAACAATGGACAAATCAAAGGTGTTAGGAGAATGTCCAAGAAACCAGTTTTGGTCATTTTTGTTTTTTTCCATTCTGACACTGGTAGTTTTTGCTTTTGAAATTTTAAGAGGAAGAAAAACAGATGTGTCAGTCAAGAGAGAAGGAATTGATTGAGAGGCAGTAAAAGGAGGTATGGGAACAGAGTGATGCAAAAGGAAATGTGGAGAGATGGCACGGTGTAGCCCTGGCTATAGTTTGGGAGTCAGGGGACATGGGTCCCAGCCCTGGCTTTGCCACTATAGTTCCATCTACTTGGGTAAACCACTTTGACTAGTTGTAGTTTCTACATCTGAAAAATAAGGAAGCCTGGAATAAAGGATGATGAAGGCCCCCTGGGTTCTAACAGTTTAACATTCTAGTATAGCCCCTATTTCTGCCAGAAAAATGAAGGAAGCAGGGGAATAGGGTACTTCACTATTGGATTCACACCTGTCCAGAGAATGACCTCAGGTTTCCCAAGAAGTCCAGCTTGAATGTCAGCAACAGTCTCAGATCATCCCATGGGCAATTGAGGCTCTGGCTTTCCCTTGGAGGGGACAAAACATGGTCAACAATTATTGGGCTTGGGGTGGAAGTAGATCCAAGGCAGGGGGCCCTGTTTATAATTCATTAAATAATCCATCTAATTCCTTAGGCAGAGAGGGCAGGACCAACCTAGTCTCCCTCTTCTCTCCCCACCCTCTTCCTACCCACTGAGGAATCCTGACCCACACTAAGTCCTATCCAGAGGAGCAAACCTGGAATCCATCCAACCTAGGAAGTGCAGCCTGCTTGGCAGAGACCTGAGCAAACCAGTTTCACACAGGAAAATTCAATAGCCTGCTATTATCACAGTAAGGGAGGCAGTGGGAGGGGCTGTCCGTCCCATCTATCACAGTGGTTTGAGGGGAGAAGGAGAAATCAGAATGGGCAGAAGAGGTAAATAAGCAAACAGGGAAAGGAAGCATTATAGAAGGTGCTCCTGCCCAAAAAATTGGGGCTGAAGGGTACTCTGTGAGAAGAAAGGAGTTTTCTTCTAATTCTTTTAAACTGTTTTCTCCATCTCCACCAAAATGGTCAGGAAGATGTCTCTCGGTTCTTAGGGTTCTGAAAGGACTTGGTACACAGTAGGCGCTTAATAAATACTTACTGAGTGAAAAAAAAAATCAATGAATAGATGGACAAATCTGTTTGTCTCCATGTTCACTCTCTGCAATATGCTCCATGGAACAGAAGACATGATAAGGACAGGGGACCCTTGAAGGCTCGGTTGGGGCTGGTAGTCCCCACTGTGGATATCCAGGCAGAGTCATAATGGGTCACATCACACAGAGGGCATTTCCTCCAATCAATGAGCAATTGTTAAAAAAAAAAAAAAAATGCCCCTTTGGGCCCAGGCCCACGTAGATGCTAGTCTTGAACTTCTCCTAACCAAAGGGACAGTGTTAGCCTGTATAGAACAATGATAAGAACCATATAAATTGATAAATAGCCTTATGTAGGGAGAACTATAATTGCAATTAAATGTCAAAGAAAAGAGAGATGAGTGGGGGCTGGAACAGCCTAGAAAAACTCTATTGAAGTGGGATTTGACCTTGATGCAGAGAACAGGTGAATGTTCATTGACTTGGGAGGAACTTGGATTAACATTCTGAACTCTGATCCCATCTGAGTCATCACAGTGTTATTTTCCAGATGCACGGCCAAGCCCCCTTCCAATTTGCCTACCATAGTCTGCGTGGCAGGCGAGATTTCCATCACCATTGGAGCAGAGGGGGGCCTCACAAAGAGCAGTGCAATTTGAGTGCTGATGAGGCCAACAGGTTTGATTCTGAAGTTTATTATTGCTGCCAGCCTCTAACCTAGACATATAAATTTGCTGCTTCAAATGTTCCATCAGGAGAATCGGCTGGGGAGCACTAATCCTAAGTGAAACCATCTTGATTACAAAGGAAGAAACGACAACACCGTATCGTTTAACTGCTGAACTTTACAATGAAACACAAAGCGGCATTAAAGTTCTCTGCCTGTAATGCCATGGTTTAAGCAGTTAATCTTATTTTAGCTGAATGGCATGTTCATTACAGCAAATAAGTAGGTAATATGTGGGATTACTGAAAGGAAAGATAAATTAAGCCAGTTATGGGCATCATGTTGATTTTTTTTTAACTGTCTGGTTTAACTTGGTATTTTTCAACAGTCAGATCTAATATATACTCATCTAGCAGAGATTAAATAGATGGGACCCTTGCCCAGAAAAGGTATTATATACAACTTAAGATGCTAGTTTTAAGGGCAGCAATCCATGATACTCAGAACTGCCTCCAGCCTAGAATCTTCAGGGCTTAACCTAGAAGGTTCCTGAATGGTACAATGGCAGTTCTCTCTTCCCATTAAATATGTTTTCACCATTTATGCTTCTCCAGGGCAGCTGAAGGGGTCTCAAATATCTTTCTGGGTAGAACTGCTATGAAGACATCTTCCAACATAACGTATAGTGCAGGAATGCATTTCATCTCATTTACATGTGTTTTCCTCAAGCAAGTATTACTCTTCCCCCAAATGCCATTCACTGAACTAGGAGGACGAGAGGAAAGGGAGATATATAGTCCCGGAACTGGGGAAGATTACAATTGAGTCAGGAGAGGAGGGATAATAGTCACCAATATAAGGCCCCTAGGAAACCATGGCTCCGAGAGGGTGTTCAATTGAGTGCCAGTTGCACAG
Source organism: Lontra canadensis (assembly GCF_010015895.1). Classification (NCBI taxonomy): domain Eukaryota; kingdom Metazoa; phylum Chordata; class Mammalia; order Carnivora; family Mustelidae; genus Lontra; species Lontra canadensis. The sequence continues at coordinate 24,482,894 of NW_022631008.1, forward strand.
TGCCATCCATAAGGGGAAAAAACGAGTGCCGACTGAGTGATATGACGTACTGGATATTGGGCATTGGACTGTATTGGTATACTTACTCTCATTTAATTTGCACAATAATCTTGTGAGGGCAGTATTACTACCTCCCATTTTCATAGCCCTCCCAAAGTGAAGGCTCAGAGAAGAAAATTGCTTGCCCAAGTAAGGGGAAAAACAGGAGTTTAAGCCCAGGTCTGATTGATCCTAAAGCCCTTGCTTTTTCTTTCATGGTAAGCTGCTTCCTTAAGAAATATGAAGAGTCAAGAGCAGAAGAAAATCCTAAAAGATGGAATGAAAGGAATGGAATTGGATCCGAGTCAGAATGTGTCTTCAGTCCAACTTAAAAACCACAAAGTTCTTGACCAGTACCTAGTTGACAATCCATTCTACTTCCAGGAATGGCCTAAAGAAATAAACTTTTCAGATAATGCAAAGACCTTAAAACATTTTGACTCCAAAAATAATCCCCTCTTGAATTTTATGCCATTGTTCTGTTTTTATACTATTCATTCTCTCATATAGATTAATGAATATATAGAGAGCATATATAGAGAGACATCCCAAAGAATATTTTTATTGTATGCAGTCATTATTATTTAAATTTATCCATATATTTTACCCTTTACATCAATCTTATCTTCCAATACCTCTGAGTTTCCATCTAGGTTCACTTTATTTCTGTCTGAAGAACTGTTTTTAGTATTTCCTTGAATATGTAGGCCTGCTTGTGAGAATTTTCTGTTCTTATGTCCAGATGTGCCATTATTTTCCCTTTTAATTTTGAAGAACATTTTTGGCTGGGCATATAACTCTCAATTGTTAGTTACTTTCTTTTAGAACTTTGAAAATACTCTATTTGTCTTTCTGGCTTTATTTCTTTTGAGAAACAAGCAATAAGTTTAATTGTTGCTCTTTTAAGGGTAACTTACCTTTTCTCTAGCTTTTTTATAAGATTTTCTCTTTGGTTTTCATTTGCTATGAATGTGACTCGGTTTTTTTGGTTTATTTTAAATTCTGTTCAGGCTTCTTAATTTGTTACATTTTTCACCAGTTTTGAAAATTCTCAGCTATTATCTTTTCAAAAATTGCTTCCATCCCATTTTCTTTCTCCTTTGCTTCAGGGAATCTTAATCACATTTATATTAAATCTTCTTAATGCATCCCTTATACCTCTTATCCACCCCCTACCCAATCTGTATTTCCAAACTTTTCTCTAAGTTTTCTTCTGGAGAAACTCTTCTAACTTACTTTGAATTAACTTTTTAACAATGCCTTATTTGCCATAAAACCTTTCTATTAGGTTAATTTCAGCTACCATATCTTTTTATTTGGGATTTGGTTCCTTTTTATTGCTTTTATAATTGTCAATCTTGTTTTTTGTTTTACCTCTTTAACTTTTGCTTTCTTGAAGACAAAACTATTTCATTAAAAAAAAAAAAAAAGTAGGCTCTGAGAACAGAAGTTTAGTCCATTCAGGACCTCAGTGTCCTAGTGGTAATTCTGTCCTTCTCAATGATGTGGACAATGAATCTCATGCCTGACAGTGCATCCCGATGCACAGCGTTAGCATGGTTTGTGAGATGGTTTCAAACAAGTGTTCTAGATCCATGTCAGGCCCCGAGGGATTCACACATCACATACATTTATTTGGAGCAGGCGCCACTGATCACAATGTTGTCAGCCACCATGGGGCAGCAGATAAGGTCTGGAGAGCAAATGAGGCACTTCAGGTTCTTTAGGTCCAACCCAGTGATGACTGGCTCTGTGTAGTAGGGGCCAATCCATCTCTCATACAAGACATTGGCCACCATGCCCAGGGAGGTATAAGACTTGATCTGCTGACCTTCCTTCAGTTCATACAGGTTTAGCTGGAGCTTGAGGTGCTGGGCAACAGTCTGGACATTGGTGGTGAGCCTAGCCAGGCCTATGTACAGCCAATCACCTATGGGAAAGATCTTCTGGAAGTCCATGGTCACCACCTGTGATTAGATGCCAAAGCACCTTTCGGCAGCAATGACCACACAGTTCTTCCCTTTCATTGTCATGATGTCCCCTCCATTATAGGACATACTAGACATGATTGCAGTGTACTTGGACCTCCCATCGCCACAATTCCAGTCAACTGGCTAAGGCCCTCACTGCCTGTTTTACCTCTTTGGATGTATTAAACTACTGAGCAATTTGCTGTCCAGTAAAATCTTAGAGTTGACAACAAAGAAGCAATCAATGAGTTCTAGCCCTACTTATGATACAGAAAGCCTTAAGCACTGCTCCTACAAACTGTTTTGCTTTGTGCAGAGTACAGGAAGAAGAGAAGCAGCCCAAAAAAGTAAGAAGGAAAAAACTGATATGTTAACAAAAGCTTAAAGCTTAAAGACCAAGTGTGAGTTAGCATGACAACTTGGAATCTCCAGGGGCCATGGATACAAGGGAGTTTGCCCCATTTGCCAGCACTTTCCATAGTCCTCCCTGGGTGTTTGTAAGAAAGACTGGGGGGCAGATCAAAAGGATTGAAAGAGCCTTCCTTTGGTGAGATGAGCAGATGACAACCAGATATCACTAGGAGAGAGGCATACAAAGAAATTCTCCCATACAAAGAAAAAGCCATTTGCCACTAGAGGAGTGTACAAAACCTTCCTGTCCCCTGGTGCCAAGAAAAGTTTGGCTGTGGTGGAGGAGGAGTTAAAGAAAAAGCCATCAGGTGCTGAAGGAAGGCAGGAAACCCACCTGTCCCCAGGATTCTTCACTGATACAGAGCAGAGGTCTGGTGCCAGTGAGACAGGGACAGAAAACTCATTCCCATTTAAGACCTCACCCCATTACAATGCAGAGTCTAATTGCCATGGAGAGAGAGAGAGGCTCACCCTAAAACTCAAGACCCCAGGACCTGCATGAGACTGCCTGCCCCAACCATAAGCCTTGCACAAAGAAACCAGCAACAGAATTCTACAGCTGAGAGAGGGACATGACCATGGAGAGAGATCCCATTTGTTGCACATGTATGCAGTCTGCTGAAAGCTGAAGGTGAAGTAGGAACACCAAGAAAAACTCTCTGGCATTCCAGGCCACACACCAAACACAAAGTAGCAGCAGTCTACCACTGGAGGAATTTGAAGCCTATCATATACTGAAGGTAATGATATTAACCTATAAAACCTAAATCCAAATCAACTACTGGTAGGAGACATTCAGTTCACTCCATACTGAAAGTCTGATAGAAAGGTTTGCCTATGTGCAGGTATGAATACTTTTTATCTCAGTTTCTTTTTTTTTTTTAATTTTTAAAGATTTTATTTATTTGTCAGAGATAGAGGACACAAGAAGGGAGAGCTCTAAGCAGAGGGAGAAGCAGGCTCCCTACTCAGCAAGGAGACCAATATGGGACTCAATCCCAGGACCCTGGGATTATGACCTGAGCCAAAGGCAGACACTTAACTGACTGAGCCACATAGGTGTTCCTTTGTCTTAATTTTTACTGTTCTTTTCCATGCAATGTCTGGCATTTCACCAAAAATTATAAGACAAATTAAAAATCAAGAAGAAAATGACAATAATATTGTCAAGGGATAAAGTAGTCAACAGAACTAGATCCAGAGATGGCCCAGATATTGACACTATCCAACAGGAACTTTAAAATACTAAACAATCTGGGGCACCTTGGTGGCTCAGTCAGTTGAGCAGCCAGCTCTTGGTTTCAGCTCAGGTCATGATGTTAGGGTCCTGGGATCAATCCCTGCATGGGGCTCCCTGTTCAGTGGGGAGTCTGCTTGAGGATTCTCTCTCCATCTGCCCCTCCCCCCACTTGTGCTTGTGCTCTGTCTCTCAAATAAATACATCTTTAAAAACAAATAAAATACTGGGGTGCCTGTGTGCCAAATTGTCTTGGTGTCAGTTGAGCAACTGCCTCTTGACTTCAGCTCAGGTCATGATCTCAGAATCATGAAACTGAGCCCCATGTCAGGCTTCATGCTCAGCAGGGATTCTGCTTGAGATTCTTTCCCTCTCCCTCTCCTTCTGCCACTCCCCCTGTTCACTTTCTCTCTCTCTCAAATAAATAAAATCTTTAAAAAAAAAAAAAAAAGGAATGATCTAAACTGAAACGCAAAGCGAAAGTCAGAGTGAATTAACAGAAGAGTGCATCCAATAAAGCTGCGAGACAATATCACATCACCTAACAAATCTAATTGGAATCCCAGAAGGCAATGAGAGAGAGAAGAGGGCAGAAGTGTATTTGATAGTAGAATGGCTGAGAATTTTCCAAAATTAATGAAAGACAATGAAAAGATCTAAGAGGCTCAGATAATGCCAAGGAGAATACAGAGGAAAATATACCTAGACATATCATAGTAAAACTGCTAAAAATCAAAAATTAAGAGGAAATCTTGAAGGTAGCCAGAAAACAGTAAAAATATTATACATAGAAGAATAAATGTAAGAATTATAGCAGACCTCTCACTAGAAACTTTGCAGTCCTGAAGGCAGAGGACTGATTTCTTTAAAGTACTGGCAAACTTACACTTCACCACACTCCTATCAGGTCACTTGAATTTTTGCTGTTGGTGAAACTAATTGGGGCAAATAAAACTGGTGGCACTATGGAAACAAGAGTCGTTGATAGGGCTTAGATCCAAGGAGCTGGGTGGCCTTGAGAGCTAGAAGTGATACGGATATGCCTCATGAAATCAGGCCATCAATAAGCAAGGGTCCCACCCCCAAAAAGGGTTTTCCAGAGCCTGGCCAGGTCAGAGATTACATTCTCTAAATCACTTCCAGCATGGTGGGGTTGGTTACAAGAGAAATTTCTGTACCCATCCAAGCACCTATCCCTGGTGTTTCAACGACACAGAATGAGTGGTGCAGATTTGGCGACAATAGCCAACCTACAAAGGATAGTTCCTGTGACGCCATTACTGGGTATTAGGAGACAGGGGAAAAAAGGAACAGAGAATCTCCAGATGAAGAGAACATAAACCTGGGAGTAACAGCCAAAGAAGCCAAACAACCATTTCATGCTGCTGCTGAGATGTGAGTTGATGCAAGAAGTCCTCAGAGGATGGTGAACTAAGTGTGCCAAGCAGTGTAATTTCAAGCAGTTTCAGCCCTCTGTGGATATGGATATCTATCCATCCTTCATGGATATGAATGGGATACCTATTCCCACCTACTACTACCCACTGAATTTGCCATGCACATACAGTTTCAAGACAAGGGACTCCCAGTGCTCCTTTTCCATACAGCTTTCCATCCCTAGGTCCCTCCTGTATAAACATTTGAGAATCACAGGGTGAAGGTGCAAGGGGAGAGATTAAATCTGGAGAGTCTACTTGCTCACTCACACTCTTTACATCCTGTGCTGTTTGCCCACACCACAGTTATCAATTCTCCAAACCCATAGGAGAAAAGCAATGAGAGAAAGCATGTGTATATGTGTCAGGGTGGGGCAGGGAGGGTAAGGTGGGAAACGCTGGATTTGGGCTGGTAAGAGTTCCTGAGTTGTACAAAAAACACTGCCTTATTTAGTGAAGAACAGTCAAGATACGAAGAGGATTTGGATTTTAAAAGGTCAAGGTCAAGCCGTTTATATGTCAGCTCCTATTACATTACTGGCAACAGCACTTCAAATGAATGTAGAAAATGAGGTACTAATAGGAGAGAGAAAAGGGAAGCTGTAACTTCCCCTCTGGAAACAGGGATCACCGTTGTGAGTGCCTGCCTCTGAAAATAACACATTCCGGTGACCAGAAAACCTCCAAACTTCTTCTGATTACTCTTCTGCCTCAGAAGTCAAAACAGGATAAGCTAATAATTTTCAATCCTATCTACATTCTAGTTGTCTACAATTATTCCAGATAGTTGCTGAATTGTTTTTCACTTCCAACGCATTGGGCAAATCTTTTGGATACCAATTCTGGCACTTAGGTAAGACACTGGAGGATTTGCTAAAATAACTAGCTAAAATGGGCGTATCATTCCTTTTAAAGGTTTGAAATATTTTTATTGCATTTGGGTACTGGGATTTTTTTTTAATGCATTTGTTTATCACAGGAAAAGGCGATTTTAAAAATTATTATTGAAAACCTCCCTACTTTAAGCACAAGTCAGGTCATATTATCTTTTAAAAGCTCTCTTTAGTTTCAAGGAGACAAAGAAAATTTCTGGTTATTAAGTTTGTTACATGTATGACTAATATTTATTATGCCCAATGTAATAGTTTAAAACAAGCAAATTTTAGTGGAGTTGTAACTTTTATGTGCTAGATGTATAATTCAGCATAGGCTTAAGTCCTTTTTATAATCAATACAATCATTTTGGGGAATTTTTACAAGATAAGCCGAGTAGAAAAACATTTGATTAGGTATTTCAAATCTCAATTTTAAAACTATCAAACAATGGCTCAGTCATAAATAAGGAGCTCTATGATGTTCTGCTTCCTTAGTTAAGAGAGAGGAAATAAATGATACACTTTTTAGAGGGAATCCATGCAGAGGGCAGATTAGATCAAGTGATCTTTAGGGATCCATTTGGCTCTAGGAGTCTATGACCAGATGACCTCTAAGGTTTCTTCTAGCTCGGAAAACAATGTACTTGGAACGTAATTTTTTTCTATCTGCAACTGTTACAAAGGTTACTAGTGTAATTTTGCTTTCTTAATTCATTGCTGCTGATGTCTATTATTTATACAATGTCAAGTCTCTGGTCAGGAAAGCAACCCCAACTGTATATAATGTTCTGGGAAAACATTTCACTTTATAAGGAGTACGCTGCAGTAGAATTAGAGCCCATCCATGAAACATCAGAAAATGCCGTCCCATTAGAAGTAACATTTACCAACTAATCTCTGGTGTTACTGATTTAGAGTTACTTTAGGATAGCTGATGCTAGTTCAACCTCTCAAATCCAACAAAAAAATAAATAATCCACAAGCACATTTTTTATTTACAACAAAATTATTAGATGGTACTTTTAAGATTTTATTTATTTATTTGACAGACAGAGATCACAAGTAGGCAGAGAAGCAGGCAGAGGGGGAAGCAGGCTCCCTGGTGAGCAGAGAGCCTGATGCAGGGCTCGATCCCAGGACTGTGGGATCATGACCTGAGCCGAAGGCAGAGGCTTTAACCCACTGAGCCACCCACGCGCCCCTAGATGGTACTTTTAAAGTAGGCAGTTAAACTCAATGCCTGAAAAACTGAAATGTGATGTTCAGTTACATCTGAAGTTTTAAAAATGCATTTAAAAATCAAATATGGCTTGGGACGCCTGGGTGGGTCAATCAGTTAAGCATCTGAATCTTGATTTTTTGGCTCAGATCACGATCACGGGGTTGTGAGATCATGCCTTGCACTGGGTTCCATGCTGAGTGTGGAGCCTGCTTAGGATTCTCTCCCTCTTCCCTTCCCTTCCCCTCCCAACCCCCTTGCTCTCTTTCTCTCTCAAACAAAACAAAACAAAACAAAAAAACATAAAAAAAAACAAATATGGCACTGCAATTTCCTTAAATTACTTCCTTTATTTCAAAGTGTCAAAAAGCTAAAGATGATCTTATGCACACACATAAGCAATGTGTCTCAGAATTTGAAACTATGCAAAGAATTTTTCAGTATCACCTAAAAATGAAGTATCTACACACTTTAGTGTAATGCTTAATACTTACTTTTGAAATCTATTGCTGATGCTACTTCTAAAGACCAACGACTCAACCAGAAAAATAGTAAAAGTTGTTTTTTCTTTTCTAAAGTGCTTATTAGCAACCATATCCAAAAGCAATGGTTTTTAGAAACACATAACATTGAAAGGTGATCAAAGAGTCACTACTTACAGATTCAAATATGCCAGTTTGTAACTCTGCATATGTAAACTGGTTTTATCTGCATTAATGACAGATTGCTTTCAATGGCCCTCAACTCTATGCTTCAAATCAAGACAGTGCTATTAGTATCAGCAGCATGAACAGTGACAGTGGAATAAACCCCAGCACATTTTAAGTGGATCACAGCAGACTAGAAAACCTGTAACAGCTTCTGGATATGTTATATATCCAAAGATGAGCCTTCTTGCTCACTCTGCATATACAGTAAACATGAAAAAAAATTCAAAACTTTCTTACCTCATTATAGAGCAGTTATAGTATACAAAGGGATTAAAATTCTACTATTTAACCTAACTCTTACTTCTATATAGAGCAGACTTCATTCTCTCAACATTTAAAACAAAGCCTATTTTCACCAAGCAAGCAAGCAAGCAAGCAGGAATTAACAAATGAAATACCTAGCACTAAAAACCTGAGGAAAAAAGTTATGCCCAATTCTGAAATGAAGCTTAAAGAAAGCTTGATTTAAACATTCCAAAATAGAATTTGCTTTCTGACAGTGAAACATCTGACTTCATTTCCATCATGTCACATTTATCTGTTTAAATAACTTAGAAAAAAAATAAACATCTTATCCTAAATGCTTTCTGTATCAGACTCTCATCTTAACTCATGCCCTCAACATGAACCATTCAACAGTTTTATGGTGAGCGTCCCCTTAGGTCCTTCCCTATCTATTTTCTGAGCCTTAAGGTTTTTTTACCCCACCTTTCTTTCCCCTCCAAAAATCTTCATATAACCCAAGAGAAACTTAATTTAAAAAAAAAAATCACAACTTAAATATATTGTGATAATGCTACGTTTGATTTAAAGTAGTAATAAATTATAAATTGCCAAATAGCTTCATGTAATTCACAATGCAAATCCCTAGTAGAAAAAGAATCCATCTTGCCCTGAATATAATACAGCAGTCCAGTGATTTCAAATTACTTATGAAATAAAGACAAAAATAAGGCGCAAAATACTATTTATAGTAAGAACCCAGTTACCATATATCTTTTTACAAAGATAAATGTAATGTGCCTTCCTGCTTCTAAAAATTGCTAGGGAGGTTTATAATTAGTGGTTTCAAAAGTGACTTTAAGGAAACTAGAGATTGAGTCACATATTATTTATAATATATATGATATTAAATATATATGTAACAATAATACTGCAATGGTGAATTTAATCTTTGGACCGGCTACTTTTGGCAAATATATTTCTTTTTCCAAAGTCTTTGCTATAACTGATTAATTTTTAAATGTTAGTTTTCAAAAACTCTGCTACTTAAGTACTACATTTATAAGGAGATACCAGAAGTCTCAAAGAGTAATAATATGCCTACAAAATAAAATGAAGATTGTTCTTGCACCTTATGTTATTATAACAAATACACTTTAAAATAAATGACATTGCTAGGCCTGGATATTCAAAAGACCCAAACCCTTAAAAAGGGGATGGAAAAGGAAAGAAAAATGGAAAATTCTTATTTAAAAATAAATCTGAAGTTCTTGCATTTCTTAGGAACTTGACTTGTCAAAATCAGTTTATCTTCTTTCGGACCAAGCTCTATCTTCCACCATTCATCTACGGAACATGATGTTAATTCTCCGTTTTGTAGATTTCAGTTTGAATTTTCTTGAATGTTTGCAAAGCTGGTACTGGACTTGAGACGTTTGGCTAGATAAATCAGAAGTATTATATTTTAAGCATAAGTTATCCAAACATAATTATTTATTATTTTTGTGTACACTAGAGTATTCACTTATTAACTCTATGTTTGATTCAAAATAGATGATTTTCAATAGAAAATGGAATCAATTTTCTAAGAATCAAAGCCTAAGCCTATTTTCTTCTACCAACCTCAAAAAAGATAACTTTGCTTGAAGCCATATATGCCTTTGTTAGAAGCAGTATCAAATAAAACAGACATAATTTATATCGTCCTGAATATTATAATCTCAAATACATAATGCAGCTAAGAGTACTCTACTTAAAAAACTGGAAGTGCTATAAGGTACAATAATATAATGATATATTTAAAAGTCTAAGTTAGAAATTCAAGTCTAGATTTCTCTTAAAATAATTCTATAATATCAAAAAAACTGTCCAAGTAGAAAAAAATTTAAATGGCTTACGAAGAAAAGTGAGTTGTATTACACACACAGACACAGACACACAATTATATATGGCTGTTAATAAAATATATACAATCAATTTTGATTACAATGCCAATGGGACTGAGTCATTAGGGTTAGTAAAGAAAATCATGCTATTTCACTTGGTAATACTCATGCTGATAGTTAAACATCAATGTTTCTCATGTTCCAGAAATGAAAAACAACCGTGCTGGAGTAAAAGTATCTTACATTGCATAAGGAGGAATCTCTCCACTTTAGAGGTTTTTCAACATGAGAGTAGAGGTTGTGAGTTAGAAGGTCTGCAATGGGACCCAGGCACCTACTTTTTTGTTCTGCTTTAAAGCTCTGCAGACAATTCTGATATGCGCTCAAGGGTGAAAACCAGTGTTTTAGTTTCTATCACAGCCTCTGCTGGTTTTCACTCTGAGCGCAAGATGACAACATAACGTTCCGGACCAATGTATTGCTTCAGGCTAAACTAAAGGGCAACTGAACCTAAAAAACAGCCTAAGCTAGGAGTCTACTCTTAAGCGTTCTGTGGATTTGGAAGGCAAACTAAATTAAGAGGGCTTTATTTTTATTATTATTATGCTGTTTAAAACCACTAGAAGTAATCTAGCTTCCTATTAGGTACCAAATTTATTAAACGAACCAGGTGGCAATATCAATGAGTGCATAGATCTCCAACTTCCTTGTTTCCTTATTCTCTGATAAATCCCTACATCCTTCAAAATTCTATCCCAGGGGATACTAAAAACAAAACAAAACAAACAAACAAACAAACAAAAAACCAGTTCTACCCAAGAGATCGTCATCTAATGATAAGTTCCAACATCCCAAATGCAGAGTTAGTCTTATTCTCCTAGTCTTATTCCAACCACACTGCACGCCTCTGCTACATTTGTTGTAGTAACTGGATTACAGCAGTGTGTTCTTTGAGGGTATATATTGTGCCTTGTTCCTTTTTTTAATCTCTAATTTCTACCATAGGACTTGACAAATGGGGGCATAAAAAATTGTGGCATAAAGAAAAGTAAGTAACAAAGTCCATCAGGTAACAGCATAAGAACTGTTTGCTTACACTAGCATTTTCTTAAATTCATAAATCAATTCATAAACAATGCTTCCAGGAAACATTAATAGGTGTTATGCAAAAGTTCTACTGTCAAGTTTGGGGAATGTAATCTTAGAGCCTTTAATTTATATTCAGGTACATTATAAAGATCATAAAAAGGAATTTCACAGGATTAGCATTTTAAGGAACACACTCTAGGAAATGCTATCATTAAATACAATGTTCTTTTATTCGATGAATTTTTTTTAAGATTTTATTTATTTATTTGACAGAGATCACAAGTAGGCAGAGAGGCAGGCAGAGAGAAAGGAGGAAGCAGGCTCCCTGCTGAGCAGAGAGCCCGACAAGGGGCTCGATCCTAGGACACTGGGATCATGACCTGAGCTGAAGGCAGAGGCTTTAACCCACTGAGCCACCCAGGCGGCCCGCGATGAATATTTTTGGGCACCTACTATAGGCCGGGTACTTTCTAGATGCTGGTGATACAGTGATGAACAAGATAAACAAAATCCTCATTCTGATGGAGCTTACAATTGAGTCAACTGTAAGACATAAACTAAGTAGAAAATAAATGAACAAACAAATAAGGTAGAAAATAAATGAACAAGTTCATTTAAAAAGTGATTAAGTATCATTAAAGAAAGATTATAGATATAGGAGAATTAAAAGAAGGTTGTATTCTTATGAAGGTCGTAAAAGGTAACTTGAAGTAAGTAATCGCGGACCTAAGACCTGGATGTCAAGGAGTCAGTCAAGGGAAGTAGGGAGCGGCAGTACAAAAGCTTTGGGAAGCAGGCAGTGTGAATGAGTCCGGTGTTTGAGAGGAGCAGAAAGAAGGCCAAGCTACCTACACAGAGCATCATGAGCAAAGAGAGAAGTGGATACAGTGAGTTTAGAAAGTTAGATGGGAGACCAGGTCACACATAGCTTAGAAGTTAAATTTCAATTTTATTCTAGATGCAACAGAAACACATGAAGGGTTTTAAGTGGGAGAAAAGCATAGTATGATTTGTGTTTAAAAAATTACTCTAGCCACTATACGAAGAATGGATTGTAGTAGGTCAAAAAAATGGAAGCAGGGATACCAGTTAGGGGACTCCCGCATGGGTGGTTAAGAGATGGGATGACTTGGGGTAGGGTATTATCATGGAGGTACAGGAAAGATAATTTAAGAAACATTTTTGGAAGTAGGGCTATTGGTACTTGTTGATGGTAGTGAAAAGGTGTGGGAAAGAGAATATGGGAATAGGGAAATAAAAAAAGAAAAGAATTAAGAAGTTAAAGATAACAAGGCTTGTGGCTTGTACAAACAGATGGATGATAGTGCTTTAGAAAACAAACATACAAAAACCCTGATCAGAAGCAGTAAATATCTTCCACAGAGTTAAATTATTTGCAAAATAGATAAGATGCTAAACTTTAAAAGTACACCAAGTCCCCCAAAATAAAGTTTTTCAACAGTGAGTTCCCTGCAACCTTTGCTATTATTCTAAATAAGTGCTTTTAGGACTGAGTTATTACTTATTTTAGAGACTGCTAGCAATCTTTGAAAAGCTTTACTAAATACCCTCATATTAAAGACTCTTCCCTCTATTAGCTAGCTTCTCAAGAAAACAAAACATTACAAATTCAGTTAAAACTGATCTGTAAGTAACCTTTTTTTAGTTAGATATATTAGAAGTGAGGGTAAATAAACTATGAAGAACTAAGAAAGGCTAGAAAGAAATTTATTGGGGGGGGGGTGCCTGGGTGGCTCAGTCAGTTAGGGATCCCAACTCTTGATTCCAGCTAAGGCTATGATCTCATGATCTCCATGCTCAGTGCAGTCTGCTTGAGGTTCTCTCTCCCTCTGCCCCTCCCCCTGCTCGTGCCCTCTCTCTAAAACAGGTAAAGCTGGAAGGAAGGGAGGAAGAAAGAAAGGAAGGAAGGAAAGAAAGAGTAAGAGAGAAAGAGAAAGAAAGAAAGAAAAAAAAGAAAAATTTATAAAGGAAAGAATTTTTATTTCATAGGTTCCTAGACTAGAATAATTTTTAAGAGAAAAAAAGCCTAACTTTTTTCTACAAAACGCATTCTCTATTTAAAAAGTTAAAATTACTGGGGCGCCTTGGTGGCTCAGGTCATGATCTCAGGGTCCTGGGATAGAGCCCCACATCGGGCTCTCTGTTCAGCGGGGAGCCTGCTTCCCTTCCTCTCTCTCTGCCTGCCTCTCTGCCTGCTTGTGATCTCTAATAAATAAATAAATAACCTTTTAAAAAATAAATAAATAAAAACTAAGATTAAAATTACTAAGGGATAAGCCCATATCTTCATCCTGGTAATAAATAAGAAACCATGACAGTGGCTTCTAAGTGGCTTCAGCTGGATGGGATTTTCTAGTTAGTGCTTTTTCTGCTCTGCCCTATTTGATGGGGAGTATGTGTTGAGCACATGCTGTATGTCAAGTAATGATCTTGCAACTAGGATTCTAATTTGTTCATAAATCATCTGTGTTTTCACCATAGTTTCTACGTGCCTTTTTAGATGGCTTTCTAGGTGGCTCTGCCATGGCTTCAATGCGCCTAACAGCTGTCTATCTCCCTACTATGGCCATTTCAAGTCTGCAAAACCTTTGTTGCTATTCTTCTGTTGCTGCCAGCTTTATTCCATGCTTTCTCAAGTAAAACATCCGAAAGATCGTGTACTGTTGACTTTGGTTATCTGTAATTATAAACTTCTTACATATCTCTTCTATTAGTAAGTGTAACTAAAATTTGAAGTAAAAAGCTTTTTTAGCTTAATACAGTTTGAGTTTGCAGAGCATATACATCATTTCTAAAACAGGCCTAAGTGTTTAAAATACAGGTGTTAGCTAAATAAATAAACAGTTGTAAAAAGGAACTTACGTAGAATGAGTTTGCGTTTCTTTTGCTCCGAATGAAGAAAGCTACTGAGGTAAAAGACAACAGGTAGAAAGAGAATAAACACAGAAACAGCGATGACAGGCACTGTGTCACTGCAAGGGACTGAACAATTGAAAGTTCGACTCCAAAGTTTTCGGGTAATATTCATCTGGAACAGTAACAAATAAAATTATTTTATTTTACATTTGTCTTCAATTCATATAATTGTTTTATTAATCACATAACAGGCATCCAGAATTTAAATATATATCCCTAAAAAATCTACTGATAGTTGAAGACAATTTCTTCTCCCAGGGAAGTTCACAGTCATTATGTAAGTTTATATCCATATAGAAATTTCATATTCTAAATTCACAGCACCATCCAAAGAATGCCAACCTTCACAGATCGCAAACAGAGAATCTGTAACAATACGAATATGGTTAGACCATGCTTCATTCATTAAAAAAGACTGGAAAGGGTAATTATGTGAGGTGATAGGTGTGTTAATTAACTCAACTGTGCAAACCCTTTCACAATGTGCGTATATCAAATTATCACACTGTACACATTAAATATATTACAATTTTATTTGTCAATTTTACCTCAATAAAACTAGGGGGGAAGGCTTACAAAAAACAAAAAACTTTTTTCTTATGTTACATATAATCTCACTGAGCTTGCCGCATTATTTTTAGACGGAAGTAAAAATATCAACTAAATATAGCTGCTCTTCAAGAGATGATATCTATGAAATGTTTAGCATATTACCCAAGATATTATGAAAGATTCATATGGCAAGCAATTTAAGTACATAATATCTAATGAGTCATGGAAACTGTATTAGATAATATCTTATTTAGCCGCATACAGTAAAAACCGACATTTAGGGTCAGCAATACCTCATTTTCACTGAGCCCACGGTTTCTGTCAAACATGCTAAGTGATATATGGAAACTCTCAAATTTAATGTTGAAAATAAATTTAATAATGTTCTTGCCTGAATTTTGTCTGAGATTCGATTTGCAATTGGTGCTTTGTATGTTTACTGCTAGGTTTTGCTTATTATGAGAAGGATGTTCTAAAACAGGGGGTCATGTTGATGTCCTGTGTAAACCAACTTATGTCAGAGGATCGATATTCATTTTTCTTTATTTTAAAAATTATGAAATAGACTATTATTCTTAAAACATACATTTAGTGTTTATAGAGAGCCTATTGGAAGCCAGGTACTAATCCAGACATTAGAGCAGTAAAAAACCAAAAATCCCCCATGATGCACCCATTTTAAGTTTGACATTAAGTGCTTTTTACCATCTCGAATATTATTGATGGGCTATAGTTCACTCTGAGCTGTTGTTATTCACATTCATCATTCTCAACCATTAAGTTTATCAATTTGGACCTTAAGCTCTCTTTGAGCCAGTAATTTCTCTTTCCTTGGATGCCTCAAAACTCAGGCACCATAGTCCCATAAAAAGGCAGGAACGCCATCTAGTGGTGCCCCATGTGAAGGCAGCCTATACCATGGAGGAAAAGGCTCTTCTTGCCAAACAATACACATTACTAATAGGCCCACTACATGCTAGGCACTGGGCGAAATACTGAATAGCAAACAAAAAAGGACATGAGGTCCTTGTCCTCATGTGGCTAATTTTTTAGTGAGGGGTGACAGGCTATCAATAAGAAAACAAATTAAAATTTTCCGATGATAATGAAAAATAAAAGCAGTGGGATATAAATGGTTGCAGAAACACAATGATAGCAAACCAAAGACTTCTTTAATCAGCAACAAGCGCACAAGAAACTGAAATGTAAACTTATAACACCAATGCCTCTGGCAAATGAAACATATCGTCAAACTTGAAAGACCAAACAAACAAACAAACAAACACCCTTGAAAGACCAAATATACCAAATTCTCAACTCATTTATGAAGTACTTGATTAGTGTCCATTTTAGTTTGACAGATCAGGATATTCTAAAATTTTACTACTTATAACCAGTAATTCCTAGCTGAAGACCGCATATACAGATTCCAGCCTACCTCTAAAGGGGAAAATGATACGAAAGGCACAATCAACAATACCGCAAAATACACATCGTATCAGAAGTGAATTACTTACTGCGTCTTCCACATCAATGCATAAATGTGTTCCAGATTCAGCCTTATTCTCAAGTTCATTCATCTTCTGCATTTCGTTGTACAAACCACTCAGAGTTTTGTATGCTTCACGACAGTTTTTGCAAACTTCTGAATAATTCCTTAACTGCTGAAGACCGTGAATGCTCCCCTAAGACATCAAAGGCACATATAATATACATTACATCTCTTTACCACAAGCTATTTGGCCTCCTAGAGTGTAAGTACAGGAAAAATATAGCACATTGAGGTCCAGAGCTGTGATGCTAGACAGATTAGTAAATCACTGTTGAGCCTCAGTTTTACCATCTATAATATATTGCTACCACCACCTGTATTCTAGATCTCAAGGACTAGAGGGACCTGGTATGAAAGGCAAGCATAGAGCAAAAACAGGGGCGCCTGGGTGGCACAGTCAGTTAAGCATCGGACTCTTGGCTTTGACTCAGGTCATGATCGCAGGGTCCTGGGATCAAGCCCTGCCGTGGGCTCCGCACTCAGTGTGGGGTCTGCTTGAGATTTTCTCTCTCCCTCTTGGCCCTCCCACTCATGTTGTCTTTCTTTCTCTCTAAAATAAATAAAATCTAAAAGAAGGAAGGAAGGAAGGAAAGAAGGAAGTCCTTCTTATGTCAGAGGACTTATGTCCAACTTATGTCAGAGGATCGATAGTCCTTCTTATGTCAGAGGATCGAAAGAAGTCCTTCCTTCTTTCCTTCCTTCCTTCCTTCTTTTAGATTTTAGATTCTAAAAGAAGGAAGGAAGAAAACCACTGTACTAGCCACTGGTAACAGAGAACAACAGCTCAGATGCCAAATTACTAATGCCTAAATACCAAAAATTTCCTAAATCATCTGGTCATTATCTAGCTTACTCTCACAGAATAAATAAAATATGTCCTTGCCTGAGCTGACTTAACACTGAAGTCTGCCTTACTGAAACAGAGGGGACTTTATTAATGGGGAAGGAAAAGGCACCAAAACTACATCCCCACTCCACTCTCATATCCCAAGGCTTGTAATCCAGTCCTCTCTAGTCAACAAAAAGGGACTAATGCCAAAGAATTATATAACCTAACGCGAAGGTAGTGGATATAACATACAAGATATTATATTACTGAATCTCAACCTTTTCTACTTCCCGAACCGACATTTGTCTTTTCAAGAACAAGTTTGTTTAACCAGTCAGTTCACATTCCTGCTTTCTCTTCCCCTTATTCTTTACCTTAGAGCGTAAAGGAAAATGCTGGAATGAAAGAGAAGAAGAAAAATTAAAGGAATTAAACTGATGTAGCCCCCACAATGCTACCCTCACCATCTATCTGACAGAGAAACAGTCTCCTTAGTTTTGCCACAAGAAAAAGCACATGACCGGTTTTTCACAGAACCCTGGTGCATTTAGCTAAATGTGTTAGGTCAAACATAGAGCACAGAACCTTGAAGGGGGAATGTAATTTAGCCACTGATATGAAAATGTAAAACGCACATACCTTTTAACAGAATAATTTCCCTTCTAGGAATCTACCAGACAGTTAAAGTCAGAGAAATACTCCAAGTTATATGGGAAAAAAAGACATGTTTGTAATCGTAAAATACTGAACCAGATAAAAATCTCCATCAACATGGGGACTGACTGAATAAACGATGGCAGAGCCTAACGATAAAAAGCTTTGCAGTGCTTGAAAGGAATGAGGAAGTAGCGTTCTGGGAAGAGGATGACAGAGCCCAGTGCCTTGTGTCCTAACTTCCTTACTGAAGAGATTCAAGAAAAGAAAGGTATATCCAGGCACTTGAGTAACACCTAAAATAGAAAGAGGTGACATGCAATTCTCCTCACAGGAAGGTTATACTGTAAGACAAGCTACAATTCCTGCCCCAGAGGGACTCACCAGAACCAGTCCCTTGTGAACCTTGATCCTCTGTGCCCACCCACTGTCCTCTAGCGATGCAACAGGCGAGCACAGTAGCCCTAACTTGCCAGCAAATCCATCCACAAAAAACAGTCTTTCCACAGCCACCAAGACAGTACAGGTTTCCAGAGAAGCCATCTACAAACACTTAACTACCCCAGATGGATCTGGTTTGGAATTTAAACCCACATCCCAGCCCAGTCACCGAGCTTGGAGCTACTGCCACAGCCCACATCACCAGTTTCATTGCTACCCTTGAAAGAGGACTTCGTTACTTCCCTTTTGACTCAAACTTTTTAGTAGGGTTTTTCTTTCCCATTGGTCTCTTGACTCAAGTGGGAGACCCTGAGGGCAGAGCAACCCCTAATGGGAGCCAACAGTACCCCCCTGAAGCTGCAAGAACTGCCCTAGCCTGTAAGACCCCACCCGGAATGATTCCATGACAATGATCCCTTTGACCTTCAAAGACTACCTGCAGGTATCCGCCCACCTTTGCCCCACATTTTCCTTATATAAACCTGGAAGGAGTTTTGGCAGGCACTTTGGTGACAGTCTTTCAGAGGCTAGCTCAGCCCCCATCCCCCACCCCCGCCCCACTTCCCAGTGTAGGCCTCACGGAAATTCCTTTCTGGTTTCAACACCATCACCATTCATTTCTCTGCCTTTGGATTTAGTCAGCAATGAGCGGCCAAACCTGGTGTGCTGGGGACCCCCGGAGCCAGGTGCTCTTGCACCGCCTCGTCCCAGTGCACCACTCTTTAGCTGGTTCCCTTACACACACAAACACACACACACACACATACACACACACACACTACCTTTAATATCCCCAGAACTCAGTCTTTGGGGCTTCTTTATATCATATAGCTTCACTCACTCACATCCAGTCTCACGGCTTTAAATGTCATCTGTACCTGATTTGACAATTCTCAAATCTCCATCTCCAGCTCACCCATCTCCCCTGCACTCCAATTTCATTTATAACACTATTCGATATTTCAACTTAGATACTTAATAGCTATTTCATCTTAACTTGTTCAAGACAGAATCCCAATCCCTTAAAACCAGTCTTTCCTGAGGCTCCATCATCCTCTCAGCTACTCAGAGCCAAAAACCTAGGAGAACCCTGGTTCTTCTTCCTTTTCCATCAGCCTCCACCATTCTCAGGAATTACCCAATCTACCAGCAAGTCCTCTTAGATACGCTTCCAAAATATATCCTAAACTGATCTACGTTTCTCCAACACTGCAGCCAGTACCCCAGTCCACACCATCTCTCTCCTGTGACAGCCTCTTAATTAGGTTTCTTCTTTCCATTCTTGCCTAGGTTCAACTGAGTTTCTCCACAGGGCAGCCAGAATGCTGTATTAACATGCAATTCATATCATGTCACATTCCTGATTTAAATGGCTTCCCATTGTGCTTAAAATTCAATCCATATTTCTTCCTTTGTTCTGCACAGTTCTACATGATTTGGCCTCTGCCTATCTCCCCATATCACATTCACATATGCCCACTGTGCTCCAGACAAATGGGCCTTCTTCCTATTCCTGGCACATACCAAGCTTATTCTCTTTCCCAAGGCCTTTATCCTTGCTTCTAAGGAAAACATTGTTCCTGTGGCTGACTCTATCTTAAACTTTAGATCATCTCAAAATTCACCTGCTTGGAGAGGTACTCCCTGCCCATCTAATGTAGTACACTACACTCCTTTTCTGGGACTCATTACTCTTAATTACCTCATTTCTTTGTTATTAATCTTACCCCTACTAGGACATAGTTTATAAAAACAGAAATCTTACCTGTCTTGGTTACTGCTCTATCCTCAGTGCCCAAAACACTGCCTCCTGGCACATAATCAGTGCCCAATAAATATTTGTTCAAGTGAGTGCATAGAGCCTGCTTGAGGGAACTTTTGAAAGCCAAGCTACAGAAACCAAACTCTACATGGAGAGAGAGAGAGAGATTTCTTCCAGCCCTCCCAATCTGGTACAACCATCCTATTACATTACCACATAAGCACATAAGAAAGTAAGATGAGCCTAACAATGGATAGAAAAAGAAAACAAAATAAATTAAAAAAAAACAAGCAAATAAAATTATTCAAAGGGAAAATAGATTACTATGCAAGAGAGCCAATGCCTCAATGAAAAAGAATTCATTCAACAAATAGGAGGGAACTTTTATTTATTTATTTTTTTAAAGATTTTATTTATTTATTTGACACAGAGAAAAAGAAAGCGAGCACAAGCAAGGGGAACAGCAGGCAGAGGAAGAAGGAGAGGCAGGCTCCCTGCTCAGCAGGGAGCCCCACTTGGGACTTGATCCCAGGACCCTGGGATCATGACCTGAGACGGAGGCAGCCACTTAACTGACCGAAGCCACCCATGCGCCTCAGGAGAAAAACTTTTAAAAATTAATTACAACCCAATGTATGAAATAAATGTTCCTGAGCCCATATTGATATAAATAAATAAATGTGGAAGAAGTGGCAAATCCTCCTTACAGAAAGATTGCTAAATAATTTAGGTAAATGCTCCCCCCTCCAAGACTTAAAGCTTAATTTCCCCACCCCCATTCCTATTACTTCATAACTTGGTTCCAAAGAATAGAATATGGAAAGAGGAAGAAAAAGGTAACTTTCCACTGAAGAGACCTGCAAGCACTACCCTGTGCAGGTGATGAGGATAACACCGTCAGGGGTAAACCAGGTCATTTTTGTGTATCTCTGACAGGATGTGGCGAGAAGGACACTTCACTTCTGCAGTGCTCTTCCCCAAAACCCACAGTCCCAGTGTAACCAGGGGAAAAACATTAGACAAACTCAAATTGAGGGACATTCTATAAAATATTTGACCAGTATTCCTCAAAATTATCAGTCACGAGAAACAGGAAAGACTGAAAAATTGTCACAGATCCCAGGAGGCTTAAGTGTGGTAATAATGGGAAATAGAGATTTGGTCTTTGTCCTGGTTCCTGGCACACAGCTCCTAAAAACCTTTGGAGTATGCAGATAAAAAGAGTGCCTCTCGCCTGGGTGGCTCAGTGGGTTAAGCCTCTGCCTTCGGCTCAGGTGGTGATCTCAGGGTCCTGGGATCGAGCCCCGCATCGGGCTCTCTGCTCAGCGGGGAGCCTGCTTCCCCCTCTCTCTCTACTTGTGATCTCTCTCTCTCTCTCTCTGTCAAATACATAAATAAAATCTTAAAAAAAAAAAAAAGAGTGCCTCTGTATGCTAATCAGATGGCTGGTGGCTGGGAGTCCCCTTCAGCTTCGGGATGCAGGCTGTTCACCAGAAAGCATGAATGGAGGCTGGAACTTTCAGCCCTACCTCTGACCTCTAAGGAGGGAAGAGGAGCTGGAGACAGAGTTAATCACCAGTTAACCAATCATGCTTACGTAATGAAACCTTCAGGGATGCCTGGGCAGCTTAGTTGGTTAAGCATCCAGCTCCTGGTCTCGGCTCAGGTCCTGATCTCAGCTCAGGTCCTGATCGCAGGGCACTGGGATCAAGCCCCATATCAGGCTCTGCCCTCAGTGCGGAGTCTCCTTGAGATTCTCTCTCCCTCTCCCTCTGCCCCTCCTGCTTGTGCTCTCTAAAATAAATAAATCTTTTTAAAATTTTTTTAAAACATTTTTAATAATTATTAAGTCACAAAGATATCTCAATAAATTCCAAAATATAGATAGGCTACATTTACTGGTCACAATTTCAATAAAACTTGAGATGTACTAATGCAAATAAAAGAAATCATGTCACTCCTATTAAAAAACGATCTTCCAAAGAATTCTTAAGTCAAAGAACAAATCAAAATTAAAATTAGAAATTTAGAAATAAATGCAATGTAATCCCTTTATATCAGAATCTATTTTCAGAAAGGCCAAAGTTATAAACTTTACAACCTGAAAATTATTTTATTGTTGAGCAAGAAAAGCTGGAACGAAATTAACCAGTCAACTCAACAAACTAGAAAAAAGACAAAATTAGGGGTGCCTGGCTGGTTCAGTGGGTTAAAGCCTCTGCCTTTGGCTCAGGTCATGATCCCAGGGTCCTGGGATAGAGCCCTGCATCGTGCTCTCTGCTCAGCAGGGAGCCTGCTTCCCCCTCTCTCTCTGCCTGCCTCTCTGCCTACTTGTGATCTCTGCCTGTCAAATAAATAAATAAAATCTTAAAAAAAAAAAAAAAAACAAAATTAACCGAAAGATTCTAGGAGGAATAAATGCAAAAGAATAAACACATTAAGGGGAAAAAATAAACCACTCAGGACATAATAAATAAAACCAAACACAAGTTTTTGGAAAGATCAATAAAAACGAACGTACCCTTAAACCTAAAGAAAACTCAAGGGAAGAAAGAACTCACAAAAAAATAGCATTTGGAATAAGAAAGGGAATGTAGCTACATATACGATAGAAATTTTAAGGCGTGACCAGTTACTTGTTATCCTGGAATGGATCCTTAAACAGCAAAAGGACATTAGTGGGAAAAGTGGTAAAATCAGAATAAAGTCTAGCATTTAGTTAACAGCTCTGTACCAATGTTGATTTCTTAGTTTTGACAAATACACCATGGTACCACAGGCTGACATCTGGGGAAACTGGGTCAGCAATATACAGGAATTCTCTGCGTTACCTATGCAACTTTTCTGTAAATCTAAAATTATTTCAAAATAAAACATTTTAAAAGAAAGTAACCAGTGAAAATCCGTGGCGGGGGAAGAAAAGATGTCATTCACAATGGCACCAAAAGCAATAGAATACCTTGGAATAAGCATTGGAAATGTATAAAACCTACATGAAACTAAATAAATCAGTAAGATTGTGTTAGAGGACATTTAAAAAATAGAGAAAAATGGTGGTTGCTGGGAGCTAGAGGAGGAGGACATGCAGAATCACTGCTTAATGGATACAGAGCCTGAGTTTGAAAAATTTCTGGAGAGAGATGCTGGTGATAGTTGCACAATGACATGAATATACTTAATGCCACTGAACTGTCTTATATTCTATTTTACAGCAATAAAAAGATAATATACCATATTCCTAAACAGGAAAGCTCAGTATCATAAACATGTCAATTATTTCCAAATGATGGATCTAAATGTAATGTAAATTGTAATAAAATCTTAAAATGATTGAATTTTTTTTAACTTGGTTCTACGATTCATTTCATCAGGAAAAAAGGCTTGGAGCTATGCCTCACATCGTACGCCAAAATATATTTCAGATAGAGAAAAGATATTTAAATGCAGAAAATGAAACCATTAAATTACTAAAAGAAATCAAAAGAGAGGGTGCCTCTTGGGACCTGCTTATCTAACAGTTCTTCTTATTCTCAGGGAAATTCGTAATCCCGTGTCATCACATTGATTAAAGCTGAAATCATATATATCTTATACTAAACATTTTTACATCTATTTGCAGGGATTACTTACTTGTTAAGCAAATTCCAAATCTAGGATTTTATCAGAGTTCCAGTCTCACCCCTCAAAACCACCAGGAAAGTTCCAAGACCATTCAAGGGTCAGAGGTGGAGAAAACAAAAACCAGAAAGAGGTTTCTTTTTTTTTTTTTTTTTTTTAAGATTCTATTTTTTTAACTAATTTCTACAACCAACATGGGGCTTGAATTCACATTCCCGAGATCAAGAATCACATGCTCTACAGACCCAGCCAGGCACCCCAAGGGTAGGTTTCTTTCTTTTTTTTTTTTTAAGATTTTATTTATTTATTTGACAGATAGAGATCACAAGTAGGCAGAGAGGCAGGCAGACAGAGAGAGGAGGAGGCAGGCTCCCTGCTGAGCAGAGAGCCCGATACGGGGCTCGATCCCAGGACACTGGGACCATGACCTGAGCAGAAGGCAGAGGCCTTAACCCACTGAGCCACCCAGGTGCCCCCCAAGGGTAGGCTTCTTAAAGGCTACCTTTTATATTATAATTCAGCTACGTTACTAAGCAGTGCCTTTTAAAGCAGGTAAAATACAATCAAGCAAATACTAAGGCGAAGAATTAGCTGCCTGTAGACAGAATCATATACTGCATTACATAATACCTTATTGCATGAACAAAGCCAAGGTAAATTACTGTCAGAACAACATTGTGTTTTTAATTAAACAATCATATGCCTAAGTTACTGTGTTCATACTCAGTATCTCATCGGATCCTCGCTACAAAATACTTGAAGGTAGGCAGGATAGATTTTACTGTTCCCACCTTACAAATAAGAAAACTAAAGTTTTGATGATTTTCCTAAAGGCCAGTAATATTAAGAACTTAGCAAAAATCCAGGTCCACTTATTCTTCTACATTGTATGTATAACTATTGATAAATATCAACAGTTAATGCTAAAAAAAAAATTGTTGAATTATTCATTAAGCATTTGTACAAGGCAGCGTTTTAATTTCAAGTATCATACAAAAAATACCTGGAGGTTATGCTCAAAGCAGGTCAAGGTTTGATTAAATAGACTGAGGAAGTATTGTGTGCTATTTGATAATTCTTCACTTTTGTTCGTTAAACAATCTGTCAAAAAAACAGAAACGTATGTTAATGTATCTCCAGCAAAAATTATAAAATGTCATTTATCTCACAAGCAATCATCTTCTGTTTCAAACTATAGTAATTCTTTATTCAAACAAGCATTGTGTGTTGCACATAAGAGAATTTTTCAGGGTGCCTGGGTGGCTCAGTTGCTTAAGCAACTGCCTTCAGCTCAGGTCATGATCCCGGAGTCCCAGGATCTGGTCCCACATTGGGCTTCCAGCTCCATGGGGAGTGTGCTTCTCCCTCTGACATTCTCCTCTCTCATGCTCTCTCTCACTGTCTCTCTCTCAAATAAATAAATAAATAAATCATTTTTTTTAAAGGGGAGAATTTTTCAAATACATGAAGCTTAATTACCCCTTTTAGTTTCTAAAAGGTTTCTTTTTAATATCATAACCATTTTCACAAAAACCTTAAAATAATCGCATACTCTCTTTATGAAAACAATACACCAACTAAAATTTAAATTGATTTTTCATATGCGGTAGTCTTTTTTTTTTTTTAAGATTTTATTTTTATTTATTTGACAGAGAGGGAGATCACAAGTAGGCAGAGAGCCTGATGCAGGGCTCGATCCCAGGACCCTGAGATCACAACCTAAGCCGAAGGCAGTGGCCCAACCCACTGAGCCACCCACGTGCCCGTCATATGCTGTAGTCTTAATCATGAACATCAGCTATCAAATGGTGACTTAATAAAGGTACTCTTAGTGCTGTTTGGGCATCAGACTATTTATCCTACACTAATTTAACCTAAATTCATATGTTTTTTTATCCTTTTTTGTGTCAAATTTAGTAGTTGTGTGTGTCCCTTCCATCTTCACTTCTGTTGCATCTACCTTCTTCAATTTGCTCTTTTAAATCTATTGAGTTGTGAGACCAGAGAAACAAACTGGTAAGAATCTGGCCTAAAATACTGATAAAGGGGCTTTAAGTAAAGTCTGGAAATAAAACAGAATTATTTTACATGTTTTTTTAGAATTTGAAATAAATGCTATTCCTCTGCAACTTGATACTCTTGCTTAACATTAGCTCAAGTTCAGTCCTCTTGCTTTCTATTTATCTAGGATGTAGGTGCAAGTGCCTGGCTTCATATCCTGAAACTTGGGGTCAGCCATTTCAGTCTCACTCTTCTGGAGTCCTTGCCCTCCTTACATTCCACATACTCAGAAACATCTCTAATCCTGGACAACCTCCGAGTACTTTCTCTACTCCCAATTCTGTTTGCAGCACACTATTAGAGAAAATTCTAAGGTTATAATTAAGGGACTCAATTCCAATGCTAATCTCAGGGTCACAAAACAATCCTTGTAGACACCCTACCAATTATTCCACAAGGAAGTTCCAAATATTTTCTATGCCTTAGTACTTACTCCACTCTACTCTTTTTTTTTTTTTAAGAGTTTATTTATTTGACAGACAGAGATCACAAGTAGGCAGCAAAGCAGGCAGAGAGAGAGGAAGGGAAGCAGGCTCTCTGTTGAGCAGAGAGCCCGATGAGGGGCTTGATCCCAGGACCCTGGAGTCATGACCTGGGCCGAAGGCAGATGCTTTAACCCACTGAGCCACCGAGGTGCCCCTACTCCACTCTACTCTTGTCCTTAATTTCAACTGATGGCTGTGTATTATACCCACTCAGGGCTGTCTAATATGATCTCTCCCAACTGGGAGTGGAGAGGCAGGATAGGAAGCTCTTACAATTATCTGGGAGAAAGGTGGCAGTGCAAACAGAAAGAATTCAATGGGTAAGGGACAGACAGAGTAGGTAGTGAAAGGTACTAGAATATGGCCCCCTCAAAATATGCATATAGACTATCTGAGAGAGAGGGAGCAAGTGTGGGGATGAGGGGAGGGGACAGATGTAGAGGAGAGAGTCTCAAGAAGACTCCACGCTGGACTCAGGACCAGTCTCATGACCCTGACATCATGACCTGGAACAAAATCAAGAGTCGGCTGCTTAAGCGAATGAGCCACCCAGGTGCCCTGGCGTATCAACCACTGGGAACCAGCAGAAGCAGGAAAAAAGCTCTAAATCAGGGAACACCATTATGTTTCCTAAGATAAATTTACATTTTTTTAAAGATTTTATTTATTTATTTGACAGAGAGAGATCACAAGTAGGCAGAGAGGCAGGCAGAGGGGGTGGGGGGGGGTGGACGCAGGCTTCCTGCTGAGCAGAGAGCCCGATGCAGGGCTCGATCCCAGGACCCCAAGATCATGACCCGAGCAGAAGGCAAAGAGGCTTACCTCACTGAGCCACCCAGAAGCCCCCAAATTTTACATTTATAAAGGAAATTTCCATTTGTAAAGATGTCTCCTCTCATGGTGAAAGGAAGTGGACTCTAACAGCTCTAACCAACGGAAAGGCTCTAACTTAAACCTGCATAACTGACCTGACGAAACAACCCTGGTTTATCCTACTTTTCCTGGGTCACCTTCCCATAACTTGCCTCCTCCACCCAGAAGTCCCAAACCCCTTTTCTTTTGATTGGCCTAAGATGATGGGTAAGCCCAAATTCTAGCCATTCCTTTGGATTACGCCCGTCTGTCACTCCCATCACTGGGACATGTTAATAAACTTGTTTGTTTCTCTCAATCTGTTTTTGGCCAGTCTAATTTAGAGTTCCAGCCAGAGAACCTAAAACGGGTAGAGAAAAGAGGTTTTCTTTTTCCCTCCCCTACAGGAGACACTAGGCTATGACACACTGTGACATATGCACATGTTCTCATAATATTAAGAGGCAGGCATGATCATTATCCCCATTCTCTAAATAAGGAACAGAGGCTTAGAGCATTAAGGAAGTTGCCTATGGTCACAAAGCTGTTCAGTGAAAAACCTGGAATTCCTATTCTGTCTGATTCCTGAGCCTGCATTTCCAAACACTGTGAAATTAATAAAATATTCACATTTATATTCTTTTTTTTTTAAAGATTTTATTTTTAAGCAATCCCTACAACCAAAGTGGGGCTCAAACTCACCACCCCGAGATCAAGAGTTGCAGGCTCTTCCAGCTGAGCCAGCCAGGCGCCCCTCACATCTATATTCTAAACCATTAAAGTTCCATCCTGGGAATCAATAACTATATGCCACTTCTCCTCCCTCCACTACCTATAGATATCTTACCCGACACAGGGATTCAAACAGTCACTACTAACTGATCAGTATTGGCAACTGACATGAGCCTTAAACTTGGTGAGCAGGAGGGCAGCAAGCAGCACATTAAAACTCCTTTGTGCAAATTAGAAAAAGACACCCTCTCTGGGCAGAGTAATCACAAAAAGGCACTCTGCCTCCAGAAGCTGAGCTGGAATTCATTCCTATTCACCCCCTTATGCCCCAGCACAGGGCTCGGTGTGTGCCAGGTATGCATGGGGACCCCTGATGAACCTATTCCTAGAGTCTTTCCCTCCCTGAACTCTTAGACTCTGCATTCTGCACATCTTTATCTTCTCAGGAATGTGAGTCCCATTCAGAGCAATGAAGTAATACACTGAAGATCATACATCAAGTTAGCAAGGCACTGAAATACCAAAACATACTTTCAGTTAAATAGTCTCTTCCTTACACCACCTTTTCTTTACTATTGGAAAATGTTACTCCATCTGTCAGCTTTCGAAGAGTTCACACACTAAATTCTTTTTTAAAAAAAAGATAACATAAACCCCTCTTAATCCTGGTTTAATGTCACCACAAAGTAGCCTTGAATCCTTTCACGCAAGGGGCAGTACATAATATATAAAAACAAACACAACTACAAATATGCAGAATATTACTATATTGCCCGAAATGATTAAACAGGTTTTCTGGTTTTGTAGCTGACATTTTGCAGGGAGTAGTTGGAATACAATTTCATCCATAGCAATTGCACATCCATGTTAATGAGCCATGTCATGGCAACTGACACACAGTATGTGGACAGAGGAGTGGGTCCCTGTGCTCTTACAACCAGTCAGTATAAAGAACATGAATGTGAGAGAGCAGTGGCAATTTCTTCTCTACACGGTATGTAATTGAAATAATTTCTTTATAAAAAAGTAATTTATAGGATAATTATGGAAAATAAAAACAAATGAAAAAAATCATTTATAAAGGAAGCTTCCTCTGAACAAAAGAACTTAATCTCTTCTCCTTTACTGACAACCATTCCTTTTTATTTAAATTAATTTGGAAATTAATCCAAAAGCTAATATAGACTGGTCATCTTGTTAAGTACCACATTAATGCAGTACCATCAAAATTTTTTCAATGATCATTAAGAGTGGTATTATAAAGCACAAAGGAGGTCATTTATACAATAGGATTTTAAATGTCTTCATTATTAAAGAGCCCTAACTTTCTGATTTAAAATAAAGTAACTCTAGTAAAATTCCTCTTTTACACTTTTGTAGGAATTGGGAGCATAATGTTATAAGCAGTGAGAAGCTATATATTTTAGAAATTAGTAAGTTAAGGAATATTAGTAATAATAAAGCTTCCTATAAGCACTAAGTGAAGTGGTTATTATGAATTTTCCACATCTTAGATAATCAATGCAGCCTCATCAAGGACAGATTAGCATAGCTTCTTTCTCAGTGAGGGCTCAAGCATCAACTCAAGAGGCATTCTTAAAGGTGTGGAGGATTCAAGTTAAGATACATAGACCTAAATTATCATGACGGAAATTATTAGCATCTTTAGATAAAGTATTTGGCATCCATTAGGAGTTTGTATAAAGATCTCTGCTGTTTTGTAAAACTAGTTTTATAGAAAACAACAGAGACAATCACCAATTTTTGAAAAATAGTGCAAGCTTCAGAAAATATAGTATAAACTCTGAGAACTTTGTACCTGAAGAACATAATTAGGTTTAATGAGTATGAAAACAGAGACTTCTTAAATTAGAAGATACAAATAAGTGAGTCTAATGCTTAGTAAATTACCATGTAGATAAAATGAGAAAGAGGGGTTCTGCTTAACTGAACTTTTGGTTAACCATGTAGTTTTATTATTCACCTTTTTTTTTTTAAGATTTCATGTATTTATTTGAGAGAATGTAAGAGAGAGAGAGAGAGAGAGAAAGAGAGAATGAGCAGGAGGGGCAGAGGGAGAAGCAGACTCCCTGCTGATGGGGGAGCCCGATGGGGGCTCAATCCCGAGACTTTGGGATCATGACCTGAGCTGGCTTAACCAACTGAGCCACTTAATATTGACTTTTAAAGAAGACAGACACAGTAAGTGCTAAAAATATGCCCCTTTCCTTAAAGATTATTTTGAGCTAAAGTCACTTGAAAAACAGTAAATGCAGAAAGCTTTCTGTGAATTGCCCTTATCTACCTAAAAACAAATCTTCCAAAAGAAACTCAATTATCATAAATCCCTTTCCTGGCAATTCCATCAACTAGGTAAGACTGACTCTTATCACAGGAAAGGAGACCAATGGAATAGAACTGAGAGTCCAGGAATAAACCCCAGCTGAATTCATAGAAAGAGAAGGATGGTGATTGCCATGGGGCTCAAGAAAATGGGGAGATGTTGGTCAAAGGATACAAACCTCCAGTTTAAAGATCAGTCAGTCCCAGGAATCTAATGTACAGCATGGTGATTATAGTTAGTAATACTGTCTTATATACTTCTATATTTGAATGTTGCTAAGAGAGTAAATCTTAAACTTTCTCACCACAAAAAAGAAATGGTAATTATGTGACACATTACACCTCACTCCATGATGGTAATCATTTTGCAATATAGATCAAATCAATACACTGTATACCTTTTTAAACTCATATTATATGTCTATTATATTTCAATA
Source organism: Lontra canadensis (assembly GCF_010015895.1). Lineage (NCBI taxonomy): Eukaryota > Metazoa > Chordata > Mammalia > Carnivora > Mustelidae > Lontra > Lontra canadensis. Next base: position 24,513,243 of record NW_022631008.1, read on the forward strand.
TAGTTCAAAAAAGAAAAAACAGAGAACCAAAACACTTTACCATAAAACAATCCATGGTCTCATGAAAGCTTGTGAGCCTGCTAATTATTCAACTGTCAAATGCACAGGATAACTAAGAAGTATGTCAACAAGAAGACTATCCCTATGTCAACAATACACTTTTGATAACAGCTTTAAAATTCTGTACAGGAGAAATATTAATATATTTTCTTTACTACTTAGCAGTCTCCACAAGAACTAGTTTGTGTGTTATTTATAACATGAATTGGAAGAGCTGAGCTATTAACATTTTTTTTAAGTCTCCATCAATTTCCAGAAGCTTCTTTCCTACCAAGACTAGTATCATTCAAAGACACAGGAATTCTAAAGATAAAAGAGATAGGAGTGGTACATGGATCACACTCTCCGTTCTATTGGGTTTCTAGCCTTCATTTCATCAACTAATAACTGCAGAGACAAGATGTCAACCCACAGCTAGATCAAGTAGAAAGGAAAGGTGGTTTATGGCAGTGTATTTTAATAATATCCTTTTAAACAGTATTTTAGCTTTTATATTTTTACATTTTTAATAATCCTTTTTAAGCTTTTATTTATTTATTTATTTTTAAAAGAGGGGGCAGAGGGGGACAGAGAGGGACAAATAGACTCCACACTGAGACTGGTTTCAATCTTACAACCCTGAGATCATGACCCGAGCCAAAACCAAGAGTCGGGAGCTCAACCAAATGAACCACCCAGGTGTCCTTTTAATAATCTTTTAAATTTTTTTGTATTTTTATATTTTAAGTAATATTCTTTTTAAAAAATAGTCTCAGGGTGCCTGGGTGGCTCAGTGGGTTAAAGCCTCTGCCTTCGGCTAGGGTCATGGTCTCAGGGTCCTGGGATCGAGCCCCGCATGGGGCTCTCTGCTCAGCGGGGAGCCTGCTTCCCCCTCTCTCTCTGCCTGCCTCTCTGCCTGCTTGTGATCTCTGTCAAATAAATAAGTGAAATGTTTAAAAAAAAAAAAAAAGTTCTTAAAAAAAATAAATAAATAAAATCTTTTTTAAAAATGGTCTCTTAAATTCACTTAAAAATATTTTTACCAGTATAATTATAGTTCTGCATTTGCTAGCAGAGAGGATGAAAAAAATAATCATTTTATATCAAAAGATACATTCTTACAAAATGGATACCATATTGGTTTAACTAAAAAATTAAAAATAATTTTTTAGGGGTGCCTGGGTGGCTCAGTGGGTTAAAGCCTCCACCTTCAGCTCAGGTCATGATCTTAGGATTCTGGGATGGTGCCCCACATCAGGCTCTCTGCTCAGTGGGGAGCCTGCTTACCCCTCACCCACCTAACTCTCTGTCTACTTGTGATCTCTGTCTGTCAAATAAAAACAAGTTTTCATGAAAACAAAAAAAAACACAAAAACAAAAACAAAAAACAACAACAAAAACCCAATTTTTTAAACATATCAATAGTTTTTGTTCATACTTTGTCATTTTTTCCCTTCCTATTTTATCTTTTAGGTGCTAAAATGAATGGATTCCATATTATTCATCATTAAAGATCCTTATTGTTGGCCTCACCCATCGGGGTGTATTTGCAAATTTAATTAACTAGATCATCACAAAAAGGTAATGGAGGCAAATGGGTCAGTGGCTTGAGTTTAATAATTTCACACAAATTCTGAGAAAAATGTTTTTCTTTGTATTTATATAAAAAGGCAAATAATCCAGAAAATTTTAAATTTATATCGTGATTTTCGTGTATATATTGTAAAGGAAAAATAATTTTCCCTCTAGGGGCGCCTGGGTGGCTCAGTGGTTAAAGCCTCTGCCTTCGGCTCAGGTCGTGGTCCCAGGGTCCTGGGATTGAGCCCCGCATCGGGCTCTCTGCTCAGCGGAGAGCCTGCTTCCACCTCTCTCTCTCTGCCTGCCTCTCTGCCTACTTGTGATCTCTGTCTGTCAAATAAATAAATAAAATCTTTAAAATAATAATAATAATAATAATAATTTTCCCTCTATTTTTCTAAGTTCTCAACTAGGGCTCCTGTGATAAGACAGGTAACAAGAGAAAGACAAACAGAAGTTTGTTAACTTGTATCTCGCATATATACGTGGCAGACGCACAAGAAAAATGAGTAACTCAAAGAGATGGCTTAGAATTCAGGCTTAAATGTCACCTTCAGCTAAAAACAAAGAAAGAGTATGAGGGAGGCTGGTTATGAAGAACTAACCAGGAGAAACATGGTAAACAAATGTAAGGTTAGTTATGTAGACGTATGTCCCTGCCTTTTCCATTTTTAAGATTCATTTGTGATTTAGAGTCATCTGTTTCTTGGTAACAGAGAAGGAAATACTCTTACAAATGGAGATTTTCTTTATAAATACAAATTTCCCTTATAAAATGGTTACTTCTACTCTGTCTTCACAGCTTCTCCTGTGTCTGATGTTTATCAAAGTAATCAGCTCAAAATTATCCTCATAACAAAGAGGAATTTTTTGGGGTGGCATATTCTGGTGTTCTATAGTCATATTTTGGAGTAGTAGTTACTAGTTTCCTATAGTACAAATATCTTCTACATATTTCAATGATTTAAAAAACAATGAATAGGTAGGAAATAGATTTTCTTCTAAGTGCACAAGTAAATGGAAACCTTTATCATCATTCATTAAGAAAATTAAAGTCAGGGCACCTGGGTGGCTCAGTTGGTTAAGCATCCAACTCTTGGTTTCTACTCAGTTTGTAATCTCAGGGTCCTGAGTTCAAGCCCTGCATCTGGCTCTGTACTCAGCATGGAGAGAATTAAGATTCTCTCTCCCTCTCCTTTTGCCCCACCTCATCTCAAATAAATAAATCTTTTAAAAAAGAAAAAAAGAGTAAGAATCCCATATAAAATTAGTGTTTAATAGATCTGGTTGCTAGAGATGCAATTTAATGAGAACCTGATGCCAGATCACTGCTGAGCATTTACATTTTCCTAGAAAATGCACAACTCTATTAAAAATTTTTTTCACATTTAGTTTTATGTACTATTAATTGCTCTTTAGAAAAAGAGAGTATTTTACATTTATATTTTTAGTAAAGATTAGGCTTTCCATAATATCAAGCATGTAAATAGCATAAATGCACCTGGCTTCTTTCACCTGACCACATGTCTTGACCAAGTTAATTTTAATTAGAAGTAAGCATTTCATTTGATCTTCAAAAGAAGTTCAATCAAGGAATATTTTCAAGATAGGATGGCTCACAGAAAAACAAAGTTAACCTGAGAATTCATTCTAAAGAGTTTTATAACTATCATATTAAGTAAATATGCAGCAAAATGTTTTCTTTCTTTTTGAACTAACTTGAAAAGAAAGCTACTTTGAATTAGTGAAGTCTTTGTCACAAAACATCTTTTAAAGAAAAGATGTTTTACCTCTCAAATATAAAAATTAAATCACACAAGTCAAAAGAAGTGAACCCCAATATATATCCATTTATCCTAATTTTAAATTGTTTATAATTAACATATTTTTCTATATTAATGGAAATAAGGGTTTAAGAATACTTAAAAATAGCTCTCCCATACAGGTTAAGTAACTGTTCCATCGTATTTTACTAGAAACTTTCTTTTTAAATATTTTATTTGACAGACAGAGATCACAAGTAGGCAGAGAGGCAGGCAGAGAGAGAGGGGGAGAAGCAGACTCCCCACTGAGCAGAGAGCCTGATGTGGGGCTCAATCCCAGGACTCCGAGACCATGGCCGAGCCGAAGGCAGAGGCTTAACCCACTGAGCCACCCAGGCGCCCCTACTAGAAACTTTTACACCAAAGGAGTAAAACTTTTGCTCTTACAAAAAAAAAAAAAAAAAAAAAGTAACTGTCAGCCAAAACTCTGTTCAAATTACCAGAAAATCTCAATTAATAGAGACAAAACTAAAAAGAGTCAATAACTGATATACCGCAACGTACTACAAAGAAAAGAAACTTAGCAGGGTTCTTTTTGCCATTTAGTTTTTCTCATATGAACTAAACAAAAAGACAAGTCCTTAGAAAAGTTAAACTCATTAACGACTTACAGGCACACAGATTTTTTTAATCCAGTCGATTTCTCCTGCCCATGCCTTACTTTGTTTTCTTTGCATCTTGCCTAAACTATTTTGTAATAACTTCCTCACTGGTCTCTCTCTTCCTCTTCCAATGGGATTCCATAAAAAGAAAAAATACAGGGTCTTCATAGCAAAAAAGAAAAAAAAAAAAGAGGTACAGATGGTGACTATAGTTACTGTGGTAAGCACTGAGTAATGTATAGAATTGTTGAATTGCTAAACTGCACCCCCGAAACTAATGTAACACTGTAGGTCAACTATACTTCGATTATTTTTTAATGAAATACATTTTTAAAAAAGCTTGGAAAGTGCTAGCTTAAATGTTGAAAAAGATTTTTTTAACCTGTAGTACTTCTTACTGCCTTTAACATTCCATGTGTTTTGTAAATGTCCAAAATACTATTGTGATAAACTACTGTATCAGTCAAGGTCCTACTTTCCTTTTCCAACTTTACCTCCCACTGGGCTTCCAGACCCTAGAACACCTAGTACTCTTTTACACCTCTGTGCCTCTCTCCATGATACCTAGCTCTCAGCAGTGTCCTTCCTCTCATCTCTACTTCCCCCCAGGATTCTCTGACTTTATTAAAGCATTTGTTTGTCTGCCTTAGGTTATCCTATAAACATAAATTTCTCCCCAACTAAATTATAAGGCATGGAAAATAAGACCTGCTTAGTACACAGCTGGTAGTCAAAACACAAATTGAAATAGTGGTTTTAATTTTTCCAAAGAGTGCCTGAAAATAGATCTCATTCTGTTACACAAATACATATAAAATTTGTAAAACTGGTAGAACAGATGTTACCACCTTCCATCACCATTTGACAGATTATAAACATCATAATTATTATTAAACAGTTCTTCAACATTATGTGCCAGCTACTCAGAGAAGTTCTTTACACACTATTTTTCATTTAATACTAAAAACAATCTTATAAGGTAAGTTCCATTATTATCTCCAATTCATCCCCAAATCAGATGAGGAAACTGAAGGTCCAAGAGGAGAATTTACAAGCCCAAGGTTTGACTGCTAGTGAGTCAGGGTTAAGAAGTGGCAGAGCTTAGAATCAAGGCCAGATCTGTCTAACTGCAAAGTTCATTCTGTTAACTACTATACTTTTCTGCCTTTCAATATTTGCCCAAGTAATTCCCACTAATAAACCATGATGCTAATCGTAGTTCATTTAAACTGAGTAATAAAAAGTATTATCTAGCTTCAAAGATCTCAAAATTCACTAAAATAAAAGAATTACTTACTTGCACAATTTGCCTTCTGCCAGGTGGAATTAAAAAACTCAGACAGAATCACAACTATCTGCATTCTATCTGCCATTAAGAGACTTTTGGCACAACTATGACTCTCTGAGGTATTCTGTAACAAAAAGACAGAAAAATACAATCTGAGTATTTTTAGACTTCCCAAACAACGGCTTTAGGCAAAAAAACAAACAATAATGACAAAAAAAAATAAAAGCAACTTATCAAAATAACTAAAGTATTTATTAAAAGCATTTTTTAACATTTTGTTTGATAAAATCAAATAATTATGTCTTTAATAACCACAATAAAACAAAAACAACTAAATATTTATTGATACCAGGTTCACCATCAAAGGAAGAAAATCTTTGCTTCTTAAATAAATACTTGCTTCTGTTGAACAATGTCAACCACTTAGGCCAAATTGCGTGCATCATATTTCTTACTTTTTATACATAGGAAAAATTCTGGAAAGCTTTCATCAAAATGTAGCACTGGTTATCTCTGAATACTGGAAATATGGTCATTTTCATTTTCATTTTCTTTTTTGCCTCTTTTATAGTAAATTCTTCTACAATGAACATATACTACTTACATAATTTATCTGGTGAGTAAATGATTACAAAATATTTAAGTGTCATCTTCTGGGAAATTTTTGGTTCAAAACCTTATAAATCACAAGAAAATGGGACACACCAATTTTGCACCCAAATAGTTCATATCCACACAGAATATGCTTTCCACAGATCATTTTAATGAAAACTCACACTGTGCAAAAAAGTAAATCCAAGTTCCTAAATTATTTGATCCTTATTGATTTCTTTTCCCTTTTGCCCCAAGCAAGGAATTAGGTCGTGCTGACACTTCATTCTTTCGAAGTTATTTAACTCATACTACTTACTTACCAGACACTCTAAGAATCCTGGGTTTTGAGGATACAGAAAGTATAAGGAATGGCATAAACACTGGGATTTCAAGAACCCTCCCTGAGGTTAACTACCAAATCTTGTCAATTCTACCTCCTAAATATCTCTGAAATCTGTCCATTCCTCCCTCCCATCAAAATGGTCCCCATGTAGCCTAGCCACCATTTCTCACATTCCTGCAAGAGTCTCTTAATTTACCTCCCACACCTACTCTTCCCTTCCATCCCTATCTTCTGTTCCCTCCACTTTCCCTCAAGTAACTAGAATCTGGTCATGTCATTCTACAGAATTAAACATCTCAATAACATCTCACTGCTTCAACATGAAAGTCTAAAACCCGAGAAGGCCCACATGACCTGGTACCTGCCTACTTCTTCAGGCTCAGATCACTAGTCTCTTCCTGGCTCATAATACTTTGAGCTCTTTCTACTGCTCAAACACACCAGACTCAGTCTTTACACCTGCTACTTTTTACATGTATTCCTTCTCACCCTTGCCCCATACCCTCTCAGATTTTAAAAATCAGCTTTAACCACTGACCACTCTACCTACTACTAGCCCTAGTCAAGATCAGCTCCCTTATTATATGCTTTGGAAGCATCTGGCATTTTTTACTCTGCAATACTTATCATACCTGGATTAAATAATTACTTGTATTATTACATGCTTAATATCTGTTTTCCCTACCAGACTACAAGTTCTGCTTATTCACAGCTATATCCTTAGTAACTACTAGCCTGCACATACTAGGTTCCCAATAATCTTGAATTAAATGCATAAGAAGCATTATTTTCTGATCACTAATGAAAGATTACTATATTATTCTATGTTCTGAGTTTCTCCATATATTTCTAAGACTTTATCAGTCTATAGCCAAAAAAAGTATGCTGAATGGTTGTAGGTACATACCCCCTAATCACTAGCACCTTCATAAATACATATACATATCTTTATATATCTATACCTACCTATATAAATTTTAAACAAATGAAGTAGAATGAGAGAGAGCTAAGCAATTCAGAGTTTGGGGGTCAAAGCATCCTGGCAACTTCTCTGAGGATGCTGAACAGCTCAGTGAAATCTCTATCAATTCATACTAAAAGAAGAAAGCATGACTCCAAGGAAGAGGAAATCAGTCACTCATACCACTCAAGTTTCAGTGTATTCTTTACAGTATTCTTTACCTTTAGATAATAAAACTATACGTGGTCCTTGTCTCAGTAATTCCAAGAGGAAGTGACAAGAAAGAATTCTCACCAGACAATTCTGTTAGATTAAATGAATGAGCTTGCTGTAACAGAGAAATAGCTTGCAAATTTCTACCTTTGATTCTTTTTCTCCTTGTTATACTTCCCTCCTCTCTCAATCAATCCATGGACATGGATTCACCCTGAAGAGATGATAAAGGATACCTTATTCAAAATTCAGCTTATAGGATTTCTTTTGATTAATTTGATTAATTCAGCATCTCCCTTAACCTTTTTGCTGTAAATTGCTATTGTTCAAAATATAACATTCACATTGATGATTTTTTCCTTTTTTCTTCTTTTCAAAATAGGTTTATTTCCCCCAACTATGTTGATAGTTTGAAGCTTGGGCCTTATCCTTCTTTTCCTACTGTATCGTTTTACTAGCCCAATATTTAAGAATAACATGTGCTGGGGCACCTGCGTGGCTCAGTGGGTTAAGCCTCTGCCTTCAGCTCAGGTCATGGTCTCAGGGTCCTGGGATCGAACCCCTGAATCAGGCTCTCTGCTTGGCGGGGAGCCTGCCTCCCCCTCTCTCTCTGCCTGCCTCTCTGCCTACTTGTGATCTCTCTGTCAAATAAATAAATAAAATCTTTAAAAAAATAATAATAACATGTGCTTAATGATTAAACTGATTTAAGGGAAAGATTGAGTCTATGTAGGACTAGAAATAACCTCCCCCTCGCCACACACAAAGAACAACTGATACCTTCAAGTTCACTTCTAAGAAACTCAGAACACTTTTTTTCCATAAGTTCATTATTACACATTATGATTCAATTCCCAAACCAATCCAAGAAAGCCTATTAAATCCATGAAGAACCTCAGAACCTTGGAAATAATGCTTTTGAGCTAGCAAAGCACATCCACCTCTACTGAAGAAAGGAAGGGAAAGATGTCAAGGTCTAAGATGAATTGGAGAGGAAATCCAGATTGAGTAAAGGGTTTTTCTTTTTCTTTTCTTTCTTTTTTTTTTTTTTTTTTAAACTCTTGACTCTTCTTTCCATACAAGGGTAAAGTGAGCCTGATGCTCAGATCACTGGGAGAATTTAAGAGACATAAATGAGAGGAAGGAAGAAAGTTTCTGCACCCCTTCCCCAGGCCCTCACCATGCCTCTCTTGGGCAATGAGGAATTCATGTGGAAATTCAAACACAGATCGGGTGATGACCATAATACTGCACCACTAGAGTCTGGGATAGTTTTTTATTTTATTTTTTGGGGGGTAGTTTTTTAACCCCTTCTTAATTCCACAGTATCTACACAAATGAGGAAAGCATTTGCTCCCTCAAAAGATCCACACTGTATCATTATTTAATCATCTTGGCCACAAAACAACTCACAAAATTGCTCAAAACAGAACATGATGTCATATCATACCTTGCTATATACTGACAGGGACAAGTCTTGGGTACTTTATTTTTAACTCATCGGAAGACAGATATATAGGGATATATGTTATATCTAATAGAAGTATGCCTGGAAAATATTGCAGGTAACCCTAAATTTATTTAAACTATGTTAAAATCAAATACAAATGGAGACCAGACTTGAACATTCCCTGATCAGACAAAACCAGTTTAGTCATACAAACAAAAGCTTAATTTAGCTTATCTTGCAAGGCAAGTGAGGTTAACCCGACCTGGGCCACTTCTTCTCTCTTTGGAAAATCATAAACCAGACTTATACTGTTCCCCAAAATTGATATGAAGTAATTGCTAAGCCATTCTCTTTTAAGAAAATTCCTATGAAAAAGAAAGTTCCTATATTGTAACCAACTCTGTGAAGAACTAATGCACTGTTCCATACTATGTACATTGCTTTATAACAATGCATCTCTAAGCCTCATTCCAGGTTTTGGTTTGAGGTCTCCCAGGTTACAAACTGTCTTTTTTAGTGTGTGCACAATGAACTTTTACTAACTGCTCTTTCAGTGATTCATTGGTTTTACTTGTTTTTTCCAAACTTGAAAACTAGCTCTTTACAGAGAGATTGACTATATAACTTATTTAATGCAAGTAAATTTCCTATTTATGTAAAAAAAAAATTTTTTTTAACCTAGATCTGTTAAGTAATATCAGGCTCACTTAAAGCAGGATACAACTCTATGCAAGGTCATATTTTGTCACACCAACTATGATTTATGCAATAATTCCAATCACATTTTTGTGAGACTACTTGTCCTCTCAATACAAGAGGAACTTTCCCTCTCCACAATCCCAATGTCATTCTTCATGTTTTTCCTTTACAAGGCATATCCAGCCCACACCTCATGACTCCTACCAGGCCTGACACTCTTACCCTTTAGGACTCTAGACCCTGTAAGTTTCTTATTACCAGGAACATGCATTTTCCTCCTTTCTCCCTCTCTTTTTCATTAAAACCCTCACAGGACCTACCACATGACCAGAAAAGGGCTAAGAGTACCAAAAATGGAGGACAGATATACCACTTCCCAAAATTTTAGCTCCCATTAACTGAGAACTACTACTATGTGCTTGTTTTCTAAGAGCTCTTTTTATCTTAATAAGAAAACAGACATAGAGAATGTAAGTCACTTGTCCAGAATATGCCTGCTAATTCGAACTGGATTCCTGGCTGACTGGCTACAGACTGTCTTAATCACTAAAATAAGCTCTCATATGTTATCTCGTTTAATCTTTGTAACAGTCACATCAGACAGCTGTTTTTCTCCATTTTGCAGAGGAGTAAACTAAGACTATAAGATAACTAATCCAGGACCAAGCTGCTATAAAGTGGCGGATCTGATATTATCTGGCTACAAAGCTCAAGCCTCCTAACCACACTACAGTTGCCCCACTCGGAGTTTCAGGAAAAGGTCCTTCCTGGGAACAACAGGTAGACATGGGAAGAAGCTGTGTCAGAGTGGGCTGAAGAGAGTAAAGGAGGGGAGGGAAAGGAAAGGTAGGGTTAAGGTTGCAGGACCCCCACGCAAAACAGCCATACCTATCCGCAAACATGTATCAAGAAGATGCCCAAAAGCAGCCATAGAGGCAAAACTCCAAACTCCAAGACCTATAATACCACCCACTCTTCTGATGCCCCAAACTACAATCCCTTTTCCTTACAGAGAAACTGAGCCACCCCCGCCCCCCGCCCCGAGTAAACCATCATCACATCCTCCTTTCCCAACCCTCCACGCCGGAGGTCCCGGGTGTGCTCCTCTACCCACCCCCACGGCTCGACTGATGTTGTCCATCCTGTTGGCGACCTGTTGGAAGAGGGGGTAGCAGGTCTGACAGAGGCGCACCGGCCGGGCGCTGCGCACTAGGCACCCGGTCAGCTCTGCGCTGCTGTTGGCGAAGTCCAGTAACAGCTCCCGACACTCGGGATCCAGATCCGGCAGGTCCGGCGGTAATGACAGCGGTCCCAGCCTTCCGCCTTGCAGCAGCGCCAGGGACAAGTCCTCCACCTCCAGCAACTGCTGCTCCGACAGGAGGTCGTGAAGGACCCTGTAGGGTCTGCTGACCACGGCGAGAGCGCCCAGAGCCAGCCCCGACCACAGCAGCGGCACCAGCAGCAGCCGCGGCAGAAGCAACGACCTCCGCCGCGCGACTGTCGCGCCCAGACCCATTGCGGGGTTCACAAACCCCAAGGGACTCCCTGCCGCCTCTCCAACCCCAGCCGGTGCTGCTGACCGCCGCCGCTTCCGGCTTCCTCGGGCGCAGGCCGCGAGCGGGGTCACGAGGCGCGCGCGTCACGGCCCCGCCTCCGGCGCGCGGCGCCCCGCCCCATTGGCTGCCGTGAGCCTCTCGCGGCCTTCGGGCCGGCGCGCGTGCAGAAGCGCGCACACACAGGCGGGCTCGCGCTCCCCGCCAGCTCCAAGCACCTGGGTGAGAGGATGCGAGACCGAGAGCGGCGTCAACCGAGTCGAGGCTCGCCCACTCTGTGACTACACACGTCCACCACGTCGAACAATTGAATCTTGGGGATCTCGGCCCTCGGTCGCCCACCGCTTTGGGAGTTCCCTGCGTTCTAGAAGTCTGGGGAGTTAACTCCACACCGCAGAAAGCCGGACGGCCTGCGCCGTGGGAGTTACGAGTGAGTTCCTTGAGAAAGCCTGCTGGCAGGTGCCTGTGCAGGTTTTTGCTTGGTGGTTTCTTAGCATAATTTCCTCCCTCGTCCTATCTGGAAAAAGTAATAACATCTGTTTATTTGGGGTAGGGAAGCCTAGTGGCTTCCGAGCTTTTTTTTTTTTTTTTTTCCTTTTAACTTGAAACTGTTAACGTCCACGTTGTCTAATAGTCGTTGTGCAATCATGGAAGAATTCTAGATCTGCATTTTCGAACACGGTAGCCACTAGCCACTTGTAGCTGTAGAGCGGTAGTAACTTAGCTACTGCGACCGAGGAACTTATGTTTAATTGTTCTTGATTAAATTGTAAGCAGCCCCATCTGGCTCGCGGTGCTGTGTTGGACAGCGCAGGTTCTCTCACTGTGTCGCCCTGGTCCTCGGGTGGCTCATGTCCAGGTTTGCTTGGGACTGAAGTGGTTCTCGGGGTGCAGCACAAACCTGCATCCAGGGCAAAACCCAGGAAAGACCTGGGCAAACCGCCTAACTGCAAACTCCCAATTGCTTACAGGCCCAAGCACTGTCAGCAACTGCTAACAACGCTGACTGTTGGAGGGGACACGCTAACCAGTGCTGGATACCATTGCTGGGCTGTAAGATGTAAGCTAATGACCTGCAAAACGGTTTTCTGACAAGTATCTGTCGAACAAATTCGGTAGAAAAAATACTCCCTGGCTGTTTTGTGTGCTCCTGTCTTCATTTTTCCCTGTAAATTGCAGAGTTACTGTACTAACTCCCATTTAGCTTATGGTACTAATTTATGTTTCTGAGGGTTCTTAAAGTTACTTCTTACCCAATCTGTTTGGTTATTGTTTTGTGTTTCTAAATTTGCTTGCGATGGCTAAATTTTGTTTCGTTTTCTTTACCAAGAAACTGAACTAGTGGGAAACTTGATTTAGGGGTGCCTGTGTGGCTCAGTGGTTGGGCGTCTGCCTTCGGCTCAGGTCATGATCCCAGAGTCCTAGGACTGATTCCTGCATTGGGCTCCTTGTTCAGTGGGGAGTCTGCTTCTCCCTCTCCCTCTGCCTGCAGCTCTGCCTGCTTGTGCTCTCTTGTCAAGTAAATACATTAAAAAAAAAAAAAAGAAACTTGATTTATATAACAATAAATGTATTTCCAGAGAAGAGAAAATAAGTTGTCTTAATTTTTCTCAAATGTTATCCTGTAACTTTAAGGTCTTTCCTATGCATTAGAATTACCATTCTTAAGAGTTATTTCAGGCATCATCAGTAAATTGTTTAAACTCTGAAAAGTAATGTGGCACAGGCAACAACATTACAAATGCCCATACTCTCTGACCCAGCAAGTCCACTTCTAGGAATTTACTTTAAACATATACTAACCTTGTATAGACATGATTATTAATTGCAGTATTGTTTGTAAGAGTAAAAGAATGGGTGAAAAGAGAATGTTAAAGAAATCATGGGCCCTTTTCCCCCTCCCTTCCCTTCCTGGAACAAAGGGTGTCAGAGCACAGGTAAGAAGACAACGACACTGGAAGGTGAGGAGAAAGCATCAGCCTGATGCAGAGTACTGGATGGTGGGTAGAGTGAAAAAGAGTTTCTATGCAGGGAAGGAGGCAGCACTGAGTGGGAGTTTGCTTACATTCAGAAGGATTGATCAAATAAGAAAATATATTAAGGATAATGGGAGTCCAGTTTCTCACTGTCAGAGAAGGGAATTCCAAATATGAAAACAGAAAAGTCTGGCTGGCTCAGTTAAGCATCTGACTCTTGATTTCAGCTCAGGTCATGATCTCAAGGTTATGCGATTGAGCCCCACCTTGGGCTTCTCCCCGGGTGTGGAACCTGCTTAAGATTCTCTCTTTCTCTCTCTCCCCTTACTCCCTTTCCCTCTCCCTCTCTGCCTCCTCCTACCCTAAAAAAGAAAGAAAGAAAGAAAAACAGAGAAAAGTAGAATGAACTCTGTAGTGTTGGATTAGAATGAGCAATATCAGTGACTGGAAATATGTATAAATATAGATGTTAAATGTATATGTCTGTATATTTATATATATATATGTGCATGCACGCACTCTGTGTGTGTGTTTTCCCTGGCTTTATCCACTGAGAAGGCCAAGTAGCAGAGGTACCCTATTAATAATAATGAGTATATATAGGTACCAGATGGTGGCTTCTAAATATTTTTCTCCACTAAAGGGAACCAAGAATCCTTGGAGAAATAACTGATTCTACCACTAGGGCTGGGAAATCTTAAGTTTAGCCTGGATCATCTTTTTGTGGCAGAAAGTAAGAAAGTGCTCAAAGAATTAATGGGGCATGTCAAGAACATACAGAAGCCAGCTTGAATAGGCTCCCACTGGCCAAATGTGGGACAGTTTGAGCATCAAAATAATTATGTTAACATGTCATAATCCATTGAATAAAATGGGAAATCATGAGCCTATATTGATATATTTAAATAAATTAATAAATTGAATGTTTCATGAGAAATAAGATATTTACATATTTTCAAAGTTACCCCCCCTCAAAATACTTACTAATTACAAATGGAAAAAAACGAGTAAATTTACAGTGGAGAAATCTAACAGACTCCATGTTAATCAAATGGTCAACATGAATATCATCACAATGGGATAAATAGAAATTGTATGCCAGTTAGAAGGTCACAGCATCACTTTCTTTACATTCCTGCCAAAGATGCATAATATGATGCTAATACAAGAAAGCATCAGACAAAGCAAATTAAGGTTCATTCTGAAAAATAGCTAGCTTGGGCCTCCTAGGTGGCTCAATCAGTTGAGTGTCTGCCTTCCACTCTGGTCATGGTCCCAGGGTCCTGGGATCAATCCCGCATCTGGCTCTCTGCTCAGAAGGAGCCTGCTTCTCCCTCTCCCTGACACTCCCCCTTCTTGTACTCTATCAAATAAATTAATAAAATTTTTTTAAAACTTTAAAAAATAGCTAGCCTGTAATCTTCAAAAGTGTTACAGCTATAAAAATCAGAAAGATTGAGGAACTGCACCTGACGTGAAGGACATTATTGGGATAACTAGTGAAATCTGAACAGGGTCTGAGAATTAGATGGTAGTAATGCATAATGTTAATTTCCTGATTTTGATAATTATATTGTGGTCAATGTGAACGAATATTTTTATTTGTAGAAAATATAGGGGCGCCTGGGTGGCTCAGCAGGTTAAAGCCTCTGCCTTCAGCTCAGGTCATGATCCCAGGGTCCTGGGATCAAGCCCCGCATCGGGCTCTCTGCTGGGCGGGGAGCCTGCTTCCCCCTCTCGCTCTGCCTGTCTCTCTGCCTACTTGTGATCTCTGTCTGTCAAATAAATAAATAAAATCTTTAAAAAAAAATATATATATATATATATATATATACAAAAGCATTCAAGGGTGATAAGATATCAAGTTAACAACTTACTCTCACATGGTTCTGGGAAAAATTATTTGTACTATACTTACAACTTTTTTATAAGCTTGAAATATATTGTAAAAGCAATTAGGATACAGCAATGCAGTAGAATTCCATGCATTTGAAATCTTATATATTGATGTGAGAGAATTGCCAAAATAAATGCAAAAAAAGTGCCAGAAGAAAAGAATTTTTAATGCTTGTGCCTGTGTATGCACAGACTGTCTCCAGAAGGTTACACAAAAACTGGTCACTTTGATAAAAGATGAATTGAGGTGAGGAGTGTGGGAACAGGGCTAGGAGAGAGACCATTGATTGTAAACTTTAGTACTTAAAATTTTTGTTCCATAAGAGTATACTTTTTACTGAAATAAATTAATAAAAAATAAAAGAGTTCAATTTGTCAACCATCAGTGGGCTCAGGGCATTTCTGAATCCCACAAAACTTGTTTGTAGAATTTTGTATGTAGGTATATTTTTCTTAGAAGAAAGTCATAGCTTTAATCATAGGGGTCTATAATCCAAAAAGTTAACAACCCTTGATTTAAAATAAACCTCAATAAACCTAGATGTGCATCAACAGATGAACGGATAAAGAAGATGTGGTATATATATATAGGAATACTATGCAGCCATCAAAAAAAAATCTTGCCATTCACAACAACATGGATGGAACTGGAGCATATTAAGTGAAATAAGACAATCAGAGAATGACGGTTATCATATGATCTCTCTGATTTGAGGAATTTGAGAGTCAGTGTGGGGAGGTCATGGGGGGAAGAGAGGGAAAAATGAAACAAGATGGGACCGGGGAGGGAGACAAACTGTAAGACTCTTAATATCAGGAAACAGACTGAGGGCTGCTGGGGGAGTGGGAGGAGAAGGGATAGGGTGCCTGGGTTATGGACATTGGAGAGGGTGTATGCTATGGTGAGTGCTGTGAATTGTGTAAGACTGATGATGCACAGACCTGTACCTCTGAAACAAATAATACATATTATATTAATAAAAATTTTTTAAAAACTCAATAAATTTTCTTTCTTCAAGTTTGAATTACATTAAGTTTGCCTTTTATCTCAGCTATCTTCGAATATGTGACACAAACAACGAAGAGAAACAAAAAGCAGTAATTCATTATGGTAGGTACTACAGTAAACAAAGATAATTAGAATACAATTGTGCTCTCAAAGAATAAGACATAAATTCAAATGTGTACAATAAAATATTAAAGGAGATAATGTGTAAGTGTTTTAGAAACATTAAAGATGGAACCAGTTCCATCTAGGAGTTTGGAGAAGAGTCAGAAATGTCTCCAAAGGGAAACTGATTTTTGAGTGGTATTGTATAGAGTGAGTAGGAATTCACCCAGTAGCTGCTTCAAAATGTCTCTGTAGGGAGGAGTGAGTGGCAGCAGTCTAGATAGAAGCAAGGACAGGAGAATTTGTCTTAAATCTTCATCAGTAGGGCAAACACACAGTATTGTGGAGGGTTTTTAATGTATTTTAGAGACAGGGAGAAAGCATGGGGAGGGGCAGAATGAGAGGGAGAGAGAGAATCTCAAGCAGACTCCCCACTAGGCTGAGTGCAGAGCTGGGCAGCTGGATCTTAGGACCCTGAGATCGTTGCCCAAGCTGAAATAGACACTCAACCAACTGAGTGACCCAGGAGCCCCACACTATTTTGTCTTCTTGGGGTTACTGGTGGAAATTATGGGGATGGTGATCAAGCCAATCTGACCACTTACTTTCTGTGCTAAAAAAAAAACAAAAAACACCTTAATTTTTGTCCTGTAAGAAATGGGGATTCATTTGAAGATTTAAGTAGGACAATAATAGAATCATATGGGCATTTTAGGAATGGAACTCTCACAACAGTGTGGGGAAGTTTTTTGTGGTACTGAGACTAATGCATAATAAAGGAAAAGATGATAAAGGCCTAAAGGAGGCTGAGGTGGGAGTGGCAGAGAAAAGGGATTAGATTGAAGAGATATTTATGATACAGAAGGAACAAGAATTGATTATTATGTAGTTCTGGAATGTGAACTAGTGATGGCTCCAAGGTTACAAATTTGGGCAACTGGGTGAATGGTAGTGCCATGGATAGAAATAGAGAATACGGGAAGAGTGGATACATTTGGACTGTTATAGAAACAGTGAATTTAACTGGAATTTTTAGCTTAGGATGGTTTTGATAGAGACACCCAGGGAGCATTTTAAATTACACATCTGGTAAATGGGAGAGTGGCCCAGGCTAGAGACTTAAAGTTGGGAGTCACTAAGGTTGATATGGTAGTTGAGCCCTTGAAGGTAAAGGAGTCACCCAGAGACTGAGACACTAGGATTAATTAATGCTTGTTTAAGAAGATTACATTAATGGAAGATATACACAGTAGCCCCCAAATTTAAGAATCAGATAAAGTACCTAAATTCAGGTCCCTTGCAAGTTTTGCCTACATTATTGAAATAGCATAGGACAGAGATCAAAGGAAAATGTAAGAAACCCAGAGAAGAGGAAGAGAAATTGACCTGTAGTGCCACCCCAAATTCCTCAAGTTAACTAAAAACATGAATCAATTTTCATGGAAAATTATTAAGAAAATTTACTCATGTCAGGGCGTCTGGGTAGCTCAGTCATTAAGCAGTTGCCGTTGGCTCAGGTCATGATTCCATGATCCCAGGTGCTGGGATCAAGCCCCACATCGCATCAGGCTCCCCGCTCAGTGGGGACCCTGCTTCTCTCTCTCCCACTCTCCCTGCTTGTGTTCCCTCTCTGTCTCTTTCTCTGTCAAATAACATAAAATCTTAAAAAAAATTTTTTTAAAGAAAAGAAAATTTACCCATGTCAAATCACTGTTGAACACCTGAAACTAATGTAACATATGTCAACTATACTTCAATAAAAAAAGAAGAAAAAGCAAAAATATATGCCGATTTTTAAAAACGTCTCTTAATTTACCCAAAATTTGGAAGTAAAACAAAAGAAAGTCAGTATGCTAGAACATTGTTCAACAGGTTCAAGCAAGGATTATTTAATTTTCAAGTCTAGGAGAATAAATGTATGTGGCTCTTTACTATCTAATTAGAGCTCAAACACTATGAAGTTATGTGTTAATGTGTAGATTTCTCTCTGCTAGGAAAGATAACCCTGCAGGTTATGGATTGATTACCCTGAGGATCATTAACAAGTCTTGTATCTAACATGGCAATCTGATCCTAATATTCTTTCCTTTTTTCAATGTCTATATCCAGTTTGAGAGACATTAATGAATTCATAAATATTTGACAATTTTTATGTTGTATTTGTATGAGTCATGTTTTTAAGTTTTTGAAAATGATACTTTTTTTTTAAGATTTTATTTATTTGACAGACAGAGATCACAAGTAGGCAGAGAGACAGGCAGAGAGAGAGAGAGGAGGAAGCAGGCTCCCCGCTGAGCAGAGAGGCCGATGCGGGGCTCAATCCCAGGACCCTGGGATCATGTCCTGAGCCAAAGACAGAGGCTTTAACCCACTGAGCCACCCAGGCGCCCCTGAAAATGATACTTTAATAGTTACTTCCTTTAGAGCATGTGGAATTGGGAAGTAAGGATGTAAGCCAAGAAGATAATCAAAGATGATCAGACAAGGCCCAGAGACCCAGGCCAATAACCAGTCTACCTGCTAACACCTTTTCTCCCCTATGGTCTATATTCTCACCATTACAGACAAAGTGATCCTTTCAAAACCTAAGTTGAATCATATCACTCTTTATGCTCTGACTCTACCCGTGGCTACACATCTCACTCAAAGTTAAAAGCAAAGTCTTTACTATGTCCTAGAAGGATCTACATGATCTGCTACTCCCACCAGCCTTCCCTTTCCCCCTAACCTGCTATATTTTTCTCCTTGGCACTTAATACCATATTTAATCCTATACTGTTATTTATTTCCTGTCTCCTCCCACTGAAATTTAAGCTCCTTAAGAGCAAAGACTGACAGTTTTGTCCACTGCTCTATCTATAGTATATAGAGATCTATATCTATAGTACTACATAGTACTATAGTATATACTATATCTATAGTACTTAGAACAATGTTTGGCACTTAATAGATGTTCCATAAATATTTATTGAAAGATGATTTCATTTAGAGAGGTGTGGAGTATAAAAAGTTTGAGACTTGAAAAGAAGGTGAAATAATTGTTTTGGATAGTGAAACAGTGAATGTAATAGTGCAATAAGTTTGCCAGACATTATTGAATACCTATTTGAGATTTGTGGCCGTAATTTTAAGGTCTGCCCAGTCAGCCTAATGATGTGTTCTCTTCAGCAACGATCAGTTGTTCAAGTAAAAGCATAGAACAGGATAAAAGTTGAGCTTAAAATTGTTGGGACATTGCCTAGGCCAGTATGATGAAAGGAGAGAGCACAATACCACTTTGTATGTTTCCTCACCTGACCCAGTTTCCCATGCCCTTCCACCTTCTCACGTTATTCCATTGGATCCTTTGGAACTCACGATCTATCATCTATAATCTCCCATTTCCTCAACATCTCCAAACTGTACCTTAACCCTGTTTGCCCTAACAAAACCTGGCTATCCTCTGATGACCTCACTTCATCTCTGCTTTGTGACCTGTAGGTATTTCATAAAACTTCCTCAAAAGCAACCCTAAGCTGAGGGTAAGTGGAGATCAGACAACTTTCCAATTGCCAAGCAGAGTGGTTTACTTTGATCAGTTTTACACATGGGTATTGCATGTGAGATTTTTTTAAAAATTCCACTAGGGGAAGAATAATTTGTACATTTTTTGCAGTGGGCCACTGTCTGCTATGTATCTGCAATCATCCCATTTCTGAAATTATCCTGATTCTGTCCCACCATCATATTTTGGTTTCTGAGGAGAGATAATGTGGCTTTTTAGTTAGATTTGGACCAAGATGAGCTACATTTGAATCTGTTGTAGAGACTACAATATATCACTCAAAGATTCTAGACATTGAGCTCTGTGCTATAATAAAATGGGACTTTTAGGCTGTCTCACTTAGAAGGGGTTGGGGGATAAATGTATTTTGTCCACCGGAAGGATAGTCAATCACATATTAGGTGAGCTATAGTAGTCATTAATCATTCATTAACCATTTCCAGTTTTTCTCCTTCTAGCACTTAGTGGGATAACACTTTGTTAGGCCCTTAGGTTAGCCATTTGACTTAATTTGGCCAGTGAAATGTGAGCAAAAATGGCAGGTTGAAGCTTTAGAAATCAGTGTATGGTTCACCAGGTTTCCCCTCCTCCCCAGTTCCTCTCACCTTTCTAGATGAGGGAAGTTCCATCAACCTGTGTGAGAAAATATGGAACAAAACCTCCCAGCCGATCTGTGACAGACATGCAACTTGAGAAAGAAATAAGCCTTTGTTGGTTTTTTTAGCGTTTTGTTTTTTAGATTTATTTATTTATTTTAGAGAGAGAGTGTACGCAGGGGAAGTAAGCAGAGGGGGAGGGAAAGAGAGAACCTGAAGCAGACTCCATGCTGAGCACAGAGCCCAGCGTGGGGCTCAATCCCACAACCCTGAGATCATGACTGAGCCAAAATCAAGAATCATTTAGGAGTCCTTAACTGACTGAGCCACCCAGGTGCCCCAAACCTTTGTTTTTATAAGCTATTAAGATTTAGGGGTTGTCCCTGGGGATAAAAATATATGTTTAAAAAAAAATAAAATTTATTAAAAAAAAAAAAAGATTTAGGGGTTGTTTGTTACCACAGCAAAACTTAGTCACATGTTTCTTTGTGGATTCTCTCCCCACTATTTTCTCTGGTTCTCTCTTCGGATCTCCTTTTATATGTTAGACCTTATAGTGAAGATAGTGTTCCACTTCCTCCAATATCCATCCTCTCCTTCCTTTTTTTTTTTTTAATCCTCTCCTTCCTTTTAATAATAGAACTCTTGTGTTTTAGCAGAACTTATGACCGCATGGGCAAGACTACATTCCCCAGTCTTCCTTGCAGCTAGATGTGAACAGAAGTTTTATATATACCTTATGAGTCATTACGTTTGTGGTTCTTACTGACCTCCCTCCTGCTAGTTAGAAAATGTTAACTGAAACAGCAGCCCTGACTTCAGGGACGGATATGGAGCAAAATGTTTACCAAGACAGTGCCAAGTGGTCATAATGCAGAGCCCTCTATCCTATGCCCCAGAGAAATAAACTTCTTTGCTATTTAAATCACTGTATTTTGGAGTCTTTTTGTTACATCAACTTAAGCTTTTTCCTCATACAGTCCTCCTAGACTATTACTTCACTTTTCTTATCTCTGTGTCCTCTCCTATTTTTCCATCTCTTTGTCTTTCTACCTTACTTCCTGGAGATTTCATTAACTTTGTTCTCCAGAGCCTCTATTAAGTTTTTCATTTCTATCATATTCTTAGTGTCTAAGAGCTCTTGTTTCATAGATACTGTACCTTTTTAAAAAATCTTCTTTTTCATAACCTGTTTCCTTCAAGTTTTTTTCTCATTTTTTCTTGAATCTTCCTCAGTTTCCTTGAACTTTGGCTCTGTGCTCACAAGAGAGAGGCACTGAAAAACTAAATGGAAGTTCATAGATAGAAGTATTTGACGATAGGCATCACTGTAGACCAGTGGTTCTCCACTGAGAGCAATCTACTCCCCTTCCCCAGGGACACTGACAATGTCTGGAGACATTTTTTGTTGTCAGAACTGGGGGAGCAGTGCTACTGATATCTATCTACTGGATAGAGATCAGGAATGCTGCTAAAAATCTTATAATGCACAGAATGGTCACCCAAAACAAAGAATTGAAAGTAGAAAAAGACTGGCAGAGTCTGCATTCAGTTAGTAAATGTTTATTTAATTCCCCTATTCTCAGTAAAATGCCCCTGCCCTCAAATGTATTTATGCCTCTTGGTCCAGACAGTCTCTGCTTTACTCTCCAGAGATTAGAAAACTTTGGGAGTATTCTGCTGGGTGGGACAGAGTTGTAGGGAGCTTATTGTAAAGAGACTTTCAGACTTTTACCTCCTCCTTACCTACATTTTCAAAAGTACCTCAGGTCCTGTATTTTCCAGGTTACTCGAGAAGTCTATAATGTAATTCACTTGCTTTTTTCCACTGTAGGCTTAGGATTCAATTTTTCTGGTTCCACTAAGTCCGTTGTCACTAGCGCATATGCTTTCCAGATCCCAGTATTCTTATTTTGTTTTCTCATCTGTTCTCTTTCTTTGTGTGTCTTTTAAAAAATCGTTTTAGGGGTGCCTGGATGGCTTAGTCAGTTAGGCGCCTGCCTTCAGCTCAGGTCATGATCTCAGGGTCCTGGGATTGAGCCCCTCATCAGGCTCCCTGCTTGGCCTGTTCTACTTCTCCCTCTGCCTGCCGCTCTGCCTGCTTGTGCGCTCTCGCTCTCGCTCTCTCTCTCTCATGTGTGTGTCAAATAAATAAATCTTTAAAAAATAAAAAATAAAATATCCTTTTACTGTCATCTTGGTGGGATTTCAGGAAGAACCAGATCTAATCCTGCATTCAACTTGCTATCTTAAATAAAAATTTCTTCTGTTTTATTTCACTCTTCATTAACTAGAATGTGTCTCTTAGCTCCCAACCCCCACCCATTCAATGATAACCTCATGGAGAATGTGAACTGTGCCCTGTTTATATTTGTATACTCAAGAACTTGGCCTTAGTAGGTACTCAATACATTTGTTACACTGAGTTTATGTAATACAAATGTACATCTGCTTAAAATGCTTTTTCCATTGATAGATCAGTAGAACTTACACATTTTATTTTCCAAATTCTCTCTGATGCAAAAAAAACCCACAATAAATTAAAAAAAGACACACACACACACACACACACAGTAAGTTAACTCCTAATGCCCATGAAGTTTGCACGCCTGACTAGAATGACCTGAGTACATGGAACATATAAATCATATTGTTCTTTCATTACACTTTGAAAAACATCTCATGTATTCACTCTGGTGGCCAATCTCATTTCCAAATCTTCCACCATAAAATAGAGTATTTTATGGTATCTGCATTAGAGGATATTTTTAAAACAAATTTAATCACATTTCTATGACATTATCTGATTATAAATATATACTTACATGAATTTTATTAGAACTTCAAGTTTGTATCAGTATATTTTTAAATAAACATTTCCTCAAAAAAAGAATAGAAATTCACATGAATGTGTGTGCTCCAGCATTTGTATATTAGCAGCCACCAAATTCTAATCAATCACTGAACCCATTTCCTAACATAACAGGAAAATCTGGTGTTTAATTAGATACCTAATATATGGTGGTATTTTTCCCATAGCCAGAAGTCAAGGGTCCAGGAATCAAGGGGTAGAAATGGGAGTGGTAGCACTCACTAGTACCCCTAGTAATCCACTAGCAAAATTTTTGCTTTCTGTTCCCATGGCCTTATGTTCTGCTGGCCTAGAGATCTTTGCTCCAAAGGGAAGAATTATTTCTACCAGACCATATAGCAATGATTCCATTGAACTAAAAGTTAGGACCGCTGCCTGGCCAGTTTGGGCTCCTCATGAGTCTGAGTCAATAGGCAAAGAAAGGAGTTACTGTGCTGGCTGGGAAATTGAACTACTCATCCACTGTAGAGGGAAAGAAGAATATGTCTGAAATATAGGGGATCCCTCAATATTACCATGCCCTGTGATTAAGGCCAGTGGAAAACTACAACAACCCAATCCAGACAGAACTTCTAATGGCTCACACATCTTCAAGAATGAAGATTTGGGTCACCCCACCAGACAAAGAATCATGGCCAGTTGAGGTGCTTGCTGAAGACAAAGGGAATGCAGAATAGATAGTGGAAGAAGGTAGTTATAAATACTAGTGATGACCATGTGACTAGTTATAGAAATGAAGACTATAATTGTCATGAGTACTTCTCCTTATTTTGTTATGCATGTATGTATGTGTGCGTATATCACAAATATCTTTGTTTTCTTCCCTCTTATTTCCTTATCATATAATGTAAGATATACTGAATTTATGTCATAATATTTAAGTATTATTAATTTTACATTATAGAGTTTGGATTATGGAATATCAAGAAGAGTGACCATCACTCAATGATATTACCTCCTGGGAAAAGGGTTAGTATATATTTTTTTTTAAGATTTTATTTATTTATTTGACAGACAGAGATCACAAGTAGGCAGAGAAGCAGGTGGGGGCGGGGGGGGAGGCAGACTCCCTGCTGAGCAGACAGCCCGATGTAGGGCTCGATCCTAGGACCCCGGGACCATGACCTGAGCTAAAGGCAGAGGCTTTAACCCACTGAGCCACCCAGGCGCCACATGGGTTCATAGATTTTTTGTTGTATGTAGGATAACTATCCTACATCATGTTAGGTAGAATTATGACCTTGTTATTGTCATTATTTAGATATTAAATTTGGTTTAAGGAGTTGCATATATGGGGTCCAAGTTGACAAGGGGTGGACTTCTGATGGCTGATTTTATATATGAATTTGACTGGGCCATGGAGTGCCCAACATTTGGTCAAACATTATTCTGGGTTTGTCTCTAAGGGTGTTTCTGGATAAACTAATATTTGTATAAATACACTGAATAAAGCAAGTTGCCTTCCCTAATATGGGCAAGCTTCATTCAATCAATTGAACACCTACATGGAACAAAAAGACTGAGTAAGAGGAAGGTCCTCCAGCCTGACCGCTTTGAGCTGGAACATTTTTTTTTTTTTTCCCTGCCTTCAGACTTGAACTGATGTATCTGTTCTTCTTGGGTCTTGAGTCTGCCAGCTTTGGACTAGCACTTAAATTGTTGGCTCTCCAGGTTCTCACCCTTCAGACTTTGAATATAACTACACATCAGCTCTCCTAGCTCTCCAGCTTGCTAACTGCAGATCTTGGGTCTTCTCAGCCTCCATAATCTTGTTAGGCAATTCCTTGTAATTACTCGATCTCTCCCTCTATCTAGTCAGCTAGCTAGCTACTGTTCCCTCTCTCTCTTCCTCACTCTCTTTTCTCTCTCTCCCTCTCATTCCATATATATATCCTATTCGTTCTATTCTCTGTAGAACTCCAACCAACACACATATCTTAATTATAAATAGAAAAATGATTGTACTGTTTAAAAAATCTTAATTTTTCAGTGCTTATTAATAACCATATATGAATTTTATGTATCTCTTGATAGTTTCAGAGTATGTTTTGTTATTTATTGTTTGTTTTCCATTTAGTTTGTTGGGATATATAGATTGCTAAAAGAAATGCACACGATGCTACAGAAATAGTATGCTTTTTTAAATGTCAAATTTTAAGTATTGTTTATAAGTAAGTCATATTCACTGTATATATAACAACAGAAGCAGAAGGAAGAAAATGTTACAAATAAGGTAAAATGTATGAATGTCCATGTCTCAGGAAGTACATGTTCTCCAGTTCGCCTATGGCAACATTTGGAGCAAGAACTACTTGTTATCATCCTTCTATTATACTTCTTGAAGACCTGGGCAATGTCAAATTGTTTGCTTTGTTTCTTTTGTAACCTATTTTATTTTTCTTCCAATTTTAATTCAGCCCAACTGTTCCATTTAAGTCAAGTCATTTTATCTCTCCTGTTCTGATTGAAATTTTATTTATCCAGTTTTAACCATCTGTGTCCACCCCAGTATTTTATGAAGAATGGAAAACTATCCTTTCTGTACTTGAATAATGAAACTATGGAGAGCGTAATTTTTCCCCCCAAAATTAAGAAAGAAATTACCCATGAAACGAGACTAACCTGCAGCTCTGAGTACTGTGGGGGGAGAGAGTTGCCTATCCCTTTTATTAGTCTCTTTATATTTTAAAGACGGCAACAGCTATTTAAACTATTACCTAAGGGGTACCTGGCTGGCTCATTTGGCTATAATCTTGGGGTTATGAATTCAAGCCCCACACTGGGTGTAGAGATTACTAAAGAAAAAATTATGTGATGGTAAAATAGTTAAAAAAAATAATTACTTGATTTTATAGTAAAGAAAAATATGTATGTATATATATACATTTATTTGCGCATATAAATCTCAAACTTATCGGATCTTATTTTGACTCTTCTGGGGTACCTTGATTATATTCCTAGATCTTTAGAGACTGGATTCTTTGTGCATTTGACAATAACTACTGGTTGATGTGACAGAAGCAATAATGTGACTGTAAGACTAACCAATAAGTTGCAATCAAGACAATCTATCTCTTGGATCACTTTTGGCTTCAAGAATCAGAAACCAATTCAAGTTAACTAAGCAAAAAGTGGAAACATAAGGAGGAAACCCAGGCCATTTCTCAAGGTTGGACTGTAATTATGCATGAGACACTTTCTTTGTTCCACTCTATGTATCTCTTTAACAACCTTCATGGTAGTCTTCATGGTAGAAAATATGGCTGCACACACCATTTTTTTTAATCTCCTGCACTGAAAATTGCAATTTAAACACAGACGAGATCTCTTACTCCCAATTCCAGATTTTCCAAGGCTGAGTCTCTGCCAGCCCAAACTGTATTTAACATGAAAGTTAGGGGACATAATTTATAACCATGGCTGCTTGAAGGCTATCCCATGACCATGTAAATAAAGGAGAAAGCGAAGAATTTGCAGAGAGGGGAGGCTGGATGTCAAACTTAATAGGCGTTCTTTGCAAGACCCTTCACTTCCCTCCTAATGAAAAATTGATATTAAACAGTAGCTTATTGGTGGGGCACCAGGGTAGCTCAGTCAGTTAAGTGTCTTCCTTTGGCTCAGGTCATGATCCTGAGGTCCTGGGATTGAGTCCAGGATCAGGCTCCCAGCTCAGCAGGAGAGCCTACTTCTCCCTCTTCCTCTGCCATCCCCCTGCTTGTGCTCTCTCTTTCGAATAAATAAATAAAATCTTAAAAACAAACAAACAGCCAAATAAAAAAACAGAAAACAGTAGCTTACTGGAGTCCATGCTGGAGAAAATGAAGTGGATGGTATTAAAGGTGGATTGGGTTAAAGGAGAAATTTTGAGGCAACTGGGTTTTTAGTGACTCCCTTCAATTCATGCCGTAAGTATTGTTTCTTAAAATACAGCTCATTGGGTTATGGACACTGGGGAGGGTATGTGATATGGTGAGTGCTGTGAAGTGTGTAAGCCTCATAATTCACAGACCTGTACCCCTGGGGCAAATAACACATTATATGTTAATAAAAATAATTAATAAAATAAATACAGCTCATTCTCACACAAAGCCAGTCTCACACAAAGAGCTTTAATTGACTACGGCAAATCTATTGCTAAATTTTGAGCCATCTTCAAATTTAAATATATATTAATTATCCAGATCAGCTTTGCAAGAGATTCAGTTATCACAGTGCCTGAAATGACCAGAATGGACAAATAGTCACAGTTGTTTCTATCCTATAAACCAGTGGGTTCCAGCCTGAGATCTCTAGACAGCTAAGAGTACATAAGAAAGAATTAAAGATCCATAAGCTATTTCCAATATTTCATAAAGTCTAAAAGAAATCAAACTTAACCGACACTTCAAAAACTTGACACCTAAAAAGCATCAAAATTTTCTGTTTTAGAATGTAATTGTATCAAGGCAGACAGTAAATCTATCATCACATGCTAATTTTAAGCTCTGGATGGATACACACACACACAATGGTTCATTAAATAGATTCTGGATAAATGACATCCTGAGAGAAATGTGACTTTAATAAATTTATGTGTGGCCACTATTATTCTGTTTATATTCTAAAGACTATAGAAAGAAAAACAAAATTCAAGATTACCAAAGTCAACTCTCCTAGAAATCTATAAACTTGAGATAACTAGGCATCTCTAAAATAATATCTAAAATAATGACCTCTGGAAAATCCTTCTGCTTTCCTCTTAAAATATATTAAAATATCATCCAGCCCATTATTAGAAGTTATATTAATTAGGATAATATAATGCCTTAATGACAGAGATCTGTGGGTGATAAGTTGTTTCCAGAAATGTTCTGCCTTTAGAGCATAAATTTTGGATCCTGTGAATGTCAAGACCTTGGATGTTTAGGATTTTCTGCAAGTCCTCACCTCCATAATGATAACAAGCCTTTGGTTATTTCTCTGCTTCATTCCGTGATTAGGCCCTCTGGACCCAGATGGAAAGAACAAGATGGATAGGAAAGGTTTCTAAGATACTTATTCTCTACTTGTAGTCCAAATTGTTAGAAATCTTTGATGCCCTAAGCAGCTGTACACATAATTGCCTGAAATCCACTTTGCAGCAAAGCCACTCGTCTTCCTATCACGATATGTCAGTGGGTCGTTTTAAACAGCTTAAACACTTTTCTCAACTCGCCAAGGCTCAAACCTCTGCACCAAGTTGCTGTTCCATTATTCCATTCTGCCTTTCAGAAAAATATTTACAGTAGATCCTTGAACATCTTGGGTTTAAACTGTACAGGTCCAATTATACATGGATTTTTTTCAATAAAGACAATACAATTGTGTAAATGTATTTCTTCTTACGACTGTCTTAATAACATTTCTTTTTCTTTCTCTTTATTGCAACAATTTTCTTTAGCTTTATTGCAATTATTCAATAATAATATTGCAAAAAATAATATTTTGTATAATATACAAAATATGTATTAACCAACTGTTTATATTATTGGTAAGGTTTCCAGTTAATAGTAGGCTATTAGTCATTAAACTCCGGGGGAGTCAAAAGTTATACACAGATTTTCCACTGCACAAGGGTCGGACCTTGCTGTGTATAACTCCCACATTGTTCGAGTTCAAATCCAAGTTCAAATAAGAAAGCCCACAACTGCAATTTCATCTTTAAATGTACCCTCTAGAGACAAACCATAAGCGACTCTTAATCATAGGAAACAAACTGAGCGTTGCTGGAGGGGAGAGGGTGGGATTGGGGAGGCTGGGTGATGGATGTTAAGGAGGGCACAGGATGTAATGAGCACTAGGTGTTAATATAAGACTGACAAGTCACTCACTGAACTCTACCTCTGAAACTAATAATACATTGTATGTTAATTAATTGAATTTAAATTTGAAAAACAGAAAAATAAATGTACCCTCTACTTCAGTCTTGGAAATGATATATCTAAGTTTGAAAAAAAAGAAGTTAAATTTAGAAGTAATAATGAAGTCACAAATTCTAATAGGAAGTATTAGTTTTTTAAATCATTGTTTTAAATATAAAGCTACACAGAAACAAACCCATAACTACAGAGAACAAACTGATGATTATGGGGGGATGGGCAAAATAGATGAAGGGGAGTGGGAGATACAGGCTTCCAGTTATGGAATGAATAAGTCACAGGGTTAAAAGGTAACAGCATGGGGAATAAAGTCATTGATATTGTAATAGCATTTTATGGTGACAGATGGTAGCTACACTTGCGGTGAGCATAGCATAAGGTATAGACTTACTGAATCATGATGTACATCTGAAACTAAAGTAATGTATATGAACTATTTCTATAATAAATTATAAAGCTACATATTCAGAATTTATTCATATTTTGTGATGGACTAATCACTTCTCAAATGTGCTTCTTTGTAAGGCTATGAAAAGGGAAGAGTAAGTAGGACATGCATTAATGACTCAGATTTTCTAACCCTTAAATACTTGGACAGCATGTTCTTTGTAAAGGAAATGTGAAAACTCCCATTTTCTTTCTTAAAGCTTCTGTGAGTTTTTCTTCTTTAGATAAAATGAGCTTTTTGGAACACATGACAAGGGAGGAAATTCAATGTAACAGGCAATCATGGTTTTTTTAAAGATTTTATTTATTTACTTATTTGTCAGATTGAGAGAGAGAACTAGCACAAGCAGGGGGACCAGCAGACAGAGAGAGAAGCAGGATCCCTGCTGAGCAAGGACACTGATGCAGGACTGGGATTACTACCTGAGCTGAAGGCAGATGGTTTAACCAACTGAGCCACCCAAGCATCCCAGCAATCAGGCTATTTTAAAGAGCTCCATCTCTCCTTCTCTAAGTTTACAGGAGGCAGCTTTTTATTTTTTTAAATATTTTATTTATTTATTTGAGAGAGAGAGAGACCATGAGAGGGGAAAGGTCAGGGGAAAGGTCAGAGGGAGAAGCAGACTCCCCGCCGAGCAGGGAGCCCCTTGTGGGACTCAATCCTGGGACTCCAGGATCATGACCTGAGCCGAAGGCAACTCCTCAACCAACTGAGCCACCCAGGTGCCCCTGGGAGGCTGCTTTTTAGAGAGTTAGGTTGCACCTGAGCTACCTGAGCAATTAAAAGTGTAACATTTCATTTACAGGTTCAGAGTAACTTTCAGTACCCTGTGTGTGTGTATGTGTACTTCCTTCCCCCGCCCAGGGATTTATTTTTATATATTTTAGGGAGGGGGAGGGGCAAAGGAAGACGGAGAGAGAATTTTAAGCAGACACCACCACCACCCCCCACCCCCGCCCATGAGCATGGAGCCTGACACAGGGCATCGATCCAACCACCCAACCACGCTGATATCATGACCTGACAGGAGTCCACACTCAACTGACTGCGCCACCTGGGGGCCCCTCCTAGTGTGCTTCTAATTAAATCTTAATTGTACCATTCATTATGAAATGAAAGAAACACTGATATACTGGATTTTATGTAAGAGGAGGTCAAGATGGCCTTCATAAAATGGCTGGCTAATCCAAAGAAAAGGAATAAAATGTGGAAATGAACCTTAAAAATAAAGTCTAACATTTGAGGTTTCATAATCATTAAATTATAAGTGATATTTTTGATAGATCCAAATGATTTAAATGTATATGGTTAGTTATAGTAGGTCATCAGAATGTATTCTGGTGAATTCTAAATTCAAAAGCACCAGATTTTAGGAATGATGACTCTATGGACAGGAAGAATTAAAAATGGAAGAGGAACTAATTTGTTTTCAAAAATTATATCATGTTAAGTTGAAAATATAAATTACCCCAGCGCATACCAAAAAGGAGTAATGAGAAGTGTGACAATTATCCCCTAATTCAGCAAAAGTCCTGAAAGTACCATTGGGCTACTTACATTTTTTGGTCCTTCCTTCTTTTGACTTTACGATAAAATCAACTTCAAAAATGTTTATTTCAGGGGCGCCTGGGTGGCTCAGTTGGTTAAGCACCTGCCTTCAGCTCAGGTCATGATCCTGGAGTCATGGGATCGAGTCCCACATCAGGCTCCCTGCTTGGAGGGGAGTCTGCTTCTCCCTCTGATCTCTCCCCTCTCATGCTCTCTCTCTCTCTCTAAAGTAAATAATGAAAATCTTTAATAAAAAAGCAAACAAACAAGTAAAATGTATATTTCAGGATATATTTTAAAATTGGCATATGATAAAGTAGCAACTTAAATTATTGGATATATCATTTTTATTACATTTGCTACCTACTCACTACTCCTCATATATTTGGTTAAAATTCACTTTTAGGGGCGCCTGGGTGGCTCAGTGGGTTAAAGCCTCTGCCTTCGGCTTAGGTCATGATCCCAGGATCCTGGGATCGAGCCCCGCATCGGGCTCTCTGCTCAGCAGGGAGCCTGCTTCCCTTCCTCTCTCTCTCTGCCTGCCTCTCTGCCTACTTGTGATATCTGTCAAATAAATAAATAAAATCTTTAAAAAAAAAATAAAATTCGCTTTTAACTAGTTCTACAGAGAACAAATGAAATCATAACTTGAAGAGTATACCAAGAAAGTCTCCAACTACATGAAACTGAAAACAAAACATGTATTTCTCATATCTAGAGGGCTAGAAGATAAGATCTCAGTCCTAGGTTTTTCTCATAGTCTGGAATTGGGAATTTATTCTCTCTTTTTGAAAAATAAAGAAAATATGGAAAAGCATATATGATAACATACCAAATAAATACCCATGTTCCCAGAACCCAGATTTTAACAATTATTAACATTTTGTCATGTTTTTTGAAAGTCATTTTTTTAAATTCACATATAATGTATTATTTGCCCCAGGGGTACAGGTCTGTGAATCATCAGGCTTACACATTTCACAGCACTCACCGTAGCACATAGCCTCCCCAGTGTCCATAAGCCAACCACCCTATCCCTACTCCCTCACTCCCCAGCAACCCTCAGGTTTTTTTTGTGAGATTAAGAGTCTCTTCTGGTTTGTCTCCCTCCCGATCCCTCATTAGTAATCCCAAAACAAACAAAAAAGGAAACAAATGTCCATTAATAGGAAAATGAATGAAAAGAATTTTAGGTAAATATGGTAATCCATAGATTGAGTACTGAATAGTGGTTAAAAGGTACTAAATAGACTCTAAACAGAACAACATGAATTAATGTCAAAAATACAATATTGAAGGGCGCCTGGGTGGCTCACTCGTTAAGTGTCTGCCTTCGGCTCAGGTCATGATCCCAGAGTCCTGGGATGGAGCCCTGCATCAGGCTTCCTGCTCAGTGGGAAGCCTGCTTCTCCCTCTCCCTCTGCTGCTCCCCCTGCTTGTGCTCTCTCTCTCTTTCTCTGTCAAATAAATAAAATCTTTAAAAAAAAAAAGTTTAAAAAAATGAAGTGATAATCAACAACTTTGCACATGTCTCTTTGAGTACATATACAGGAGTTTCTATAAGCCTAGAAGTTATTTAAATATTATAACATACTTCCAGACTGTTTTCGTGAGAGATTATAACCTGCTTACACTTATGCCAGTAGTTTAAGAGATTTACCTTTCCCCAACTTGCTTGCCAACCCTTAATTGGTAATACACCATATCTTGTCATTGTTTTACTTGTTTTTTTTCCTAATTACCTGGAAGGTTGAACATCTTTTCACATGTTGATAAATCATTTGGGTTTCCTAATCTTCCTTCAATTTCTGTTTACATTCTGCAGCCATCTTTTTATTGAGTTGTTTGTTCTTTTCATTGCATTGATTATATGTTTTCATTACTTCGGTTATATGTTTTTTGTCATACAAAAAAACTTACGTAGTCAAATACCAGTTCTTTGCCATTATGATTTGTACTTTTTGTGCAAAAAGTACAAGGCGCCTGAGTGACTCGGTTAAACATCCGACTCTTGATTTCGGTTCAGGTCATGATCTCAGGGTTTTGAGATCGAGACTTGGCTCCAGGCTCCAGGCCCTGGGCTCTGAGAGGAGCATGGAGCCTGCCTAAGATTCTTTCCCTCTCCCTCTGCCCCTCCTCACTCTCCCTCTTTCTTAAAAAACAAACAAACAAAACAAAACAACTTTTTTTTATCCTAAAGATATTCCCTGTATTTTCTTCAAATTGTTTTAAAGTTTTGTTTTTTTAATGGGGTGCCTGGTTGGCTCAGTCAGTTAAACATCTACCTTTGAGGGCGCCTGGGTGGTTCAGTGAGTTAAGCCTCTGCCTTCAACTCAGGTCATGGTCTCAGGCTCCTGGAATCGAGCCCCGCATCGGGCTCTCCGCTCCTCGGGGAGCCCGCTTCTCCCTCTCACTCTGCCTGCCTCTTTACCTACTTGTGATCTCTCTGTCAAATAAAAAAATAATAAGAATAATAATAAAATCTTTTTTAAAGATAAATAAAATAGTAAATAATTACTTAAAAAAAAAATCTGGGTGCCTGGGTGGCTCAGTTGGGTAAACGACTGCCTTCAGCTCAGGTCATGATCCCGGAGCCCCGGAATCGAGTGCTGCATCAGGCTCCCAGCTCCATGGGGAGTCTGCTTCTCCCTCTTACCTTCTCTCCTCTCCTGCTCTCTCTCTCTCACTCTCTCTCAAATAAGTAAATAAATAAATAATCTTAAAAATAAAATCTACCTTTGGCTCAGGTCATGATCCTGGGATCCAGCCCCACATTGGTCTTCCTGCTCAGCAGGGAGTCTGCTTCTCTCTCTCTCCTTTGGCTCTTCCCCCTGCTTGTGCTCCCTCGCGCTCTCGCACTCTCGTGTGCGCTCTGTGTGTGTGTGTGTCAAATAAATAAAATCTTTTTTTTAAGATTTTATTAATTTATTTGACAGACATCACAAGTAGGCAGAGAAGCAGGCAGAGAGAGAGAGGAGGAAGCAGGCTCCCCGCTGAGCAGAGAGCCCGACGCAGGGCTCGATCCAAAGACACTGGGATCATGACCTGAGCTGAAGGCGGAGGCTTTAACCCACTGAGCCACCCAGGCACCCCTAAATGAATAAAATCTTAAAAAAAAAGTTTTGGGGTTTTTTACCCTTCAAGCTTTAATCTATCTGAAATTTGCCTTTGTGTTGTCTGCAAAGTTGAGATCTTAATTTTATTTTTTTATGTAGAAAGTGAATTGTTCCAACATTATTTATTGCTCATTCTTATTTGCCAGAGAGAGAAACAAGAGAGGAACACAAGCAGGGGGAGTGGGAGAGGGAGTATCAGGCCTCCCACTGAACAGAAGGCCTGGTGAAGGACTTGATCCCAGAACTACAGGATCATGAGCTGAGCCAAAGCCAGAGGTTTAAGGACTGAGCCACCCAGGTGCCCCATGTACCTCTATTTAAAAAAAAAAAAAAAAGTCCTTGTGTTCTTCATAGTATTTTACAGTTTTCTCTTAAAGAACGTATACATTGGGACACCTGGGTAGCTCAGTGGGTTAGGGCCTCTGCCTTTGGCTCAGATCATGATCCCAGGGTCCTGGGATCGAGCCCCACATTGGGCTCTCTGCTCAGTGGGGAGCCTGCTTCCCCAACCCCCTCTGCCTGCTTCTCTGCCTACTTGTGATCTCTCTGTCAAATAAATAAATAAAATCTTAAAAAAAAAAAGAATATATACATCTTTTGTTAGATTTATTCCCGGTACCTTATCATATATTTACTATAGTGAATGGTCTCCTTTATCAGTTAGTTTTTTAATTGTTACATAACGCTGATTTATAGAAATGCCATTGATTTTTGTGTTAGTATTGTATCACGAAATTAACTTTTTCACTAATTTTACAAGTTTGATTATGAATTACCTTGGATTTTTCGTGTAGATTATTATGACATCTGCAAATAACACTTTATTTTTTCTTTTCCTGAGTGGACATTTATCCTTTGTTTTGACCACCCAGCATCTAACCTCCTTTCTGTGTTTGAGGAATTTCCCACTTTATGAGTCTGGTTGTAGGACAAAGACTGCTCCCTCTTTAGGAGCTTAAAATATTCCAAACTTCTTTCCCAGCCTTCCTTGCAACTGAGGAACAAGCAATTACTGATACTGTAGTGGTGACAGCAGTGACAGTAAGAGCAGTGATGGAGCAGAGCTGACATGAGTGTTAGGAGGGGTAGCAGTTGAAGTCAAGTTGCAGGAACAGAAGTGATAATGGTCTATCCATAATGTATGGGCCTCATTGGTGGCAGCAAAGGATTCCTTGTCAGACATTCCTACAGCACGGTATAGGCACTTCTGGAAACTCTTAAGCCTAGTTTCTCAGCTATCCCAATGATTCTGTGAGCTGTCAAATATTCTGGTAATAAACTCTTTCTGCTTAGTCAACCAGAGTCAGCATCTGTTGCTCTTAATTAAGAACTCTAAGGGATATATCTGGGGTCTTTGAACTTTTATTCTTTTTTTTTTTTTTAATCTCAGTGGGTTGTCAAGGATCTCCAATACAGAGTTTAAAAGTACGAGTTGGGGGCACCCCGATGGCTCAGTTGGTTGAGCGTCTGCCTTTGGCTCAGGTCATAATCCCAGGGTCCTGGGATTGAGCCCCCTGTCAGGCTCCCTGCTCAGTGGAGAGTCTGCTTCTCCCTCTTTCTCTGTCCCCCAGCTCGTGCTCTCTCTCTCGCTCTATTTCAGAAAAGTAAATAAAATATATATTTTTTAAAGTAGGAATGGTAGTATTTAGTATTGCCTTGCTCCTAACTTTAAAAGGAGTGTTTCCCGG
This sequence comes from Lontra canadensis, assembly GCF_010015895.1. Lineage (NCBI taxonomy): Eukaryota > Metazoa > Chordata > Mammalia > Carnivora > Mustelidae > Lontra > Lontra canadensis. The sequence continues at coordinate 24,549,078 of NW_022631008.1, forward strand.
AACCTGGCTAGCTTAGTCAGTAGAGCATGTGACTCTTGATCTGGGAGTCATGAGTCAGAGCCCCACATTGGGTATGGAGATTACTTATTTAAAAAAAAAAAAAAGGAATGTTTTTGAAGTTTCACCACTCAGCATGGTGTTTGTTTGTAGCAGATATCAAATAATCAGGCTAGGGAAATTCTCTTCATTACTATTTTGCTCAGAAGTTTTTAAAACTCATGAATGGATCACATTTAGGTCTTTAATCCATTTTGAATTTATTTTTGTGTATGGTGTAAGAAGGTGGTCCAATTTCATTCTTTTGCATGTTGCTGTCCAGTTTTCTCAGCACCATTTCTTTTTTTTTTTTTTTTAAGATTTTATTTGTTTATTTGACAGACAGAGATCACAAGTAGGCAGAGAGGCAGGCAGAGAGAGAGAGGAGAAAGCAGGCTCCCTGCTGAGCAGAGAGCCCGATGCGGGGCTCGATCCCAGGACCCTGGGATCATGACCTGAGCCGAAGGCAGAGGCTTTAACCCACTGAGCCACCCAGGCGCCCCTTCAGCACCATTTCTTTAAGGGACTCTTTTTCCCGTTGGATATTCTTTCCTGTTTTGTCGAAGATTCATTGATTTGTGGGTTCATTTCTGGATTTTCGGTTCTGTTCCATTGTTCTATGTCTCTGTATTTGTGCTAATACATACTGTTTTGATCCTTACAACTTTGTAAAATATCTTCAAGTCCAGAATTGTAATGCCTCCAGCTTTGCTTTGCTTTTCCAAGGTGCTTTGACTATTAGGATCTTTTGGGGTTCCATACAAATTTTAGGATTTTTGTTCTAGCTCTGTGAAAAATGCTGTTGATATTTTGATAGGTATTGCATTCAATATGTAGATTTCTTGGGTAGTATGGTCATTTTAACAATATTTGTTCTTCCAATCCATGAGCATGGAATGTCTTTCCATTTGTGTGTGTGTGTCTTCTTTAATTTCTTTCATCAGTGTTTTATAGTTTTCAGAGTATAGGTCTTTCACCTCTTCGGTTAGGTTTATTTCTAGGTATCTTACTGTTCTTAGTGCAATTGTAAATGCGATGGATTCCTTGATTTCTCTTTCTGCTGTTTCATTATTGGTGTATATAAATGCAAAGATTTCTGTATGTTGATTTTGTATCCTGCAACTTTACTAAATTTGTATATCAGTTCTAGCAATTTTTTTTTGCTGAGTCTTTGAGGTTTTCTATATATAGTATCAAGTCATCTGCAAATAGTGATAGTATTACTTCTTCCTTGCCAATTTGGATGCCTTTTATTTCCTTTTGTTGTCTGATTGCTGTGGCGAGGACTTCCAGTACTATGCTAAATAACAGTGGTGAGAGTGGACATAACTGTCTTGTTCCTAACCATAGAGGAAAAGCTCTCAAATTCAAAATAGATCAAAGACCTAGATGGGAGACATGAAACCATAAAAATCGTAGAGGAGAACATAGCCAATAACCTCTTTGATATCAATCATAGCAACTTCTTTCTAGTTATGTGTTCTGAGACAAGGGAAATAGAAGCAAAAATAAACTTTCGGGGCTTCATCCAAATAAATAGCTGCTTCTGCACAGTGAAGGAAACAATCAACAGAACTAAAAGGCAACCTACAGAATGGGAGAAGATATTTGCAAATGACATATCTGATAAAAGTTTACTATCCAGGGGCACCTGGGTGGCTCAGTGGGTTAAGCCTCTGTCTTCAGCTCGGGTCATGATCTCAGGGTCCTGGGATCGAGCCCCGCATCGGGCTCTCTTCTCAGCAGGGAGCCTTCTTCCCCCCCTCTCTCTGCCTGCTGCTCTGCTTACTTGTGATCTCTATCTCTGTCAAATAAATAAATAAAATATTTTTAAAAAAAGTTTACTATCCAAAATATGTAAAGAACTTATGAAACTCAACATCCAAGAAATGAACAATCCAATTAAAAAATGGGCAGAAGACATGAATATCTTTCTCAAAGAAGGCATACAGGTGGCCAACAGACACATGAAAAGATGCTCAACATCACTGATCATCATGGAAATACAAATCAAAACTGCAATGAGATATATCACCTCACACCTGTCAGAATAGCTAAAATCAGCAACACAAGAAACAACAGGTATTAGTGAGGATGTGGAAAAAGAGGAATCCTCTTGCGCTGTTGATGTGAATGTAAACTGGTGCAGTCATGCTGGGAAATAGTATGGAGGTTCCTCAAAAAATTAAAAACAGAACTACCTTATGATCCTGCAATTGTGCCACTAGGTGGTTACCCAAAGAATACAAAAGTACTAATTCAAAAGGATTTATGCATCCCAATGTTTATAGCAGCATTATCTACAATAGCCAAACTATGCAAACAGCCCAAGAGTCCATTGATTGATGAGTGGATAAAGAAAATGCGCGCGCGTGCACACACACCCACACCCACACACACACACCAAGGAATATTACTCAGCCATCAAAAAGAATGAAATCTTCCATTTACAACAACATAGATGGACCTAGAGTATAATGCTAAGTAAAATAAGTCAGAGAAAGATAATGCCATATGATTTCATTCATGGAATTTAAGAAACAAATGAGCAAAGGGGAAAAAAAAAGAGAAGCAAACCAAGAAATAGACTCTCAATTATAGAGAACAAACTGATGGTTACCAGAGTGGAGAGGGGAGGGAGGATGGGTTAAATAAGTGATGGGGACTAAAGAATGCTGTGATGAGCACAGGATGTTGTATGGAAGTGTTGAATCACTCTACTGTACACCTGAAACTAATATTACACTGTATGTTAACTAACTGGAATTTAAATAAAAACTTAAAAATAATTAATTAAAAATAAGACTTTATTAATTTATTTGAGATAGAGAAAGCACAAGCAGGGAGCAGAGGGAGAGGGAGAAGCAGACTCCCCACTGATCAGGGAGCCTGACGTGGGGCTTGATCCCAGGACTCCAGGATCATGACCTGAGCTGAAGGCAGCTGCTTAACCAATTGAGCCACCCAGGTGCCCCTAAAAAACTTTTTTCAATCAATGAAAAATGTGGGGAAAAAAAAAACCATGAATGAGGATTGCATTTTACTAAATGCTTTTCAATGTATCTTTTGAGGTAATCATGATATTTCTTCTTTAATAGGTAAATATGTTGAATTGAATTAATAGTTTTCTAAAGTTATTTTGCCTTCTTATAAATCCTATTTGATCATTTTTATACAATGTTAGATTCACTTTTCTAATGTTTTATGTAATATTTTGCATTTGTGTTCATAAGTGAAATTACCTAAAATTTTTTCTTCTACTCTGGTTGGGGTGTCTGGGTTAGTCTAGCCTCAGAGAAAGAGTTTGGTAGTTTTCCCTCTTTCCTATTCTCTAGGACAATTCATAAAGATAGAATTTTTCTTTCTTCATTGGTAAAACTGACCTGGCCTGTGTATTAACCATGTTTTCTATTTTCTGTATTTTATGATGCTGAGTTATCTTGGGGCCTAAAAACTGGGGAGGGACTGCCCCTACCAGGATTGGCTAATTCCTAGAGATAACCAACAATTTGCCTTTGAAGGTGTTTTTGATAAGCAAACCAAACAATCAGGAGTCTTTAACCCCCTCCTTTTATGAGGTGCCTGCAGGGATATGAACCCCCTTCCATAAATCACTTTACTGGCAGGTACTGGACAATACAGACTACCCCTTAAAGCCCAGAGCCTGCAAAAATTATTCAAACTATGCAATCCTGAATGTGCTCAGTTTGCCTACCGTGGCCTCATCCATTCCTTCTGGCCCATGCTTGCTTTCCCCTTTGCTCCTTCTGCCTCTTGATTATCCCCGGTGCTTTCCTGTGTGGTCCACCTGTGTGGTGTGCCATGCTTCCTTTTTAATGAATCTGTAATTACAAAAACCTTTCTTCCTTTGTGACAGTAATTTCTCTGTCTTCATATCTTACCATATCTGATTAAGACAAATCCTGAGTATATGATTTTAAAACAGCCTAGTACCTATCATGATACCAGAGTTTTTATTAGAGTTTTACCACAGTAAGAGTTTTATTATGCCAATAAAATTTTCTTTTTTAAAACATAATTATTATTTTTATTTTTTATATTATTAACCACATCTTCTATAAAGTACTTTTCATCCAATGTTTGTTTATTTTCTTCCAAGATTTTATTTAAGTTCAAGTTAGCTAAAATACAGTGTAGTATTGGTTTCAAGAGTAGAATTTAGTGATTCATCACTTACATATAATACCCAAGGCTCATCACAACATGTGCCCTGCTTAATGCCCATTACCGAGTTGGCCCTTCTCCACCCATCCACATTCCTTCCAGCAACCTCAGCTTGTTCTCTATATTAAGAGTCTCTTATGGTTTGCCTCCTTCTGTTTTTATCTTATTTTATTTTTCTTCCCCTACTCCTGTGTTTGTCTGTTTTGTTCTTAAATTCCACATATGAGATCGCCAGGGTGGCTCAGTTGGTTGAGCGACTGCCTTCAGCTCAGGTCATGGTCCTGGAGTCCCAGGATCGAGTCCTGCATTGGGTTCACTGCTTGGCAAGGGGTCTGCTTCTCTCTCTGACCTTCCTCATCTCATGCTCGCTTTCTCTCATTTTCTCTCTCTCTCTCTCAAACAAACAAACAAAAATCTTAAAACAAAATTCCACATATGAGTGAAATCATATGGTATTTGTCTTTGTCTGACTGACTTATTTCACTCAGCATAATACTGTCTAGCTCCATCCATGTCGTTGCAAATGGCAAGATTTCATTCTTTTTGATGGCTGAGTAATATTCCATTATATATATGTGTGTGTGTGTGTATACATGTATGTATGTATGTATAAAGCCTTTTTTTTGTTTGTTTTTTTAAAGATTTTTTTTATTTATTTGACAGACAGAGAGCACTAGTAGGCAGAGAGGCAGGCAGAGAGAGAGAGGGGGAAGCAGGCTCCCCACCGAAGCAGAGAGCCCGATGCGGGACTGGATCCCGGGACCCCAGGATCACGACCTGAGCCTAAGGTAGTGGCTTAACCCAGGCACCACGAAGGCACCCTAAAGTCTTCTTTATTCATTCATTAGTCAGTGGACATTTGGGCTCTTTCCATAATTTCGCTATTATTGATAGTGCTGCTATAAACATTGGGGTGCATGTGCCCCCTTGAATCAGTATTTTTGTATCCTTTGGATAAATACCTAGTCGTGCAATTACTGGATCTATTTTTAACTTTTTGAGGAACATCCATACTGTTTTCCAGAGTGGCTGCTGCATCATGCCAATAAAATTTTCTTAACAGTTATTGTTCTAGGTAGTTTTTCTGTTTCTTCTTGAATAAGTTGGTGATTTTTTTTTCAAGAAAATTGGCTATTCTGTTTTCAAACATACTGGCAAAATTAATAAAATGATCCTGATTTTTAAATATTTACAACTTCTGTAGTAATGTTGCCCTTTAAAATTTCTAGTATTGTTCATTTAATGCCATTCTCTTATTAATTACTTTGTGAAAGGTGGGTCTATGTTATTGTTCTTTTCAAAGAAGCTGCATTTGGTGTTATTGATCATCTCTTTTATTTTTCTGTTTTCATATTAATTTCTGATTTTGTATTTTTTTCCTTTTACTCTACTTCCCATGGATTTTTGTAGCTTCTAGAATTGAATGCTTAGTTCATTTATTTTCAGTTTTTCTTTTTTTCAAATAAATTCTCCACTCCCCAAATTTCCTTCCATGTTGAAAGAACTCAGTGTAGTACTTCTGAACTCTGTCTACCCTTACTGCACTGCAAGACAAGGAAGGAGACTTATTTGATTGGTAAATTTTAGAAGGATTCTGAATTCTTCTAAGAACTAAGAATATTTGGCTCAGCTCTTCTCTTCCTTTTGAGAATAAATGACCAGCAAAGAGCATGAGTTCCTTTCTGTTATATTGTGATGTAACTATCATGTAGCTAGGATCCCATGTGGAGAGGCTTGCCCTCATCCAGCATCCAGTGTCCCTGCATATAAACTCTCCGTTCTGGACCTATGTTCCCACCTTCATGAGTCCTGTTTGTTACTGTTATTCCATGAAAGCTAGCTGTGCCTTTAAATTACTGTCTTCATCAGAATCAAATATCTCCCAACAAACAAGAGTCTAGGAACAGATGGCCTTCCAGTGGAATTCTACCAAACATTTAAAGAAGAATTAATACTTATTCTTCTGTAGCTGTTTCAAAAAATAGAAATAGAAGAAAAACTTCCAAACTCATTCTATGAGGCCAGCATTACCTTGATCCCAAAACCAGACAAAGACCCCACCGAAAAAAGAGAATTACAGACCAATATCCCCAATGAACATGGGTGCAAAAAATCCAAAATACTAGCCAATAGAATCCGACAGTACAGTAAAAGGATTATTCACCAGGACCGAGTGAGATTTATTCCTGGGCTACAAGGGTGGTTCAACATCTGCAAATCAATCAATACGATACACCATATTAATAAAAGAAAAGATAAGAACCATGCAATCCTCTCAATAGATACAGGAAAAGCATTTGGCAAAATACAACATCCTTTCTTAATTAAAACTCTCCACAGTGTAGGGATAGAACATACCTCCATATCATAAAAGCCATATACAAAAAGCCCACAGAGGATGTCATTGTCAATGGGGAAAAACTTTTCTGCTAAGGTCAGAAACATGATAGAGATGTCCACTCTCACCACTGTTCAACACAGTACTAGAAATCCTAGCCTCAGTGGTTAGACACAAAAACAAATAAAAAACATCCAAATTGGCAAAGAAGAAGTCAAACTTTCTCTCTTCACAGATGACATTATAGTCCATGTTGAAAACCCAAAAGACTCCACCCCAAAATTGCTAGAACTCATACAAAATTCAGCAAAGTGGCAGGATATAAAATTAATGCACAGAAATCAGTTGCATTTCTGTATACTAACAATGAGAGAGAAGAAAGAGAAATTAAGGAATGAATCCCATTTACAATTGCATCAAAAACCATAAGATACCCAGGAATAAACCTAACCAAAGAGGTAAAGGATCTATATTCTGAAAACTCTAAAACACTCATGAAAGGAATTGAGGAAGACACAAAGAAATGGAAAAATAGTCCATGCTTATGGATTGAAAGAACAAATATCATTAAAATATCTGTGCTGCCCAAAGCAATCTACACATTTGATGCAATCCCTATCAAAATACCATCAACGTCTTTCACAGAGAGAACATAGAGGAAGGGAAGGAAAAATAAAATAAGATGAAGACTGAGAGAGAGGCAAACTGTAAGGACACTGAACTCCAGGAAACAAACAGGATTGCTGGAGAGAAGGTAGGTGGGGGATGGAGTAACCGGGTGATGGACATTAAGGAGGGCACATGATGTAATGTGCTGTGGGTGTTATGTGCAACTGATGAATCACTAAATTCTACCTCTGAAACTAATTAAAAAATTATGGTGTAAAAAAAATAATGTTTATGACTATGGTAGATGCTATGGTAGATGCTTCCCCTGCTTTCTCTCTCTAAAATAAATAAATAATAAAATTTTTAAAATAAAATATTTTTAAAAATAAAACAAGGGCTAGGGAAAATAATATAATGAACACCCATATATCTATCACTTATATATTACAGTTGCTAATATTTGTCCATATTTGCTTCATATACTTTCCTGCAGTGTACATCCCTAAAAATTAAGAACCATTTTTAGGACCTCAATGTCTTTCTCACAGTTAACAAAATTAACAAGTATTTCTTAATATTATCTAAGTCTACTTTATTAAATAAACTTCATAGTATCATTTCATGGGCAAATGAAATTATGACCATTAAGTGAGAAAAAACATTCTTTAGCTTCTGATATTCATCTTTTTTGCTCACATATGTAGCTTGGTGTTGTGAATAGCACTCTGGGACTGAGGTTACCTGGGTTCTATTTTTGGGTCTGCTGCTGATTCGTGGTGAGATCACAAACAAGTTGCTTGATTTCTCTTTGTCTCAGGTTCCTTGCTTATAAACAAAGAAGACAGAATAGATTATTTCTACTTGGGTTTATTTGAAGAGCCGATAACCTGTAGGCCTAAAGATTATTGGGCTATATTTTCACACACTGTGGAGATTGCTCAGGGATAATGCAGAAACCAGTTGTTTTACTGTCTTAGTCCATTCAGGTTGCTCTAACAAAATACCACAGTTTGGGTAGTTTATCAGCAACAGAAACCTGGAAGTGCCAGTTAGGGTTCCAGCATGGTCAAGTGAGGGCCCTCTTCTCAGTCACAGACTCCTTGTATCCTAACATGGCGAAAGGGGCTAGGGAGCTCTTTGGGACTTTTTTATAAGAGCACTAGTCCCGGGGTACCTGGGTGGCTCAGTCAAACATCTGCCTTTCAGCTCAGGTCATGACCCCAGGAGCCCCATGTCAGGCTCCCAGCTCAGCAGGGAGTCTCTTTCTCCCTCAGCCCTGCTCCTGCTCACTCTCTCTCTCTCGAGAATAAATAATTGAATATTGAAAATAAATAATTTTCAAAGGTTTTATTTATTGAGAGAGAGAAAATATAGGAGGGGGGAAAGGGAGAAAGTGAATCTCCAGCAGACTCCCCACTGAGCGTGGAGCCCATCATAGTGGGGCTCGATCTCGTGACTCTGAGATCATGACCTGAGCCAAAATCAAGAGTTGCATGCTCAGGGGCGCCTGGGTGGCTCAGTCATTAAGCGTCTGCCTTCGGCTCAGGTCATGATTCCAGAGTCCTGGGATCAAGCCCTGCATCAGGCTCTCTGCTCAGTGGGAAGCCTGCTTCTCCCTCTTCCACTCCCCTTACTTGTGTTCCCTCTCTCACTGTCTCTCTGTCAAATAAATAAATAAATAAAATCTTTAAAAGGAAAAAAAAGAATTGGATGCTCAATGAAATGAGCCACTGAGGCATCCCAAGTTTCACAGTATTTTTATTCAGCCTGGATTCCACAACATATAGTAAAGCTTTTATAATTGCCAGTACTTTCTGTGTGAAAAGATTTGATGGAGTGTACCATGCTTTATAAGCCTAGAGTGGACTCCCTTGCCTAGTCCAGCCCCTTACACTCCTCATCTTCGGAGTAAAAGGGCTGCAAGAACTAAACCAGAAAAAACTAAAAGATATAGTTTTGTTTTTAAAGGGTTTTTTAAATATTTTATTTATTTATTTGAGAGAGAGTGAGAGAAATAAGTGGGGGGAGGAACAGAAAGGGAAGCAGACTCCTTGAGGAGCAGGGAGCCCAACAAGCGACTCAATCCCAGGACCCTAAGATCATGACCTGAGATGCTCAACTGACTGAGCCACCCAGGTGCCCTGTAGTTTTGTTTTTAAAGTTATGCTGTCTTTGAGAAGTTAAGGGAATGAGTCCCCTGAGTCACAGACATCAGTGACTCTACAGGCAGCATCAGGGACTTGCCAGTGACAGATGGGCCAGGAGTATGTCCTAATGATGGCACCAGGGACCTTGCACAGCCAATCTGGTACGGAGGCTAGTAGTAGAGACTTTGGCAGGAGACCATGGGATACATTGCCAGAGTGCATCAGAGGGAAAGAATGGACCGGTTCTAGGGGCAACATGAAATATTCTGTGGTGTCTTTCAGAGGGCCTGGAGCTCTGATGAAGAAGTGGTGACTGTGACCATTATTGTGATACACGTCTTACTACCTGATTGGAAAACATGACCTATATTTTTCTGACCCTAGGCTTATTCTTCTGCTCATTTCCACATTTTGGAATTCCCCCTTGCTTCTTTAGATAATCCTCCATTCAGAGGAGCTAGTACTGGCCCTTCTGTGGGCATAGGTTTCCACTGTACCACCCCCTACCCTCGCCATGATTCTGTTTTTCAGTTCTGTATGTATGAATGTTGGTGCTGAGGGGCTGATATCTTCTATTCGAATGCGAATATCCTGCTGGGGCCTGCAAAGGTTAGGGCCAGAGCCCAATCTTAGGAATACACTTCTCACCTGAAGAGGGAGATCATTTGGGGGATGAATCATTTGAGTGAGTTTGAGAGTTCAGACAGGAAACTAGGACTCTGGTCAGAATCTAAGGAGGGAGACCCAGCCTCTCTTCTCAGTGTAGCTTCCTGGGTCTTTTTTTTTTTTTTTTTTTTTTTTTTTTTTTGACAGACGGAGATCACAGAGAAGCAGGCAGAGAGAAAGGACGAAGCAGGCTCCCTGCCGAGCAGAGGGCCCAATGTGGGGTTCGATCCCAGGACCCTGGGACCATGACCTGAGCTTCCTGGGTCTTTAAATAGCACTAAGTGCATGCTTGGCTCATGGAGGTCAAAACAGCATCCACCATGTGGAGGGAGGATAACCTTCAAAAGATCTCTTTTCCTGAGTTTTCTGACCAGTGACATGAGTCTTTATCATGGGGGCAAGCTGTGTCTCAGAAACTGTGCTTATTTCCTTTTTACCTTCCCTTTTGCTATCCAGCCTTGAGTAAAGTCTTTTCTAATGTTCTAACCAGATCTCTGCTGTGCTATTGGGAAATAAGAGGATTGATTTCTCACTCTTGGTCCCTGGAGGTGAAGAATCTGGACTTTATTTAAATTAAATAAGAAAGACATCATTTTTCCTTGAGGCCCTCAATATTTTGAAAAAAATGTAAGTTAATAGTCCTTTCCAGGACTATTTGAATTTTAATATTATCACTAACTATGATACAGATTTTGTCCCCTGTTAAAGGAATTTTCAAGCATTGACAAATCATGTGCTGCAGACATTTTTGGAGAGTGGTAACTAGAAATCTGTCTGTGGTGGAAGTCTCCTGATGTCAGGGCTGCTTTCTGACTCATAGTACCCTAGCTCACATTTTGTGTCCTGCAGATCTTTCCCTACTTCATACTCTTATTCCAACCCCAATTTAATAGCCTTATATCCTCTAATACCCTTATACCAACTGTGGAACTCATAGATTAGTAAAATTCAACTTCATTAAAATTAGTGACCACCCAAGGTACTCATTCCCTCCTGGAAGTTGGAGCCAGTCTTTGTCTGATTACCATCCCTTCTGGTCAAAGGGGATTATGGACATACTTACCCCTTACCATTTGTCCCTCGAAATGAATGAGGAACTCAGTTTTACGAAAGTATGGAAGATGATGTGTGAGAGAGCAAAGAAGGATGGAGCTGGTGTAGGTGGATTAACATTTCATTTATGCCCAACCCCCATCTCCTTTGCTATCTATACTATAGAGGTTTGAAAGCCAAATACTGCTTTCCCAGATCTTTAGTCATTCAGGATGCCATAATGTCCCAGTTCTGACCCAAGAGAATTCTGCTAGCGGGCTTCAGATAAAGCATATGTTTTCCTTCTTGATAGATGTGGCTGACATAAACCTTTTCTTGAGCCCTCTTCTTCTGCCTTGAATGCAGACATGAACACTGGAAATGCAGGAGCCATCTTGAGACCAAAGGGAAAAGACTAAGACATAACATCTGCATGTCATCATCAAACTACTAAAGCAAAGCCAGCAACTACTAACCTCAGGTCTTCTTGTTATGTGAAAAATGAAATCCTAATGGTTAAGTCCCTGAAATTGGCATTTCTGATACTTTGAACTGAACACAACCCTTACTGTAAACAACCCAGTACTAGGGATTGGAATATTCCTGAGTGAGAGAAGCATCCTCTTTGGTTTATCTGGCCAAAGTCATGCAAATGAAAAGTTGGTTCAAACGTGAAGATGTGGGGCATCTGGCGGGCTCAATTGGTGGAGCATGTGATTCTTAGTCTCAGGGTCTTGAGTTCAAGCCCCACGTTCGGCATGGAGCCTACTGAAAAAGTAAAAAATTTTTAAAAATGAAGATGGTTTGGACTTTTAGATGTTTGTAACCAAGCAAATCAAACTATTTATATCTGACATCCAAACCAAAGAAACCCAAACTGATTAATTCTTAATTAAGATTTTTAAGTCAAAAGACTTTGAACCTTTGAGCTCTGTTTTAAAATATTCCTTTGGGGCGCCTGGGTGCCTCAGTTGGTTAAGCAACTGCCTTCAGCTCGGGTCATGGTCCCAGAGTCCTGGGATCGAGTCCCACATCGGGCTCTCAGCTCCATGGGGAATCTGCTTCTCCCTCTGACCTCCCCTCTCATGCTCTCCCTCTCTCTCTCTCTCTCTCTCTCTCTCTCTCTCAAAATAAATAAATAAAAATCTTTTAAAATTTAAAAAAATAATAATAAAATAAAATAAAATATTCCTTTGGATTCCAAATGGCAAAATACCAGGAAGCATTATCACCTATAATGTTTCCTGCCATAGAAAGGAATTTGAACTCAAGAAATTCAGCAGACTTGAATTTTGGTTACCCATTGGCCCCGAGTCACTATGTGATCCCCTGTGTGACTTCTCTATTACTCTTCTACACAATTAAGTGTCACTGGTAAAGAGAAATGTTAATGAAGATCTGCTTTGAAAAAGATGATATGTTATCTCCTAAAGAAATACCTGATTCAAACAATGGTCAGGGAGCGATGGGAACTTTATAATGAAGAAGTGGGCAGACATCATCTGAACCCACTGATTAATCAATCTGAGTTTCACCCAAAACAGGACAAGACATTATGGACCTCCTGATTTGGTGCAATATGAAAATTACCTCTGATGTATACTTACCCCAAAATACAAAACAAAACAACACAGAAGAACCTGGATTTATTCAAATCTTTAGACCTTGCTGCTAGTCTTCAGGAAATGTAGGAGGAAGAAAAACAAGTCAAATCTCTGCTCACTGACACATGAAATCTCTGCTAAATGATACCATGAAGAAACAAACAAGCAAATCCAGCATGTGGAACATTCCTCAGGACAACATGTAAAAAGAAAGAGGGAGAGAAAAGAGACACTATAGTAAAAGATCTTAAAAGACTTAAAGCCATAACAAAAACAATTTTTTTTAAACTTAAGAGCCATACCCAAAAAAAAGAAAAGAAATAGATTTAAGACACATACAACCAAATACAAGTGTATCTCATTTGGATCCTGATTCAAACAAATTAACTGTAAAAAAAAAAAAAAAAAACTGGAGGGGCGCCTGGGTGGCTCAATGGGTTAAGCCTCTGCCTTCGGCTCAGGTCATGATCTCCAGGTCCTGGGATGGAGCCCCGCATCGGTCTCTCTGCTCGGCAAGGAGCCTGCTTCCTCTTCTCTCTCTGCCTGCCTCTCTGCCTACTTGTGATCTCTGTCTGTCAAATAAATAAAATCTTTAAAAAAAAAATTGGAGAAGTTTTAATATGGACTAGATGTTATATTAGAGAATTGTTTTTCATTAGGTGTAACATTGCCATTGTGACTATGGAATGTCATTTTTGAGATGTATAATGAAGTATTTAGGGGTGAAATGATATTTAATGCCTAGGATCCATTTTAAAATATCCTAGCCAAACCAAGAGGGAGATAGGAAACAAGAAGGCAAAATGTGATGCTTATTGGAGTTAGGTGATGGATTCATAGAGGATTATTATACTGGACATTGATGTACAGTGGGAAATTTTCACAGTTTAGGTATAAAAAAGTACAACATGATATAGAATGTCATTTATTCAGGCTTGATATTTTCCACTAAATGCTAATTTGTATTCATTTTTCTTTTTATTTAGATATAATATAGAGGTGCCTGTTCGGCTCAGTCAGTTAAACGCCTGACTCGATCTCAGATCATGATCTCTGGGTTGTGAGATCGAGCCCCACCTCAGACTCTGTGCTGAGTGTGGAGCCTGCTTAAGATTCTTAAGATTCTCTCTCTCTCCCTCACCTTGCTAATGCTGAAAGGTTAGGATGGTGGGAGACAGGTTTGTTTAGAGGAAAGAGAAGGAAGATTCTGGAACCTGAATGCTCTCTGGGGCAGGCAGGCAATGGCTGCCAGTGTCCAACAGAAACCCTCCTTCTGCCCTCTGTAGTCACAGAACATGAAACCTCCACTAAAGGAGAAAGAAAAGAGGAACACCTGGCTAGCTCAGTGGGTAGAACATGGGATTCTTGATCTTCAGGTTGAGTTCAAGCCTTCCTAGGCTCTAGGCCTAGAGCTACTTTAAGAGAGAGAGAGAGAAAGAAAGAGAGAGAGAGAGAGAATCCAGGCCATCTCCCCCCACCACACGCCCCACCCCACCCCCGCATGCCCCCTGACACTGCCCAGGCCACCAGCACTGAGGATGCATACTTGATTGAGGGGCTCAAAAGGATCTGCCGAGTTTCATCCTTCCCAGCTCTCTCCACCTGAATTCCGCCTGCTGCTATGTGATCTCTCCTGTTTTCTGCCTCTTCTGATATTCCCTTTCCTATATATTCTTTGTCGCCCTCTCTCCCATCCTTCTCCCTCTCTCTCTCCCTCTCCAGTGTTAGACAGTTGGGCATGAGGCTCTCCCAAACCTTTCTTATATTCTTAAACTTTCATTTTCTTCCACCAGGGGTCGGCTTTGTTTCTTTTTTTCTGAAGCTGATGCGGCTCCTACTTCGCGAGAGATCTTAATCCAGAAACAGTCTCCTTTTTTCGGAGGTGTGGGAGACACCGAGATCAGGCTACAGGCGAGATGCGCCCCTGGGTCGCACTCACTCTAGTGAGGAGCGAGCTCGCTAAGGGGGAGGCCGTAGTCCTCTCCACCACCAAAAATGCCCTTTCTCCCTCCCGTTTGAGGCATTTGAGTTGGATCAAGTCTCTAGGGTTGGGAATATCAGGAAGTATAGGGAGACAAGGTGGGGTCAGGCACCAAGTCCGCCTGGAGCTGTGCGCACGGTGGCTGCGGTGGGATCCTGGCCAAAGAAAGGCCCGCAGGTCACCGCCCACTTCCCGTTGGACCAAAGGAGCAGAGGGACTTAGTCCCCTGTGGGTCAGCGTGTGGCTGGGGAAGACCTTGGCGGAGGGACGTAGGGACTGGGGGCTGAGCGCCCCTTCGCGGGGACTGAAACTTGGCGGCCAAGGGGAGGCGTGCTGCCGGCAAGCTCTGCGCCTTCTAATGTCTCCCCATTTGGCCTGCGTAGTAGGCATGAGCCGCCGAAGACCCTTTCTCTTTGAATCCAGAATGGGACATTCATCTCCAAAAGCCTTTTCTTCTTCTTGTACTTCCTCCTGTTTCTTCCTTCGGATTTGTATCCCTCTGGCTGCAAACCAAGAGAGACGCCCAAATATAAAAGTCAAGTCGAATTAAAAACGAATGGCTCTTTGCTCCCAGCTCTCCCCCACCCCCACCCCTTAAATTGTGTTTCAAAACAACATGGTGACTTTTGGACAAAATTTTTCTGTTTCATCCACACCACAATAGAGATACAATGAATGCGGCTGGTGAAATGTTTAGCTGTGTCAAATTCAGTCCCGAAGGCTGGCTTGGGCCAGCACTGGGGCTCCGCTTTGTGTTATGTTCACGGAGAAGATATTAATTAAAAGAAATACATGATTAAAAAGTAATGAGTTGAATAAAAATTATCTCAGCTCATTTTCTGATTATGTTAATTGTTAAAAACCCTTCAATCACGACGTTGCAGTCAATGGGCTTTAATGTGAAATTAGTGGGCTCTTGATAACTTACAGTCCAGAATAATCCTGGCGGTTTAGTCATCATTCCTAATAACAAGGATGTTGCTAAGAACAGAAATTTTACATGATTTTGATACATTGAGCCCTTCCCCCATGTGTCATTAAAAAAAAAAAAAGAAAGAAAAAAAAAAAGGCTTAGCCTGCCTGCGATTTCCAACTCCTTCCACGGATCCACCGCGGCCTTGGCGGACTTCAGCTTGTGATGCGGCCCCTTTCTCTCCCCACGCGCAGCCCCACACCGGTGCGCCCGGGGTTGCGGGTTGCTGCTTCCCGGCTCAGCGGCTGGATGCGCCTTTTCCAGACGGTCTGCGCAGCTTCCCCTCCTGGCGGGGTCAGAGCGCCCCGCCGCACCGCGCCGGGGGACTGTGCTGGGGGTGAAGGGCGGGGAGAAAAAGGACGGAATTCGCCCCTCCGGAGGTTGGAGGGGCCTCGCGGCTGTTTGGGGACGGGTCGGCAAGCGGTGGGCGAGTAGGGCTGTGCGTAAACGCGCCCAGTCGCGGCGCGCCCAGCAGGTTTTGCTGGGCAAGGCAGGCCGAGTTGTGGCGCGTGTGCGTTTGCGTGTGTGTGTGTGTGTGTGTGTGTGTGTGTGTGCCTCCGGCTTACGCGCCTTTGGAGCTTTGAATGCCACGAATCTTGAGAACCCAACCAAAGCGCTGAGGGGTAGGAGGGTCAAGCGAGCTAGGGAAAGGCTCCCCACGCCTCAGAGCTGGGGTCGGGCTCCTGACAAAGTGCCTAAAGCAGAGTAGGCTCCTGATACGTTTTTACTGGATCTAAATGAAAGTTGGTATATCAATACATGATATACATGATTCTGATGAGTGACTACGTCCGGTGGCCCTCCTGGAGCGCCCAGAAGGCTCCCACACCTCCCAGAACCAAACTTAGAGCAGAGGATGGGAGTGAGAAGAGGGTTGATAAGTGGATCCAGGATGAGAAGGAATGTTTTTTACGTACAACATATAAAGACTTTACATTCTCCGTGAGCCAAAGGAAAGAAACAAACACCCCATATGCCCTATGCTCTTTTTTGTTTTTGTTGTCGGCTTCTTGGTAAACAGTGCTGTACAAATTGGACTTGTGAGGGAGGTGTGACTCCTAGGGTCGTTGGATCGTGGACTTTGGATGGGTGTGGGCGATGGGCTGCCTGAGGCGGAAGGAATGGGCTCCCAGTGGTCTCAGCCCACCTGGCGCTGGAGGTCTAGGAAACCCAAAGCTGCCCATTGCAGGTGTTTTTACATGTGGGCCAACAACCATCCGCCATCCAGCTAGACTCCAAAGCTATCGTGGGCAGATAAGAAGGGATTCAAGCTCCATTTTCCTCTCAACAGAACTAAGCAGGAGAAATTGCATTTCTCAAGTTGTAACTGTCTGAAATTTTATATACACATATATAGAAGTCTACAGATACTGATAGGCAAAAGTATGTGAGATGGGCACCGGGGTCAATGAGGTGGAGGGTGTGTACATATGTTACAGATCTGATTAATTCCTAGAGCAGGAGGCTCTGTGGCTCAAGGTGCCTTTTTCAAAGCTTCTACGTTTAATAAGACTATGTGGCTGGGGTGGGGAATCTGGTGTCACCATTCTAGGGTTTTGTTTTGTTTTGTTTTGGGGTGTTTGTTTTGGCTCTTTTGTGCCTCCAAAAGAGCAATTTTCTTTTAGCGTTTTTTTCTCCTTTTAATGTTCCCACTGTTTCAAGCCCCCAAATTGATGAATCTTCCCCTGGGGAATGGAGGGTGAAGGTGTCTGCAGTGGACTGGGATGAGTCCCAAGGCTAATTCTTGTTCGCCTCTCTATTTGCAATCGCTGTTAGGCTGAGGATCATTTTAATAAATAACAATGAACCGGAATGGCATCTAGAGGGCTTGTCGGCAACATTTAAAAGCCAATAGAGTTTATAATTCTACTCTATCATTTCTTATTGATTAGCGTAATCAAGATAAAAAGCTAGCCGGGCTTGGAGAACTTCAGCAGCATATCATTAAAGATAAGAGTCAGTTAATTCTGGAGCTGGGGTAATGTGGCTGAAATGAAGAGTTCATTTGCATGAGATGCTGAGCCCAGTAACAAGGGGACAGAAATCACTAATTAGGATTGCAGAATGTCGCCCTCTCTACAAGCACCCTTTCCAGATCGCGGACCAAGCGGAGATCCACGTTTATGTAAATCTGGGGCAGGACAGAATTCTCTCACTCGTTATAGATGGCGATTATCAGCCCGGCTCTCGACGCCACCCTCCCAGCTGCCAAACCAGGGTAGGGATAAGGGTCAGTCAGATCAGATCCTCTCCTTCGCTGCCCATCCCACTCCCCACCCCCGCGGGCCCCGGACCGCAGCTTGTCCTCTCCTTTAAGGAGGCAGTTGGGCGAGTGGTTAGGTTACCCAGTGAGCAAGTCCCGCTGCCTAGTCTTCGCCGCGGGCTGCGGCCTGGCTGGAGCGGCGGCCTGAGGAAGCCCCAGCTCTGGTGCAGCGCCCGCGAGGTGAGGGATGGTCCGAAGCACAGGCCTAGAGCACAGACCCGGCGGGAAGCTCGGGACATTTGCCCGGGCAGGGATCCCCAAAGGAGGCCCCGGGTCTCGGGACCAAAGTCGGTGACCGCCACCCGGATGGCTAACTCTAGTCTCCCCTGCTTGACCCACCATACCAGACCGAGCCACCCTTGGGCGCCCAAGGGCGCGTGTTGCACACTGTGAGAGCAATGGGGAGTGCGTGCATGTGCGTTGTGTGCCTGGACATTGAGGCATGTGTGCATGTCTGTGTGATTATGTGTATGCAGGTGAGTCCAGGTCTTGTGTCAATGCGAATGAGTTCCAGAAGCTTGTTGTGGTGTGAACTTTTTTTTAGCATGTTCCTACACAAGTGAGAACGTCCCGTATGCAGCGTGTGTCACGTGTACATATGTGATATTGTGTATATAGTGTGTGATGTGTGTGTGGCACAAACGGGGTGGGGGCGGGAGTGACATCCTGGAGAGGTTCCCCCAGAGAGAAAAGCGCAACAGGCTTCAGTGGTTTGGATGCCCAGGGATAAAGTGGGAGTTGAGCGCTGCGGAAGATGGGCGTGAGCAGGAATCCCCAAGATAGGGGCGCCCCTGAGGCCCCTTGGAGGCGAGAAGAGAACACGCCTTCATGCCGCACCTGGCCCTCCCTCACCGCTCCTCGAGCGATCAGGAAAAGCAGCTTCACCTGTCGGCCGCGGGGGGTTCCCTCGACTCACCTGTGGGAAATGAAACTAGACAAAAAGGCACCCCAAGATAGGTTTTGTAACGTAATGAGAGAAGTGGACGCAGAGAGGCCGCTGGACGAGCAACGACTGCGCGTTCACGCCCAGGCCCCAGTCGGGTCTCGGCCCAAGGTAGTTTGGCATTCCCGTCCTCTGTGGGCCTCCCGCTCCAGTGCCGCGGGAGGCTCGGGCTGTCGATCCCAAATCCACGCACCCTGGGGCAGTCCCAGCTCTCAAAGTCCCTTCTCGCCGAGGGAGCGAAAGGGAGGCGCGCCGCTGCTGGGGCAACCCCTCCCGGAGAGGCCTGGCAGCGCCTGGAATCCGGCCCGGCATCGCGCTTTACATCGGCCTCTTTAGAACTAACTTTGCCCCTCACTTGGCTGCGGCATAAAAGAATCAAGGCCTATGTCAGATAATTGTAGGTGTCAGCGTGGAAAGTGGCAGTGTTTGCACACTCTCCCAGGTCTCGCTGCGTCTGCTCCCGCAGCTCCGCGGGCCTCTCACGCCCCGCCCCCTGCCCACGGCGCGGGGGCCGCCGCTGCCTACCCCGACTGGGGCTGCGCGGAGCAGGCGGCCCACGGACCCTGCGCGCGCGTGCGCCGCGCACCTGCGCCCGCGCCAGCCCGGAGCCTCCGAGGCCTCGCGCCCGCCGGGACCAAAATCCGAGGTGCCCGCGAAGGGCGCGTTTCTTTAGCGTCGACACCCCGCCCCCCCTCTCTCCCGGGACTTTTTGTATCTGTGCACAGCTGGGGGCTCCCTCACCACCCACCCCTGGGCCTCCCCATACAGAATAAAGTCAGTCTGTATTTAATGGTTATGGCGGATGTGAGGGGGATTTGGCAGAGGCAGAAGAGAGGCCTTTCGCTCTCAAATATCGCTCCTTACGTCGTGTGAGTCTACCAACCCACCACGACCCCATATTCTTGTGCGGGTGTCTGACTCGAATGACAAGCGAGCTGATTTTTTCAGTACATAGCTGGGAAATGTAGTGAGTGATAATAGAGATTTCTCTTTCATTTTTTACGCTTGACTTGGTTATTGTTGCTTTTCTTTTCCCGTGATTCCTTCTGAGGATTAGCTCTGACTTCCCCACTATTGGCGGTCAAAGTGGCCCCGACTCGGGATGACAATTGACGGGGATCAAGGGATTGCCCATTCTGTGCCTGTAAGAACGGATTCGTGCCAGAGAAACTCATCAAGTGGAGGCGGAGAATAAAGACCGTTCGGGGGTAAATGTATTCATTGAGAGGGGTTCTCCCAAATTGCTTCTAAGTTTTTTTAATGAAAAGTAACGATTGCAGCAATCAGCGGCTTTTTGGCGGATTACAAATCTGGAGGGAGCTGCGGCGCCGCATTGAAAAGCGCCCCCGCCTTCGCACGGGGCAGCCGGTTCACAGGAGCAGCGCAAGGGGCGGGGGTCCCCGTCACCAGACAAAGGCGGGAGGGGGCAGGTCTTGTAGGGTGCCTCCGAGCGCTCCGGCGCGCACCCCGGATCCGAACGAGGTGTCGTCCACCTGGCGCAGGTGTGGCAGAGAGCCCTCCCCGCACGAAGAACACGAGGGACAGGGTGCTGGGGAAGGTGTCTAGAGAGGTCGGCCCCATCACGGCCACTGGATAGATTCCGGGCATCAGGAACGAGGAAAGTGATCGAGAAGGACCTAGTAGGTGACCGTGGGGCGGAGGAGCTGAAGGTGCGGGCTGGTTCTTTTCCCTCCACCGCGGACCTTCGCAGGCTGGTATCTTCTTTTAGGGACGCCTTATTTTGCCACCAGAAACCTTAGCGTGGAGATCCGCTCGGCCAGGGTAGATAGGATCTCACCCAGGTGTTCCCGGCAGGAGGAGGGAAAGCTGGGTCTCCTCTGTCTGGACGGGGCGGGTGGCGGGGGCAGGATGGCCGAGAGCAGAACCCCACAGAGCTGGATCCCAGCGGGCTCCGATCCCTACTCCCACACACTTTGGCCGAGCCCTCACCAGTCCCCTGTGACATAGTGGAAGCCTCCAGGCCCTCACTGTGCCCAGGGGTAGGCCACAGTCTCCCAGCCCCAGGACTAGGGGAGTCGCCTTAGAAAATGGGGGGAGGGGAGGAAAGCGTTGAGACAAAACGCCATTCTCACCGAGGTTGAAATCAGCTGCCACGGCCCAAGGCAGCCGCATTCAGCCTGACTTTTTATACATTTATTTTTTTAATAGTGTATCTTAGCAGGGGGGTGGGAGGTATGTTTTTTCAAACCGACTTCTTTAAGGCTCTCTGAAGTAAATAAGGGAGCACAGAGACAAGGGTGGGGAAGAGAAGAAGAAAAAGAAAGACTCTCCCCTCTCCTACCCCCTCCTCAAGTTTATAAAGAATAAATCCAGCAGGCAAGTCCACAGCCCTGAAGGTTTAACTTTTTTTCTTTGCAGCTTGTCAATGCGACCATTGCTTTGATGGGAGGCTCCTCAAGGTGACACATTTCTGAACTTCACCCCCTTTTCAAACTAACTCCCTACCTCCTTGTTAGTGGCCAGCTCTGAACTTCTGCAGAGTGTTTTTGTGTGAGTCAAGGCTCATTCACGGGCGCTTTTGTGGGCCTCTCCTCCTTTCAGGCCTCAGCGTGTTACACCAATTAAAGGGCGACGTGCTGTAAATGTAATGGGCCGCTCAGCGATTGTTTCTGACAAGCAACAAAACACATAGATCCACCCCTTAGATTAGGCCGTTGAAGGGGAGGTTGAGGCCGGTCAGTTTACTGAATAGTTTGTGAACTGTAATTCTGAGGACTCATGTGAAAAAAAGTCTCTTCCCACCTCCCTCAGCTTGCTTCCCCTCCCCAAAACCTCCAAAAAAAGAAGAGGGAGAGAGAGAGAGAGGGAGAGAAAGAGAGAAAAGTGACATCCATGGGGCAGAATGGGGTCACTAGAGGGAAAAAAAAAAAAAAAAAAAACAACAGTGAGGGGCTTGTCCTGTCCTTTGGACTGTCCAAAAAGCCCCTTCAATTCTTTCCCTCCTTCGTTACTCCTTTGAATCCGCACTCAGTTTTACTGGCCACAGCAGTCTTCTCCCCTGAGGGTGGGCCTCGTCCCCCCACATTAGACTTGAGATCAGGGTAGCAGTGAAGAAAAGTTGGGTTGTCTTAGAAAATCCTGTCAAGTCTTGGTCCTGGTCCTAGTGGGACAGTGATGAGTCCCACGCTGTAGCCGGCCTCGCACATCCCGCCTCTAGCAGGGCGCTCAGCCCTGGCTTCCCCTCTTAGCCTTTTTCTCCGCAGCCCAGCAAGCTGCAGAGGCCCCTGAGGTCAGCACTCTGCCTGGGCTCTCTCTATCCTCTTGGGCTTCCCTCCTCTTTTCCAGTGTCTGCATCCAACCTGGCTTTTGCAATTCCCTGTCATCACCAGAAAATTTAAGGGCACATGTCATCTGAAAAGGAGAGGTTTAGAGATTACCTACTTCATCTTCCTCATTCCTCACGAATTCTGAGGCCCAGAGAAATAACTTGTCCAAGATCACAGACCATATAGCTGAGCTGCAGCTAGAGTTCAGATCTCTCTTCCCATCCCACCCCATAAAACACCCGCTCTCCCACACAATCACCCCCCTCCCCAAACGAGATCTGAGAGGGCTTCCCGCCCTCCCTCAAGCTCAGACAACCCCAGCTCCTGAGGCTTTGCCTCTGTGTTTGTCTTTGCCTGCCACTTTCTGCCCATCCCCAGCCTTCCCAGCCCCACTCCATTCAACAGATGGTTACCGAATATCAGTTGCATATAAAGAACGCTTTGCTTTTTCTATGAACCTTTCTTTCCCCAGCCTCTCTTCTTCACTAAGTCCCTTCCACACTCAAATTCCTCTATGTGGAATTCCACCAGTCCCCATCACTTTCAGCCTGGAAATCTCCTAGGCAGGCTTCAAGACCCTGCTCAAAGGACACTTCCGCGAAGCCAGCCCAGGGTGCAAAGATCCCAAGGAAGGAAGGAAGGAAGGAAGGAAGGAAGGAGGCTTAGCCTGATGATGGAGCTCTTTGAAGCCCATCGTGGAAGAGAGTGAGGCTGGAGAGAGGCACAAAGGTCACACACACACATCTCCTACAGCCTCGTGGGTCAACTCAGGGCTTATGGACTGTGCCCTAGAAGCAGTGGGAAGCCACTGAATGGCTTTGAGTCGTGAAGGTCCCTTATCTAGATTGAACTTCTTGAGAATTAGAGATGGTGTCCTTTTCCTCTCTGTGTCCCTCTACTCCTATCCCAGTGTCTGGCATGTAATCCTCAAGAACTCTTTGCTGGGGGCGCCTGGGTGGCTCAGTGGGTTGAACTGGGGTCTTCAGCTCCGGTCATGATCTCAGGTTCTGGGATCAGCCCTGCATCAGACTCCCTGCTCAGCGGGGAGCCTGCTTCTCCCTCTCCCTCTGCCTGCTGCTCTACCTACTTGTACTATCTCTGTGTCAAATAAATAAAAACTTTTATTTAAAAAAAAGGAACTCTGTGCTAAGTGTGTCAATGAACTAATAACTCATTAAGTGCATACCATCCAGCCCTTCCTTATCTCTTAATCCTGGCTAACCAGCTTGGTCCCTAGTAGGGACCAAGTCATGATGTCTTTGAATTCTCCACAGAACCTAACTGATACTAGTTCCATGCTAGCAATACAATACACACTTGCCCATTGTCTAAGGTGTGCAAAGCAAAGAACAGAAAATCAGGAGGTCTGAGACTTGTCTTTGCTGGTATTAATTGCCTTACTTCCTTGGGGTGCACATTGCTTAAACCACTCTGAAGCCTTGGTTTCTTCATCAGTAAAATGGGAACAATGCTACTTATTTCATAGGTTATGAGGACTAACCAATACCCTTTGTACGAGAATAACTTGATTGTGATGGGATACACTAATGAATGAAAATCAGTGTGTGCCCTGGGGCCAGAGCAAGACCAGGGGTGTAGGCACCACTTTAAGATGACAAAAGGTGGTCCAGGAGCAAGCAGGATCCCAGGAGAACTCCTCTGACACGCAGCAATTGGCTTGGAGCCCAATGGCTTCCACATCTTCCCCCAGGGGTGTGAAGCCTGTTTCACAGAACCCTGAATTCCCTTGTTGCATGTAGAAGGCTGCCCTTGGAGATGGAGGCAACTGGATTCTGGGATGCCATGGCAGAAATCACGCAGACTCTCATTCCTGCTAATGCAGGCCCAAGAACCACTGGTGGTAAGAGTGGATGGGGCCCACCAGCCCCCTGGGTGCTCACCACACTCTACTGCCCACTTACGGTGGAGTTCTTATCCAGAGGCCCGCACAGCCTTGGGGATGAGATGTGAGTATGAGAGCAGAGACTGCCTGCATGCTGGGGTGTGCCTTCTTATGTGTGAGTGTGTGTGTGTGTGTGTGTGTTCCAAACCATCAGAGTTAGCTTCTGCCAGACATAGTGGAAAAAGAGTCTCCAAAGAGGAAAGGGGAGGTCTTAAGTATTAAATTTAAAATTAAAAAAAAAAAATCCTACCCCTGAACTTGCATTTAAGAACAGAAAGAGAGACACGGACTTCTTACCTCTCCCTGTTGTGCCTTCATCCGAACGTTTCTGAACCTGGAGGCGTAGGCATGGAAGCTAATGTTTGTTAAGCTCTCAAGCCAAGTCAAGCAGCCAACCTGCCAGGGAGAACTCCAGGAGCATGAAGGGGTAGTGCAGGCGGGTGGTGGGGATCATTTGGCAAGTCACGTCCTCCCCGTGGAGATGGCTTTCCTGTCTGCAGCCTAAGTGTACGCCAAACCAGGGGCCTGCCGTCCTAGGAGCTAACGCGGGCACCAATGCGTCCTTAGCGACTTGTCACTCCAGCCTGATGGGTGTACAGCTAAATCCTCTCCCTGGCCCTGAATAACAACAAAAGCTATCTTTCCTCTTTTGCTGATGCAGGAATCCCTGGGCCACAAGGAATGCGTGCTGCCTCAGCTCAGTGTCAGCTCTGGCAACTGTAAGGGACTTCAGTCAAGGATTCTAGACCTGAATATTTTTGTGCAGTGGACCCCTCCTAGAGGATATTTTTCAGATGAACTCCTCCCAGCTGATGGAGTCGTTTGTTTCGGAGGAGAGTAACTTTGGGGGCTGGGAGGTAAAGGGCAGCAGAGGGGGAAATTGGTAAGTGATACCAAGGGACCAAAACGTAGAGAGGGATTTCCTCTTGGGGAAAGGTAGTAGGGGGAAGAGAGTAGCTGTGGAGGAAGGAAAGAGGAGGTTCCTATCCCCGGAGAACCTTCCTCCGAACAGGGTCTGCAGACTCACAGGTGCCTCGTGAGAGAGCTGAGCAACACTCCCTTTGCCACTGGATGGAAGGTGGGGGAGGCAGAAACCTAAACAAGTGAATTCAATTACATCTGAACAAGAATGGGCTAAATTAGGATTCAGTCCTTGGGCCTGTTCCAGAAAATATTTGTGAAAAGTTGGTTGAAAGAATACCACCATCCAAACCCTAATTTCGCTATTATATAAAAGCCCCAATTTCTTTGCAGTTTCTGATTAGAAAATGTTTTCCTGATTTTGTCTTTGCTACTGGCGTGTGACCTCTTAATTTAATTTTGGCTTTTGCTTATACAAACCAAGTGCCGTGGAAACTTTTTCCTGCGGTGCAGCAAAGACAGGGGAATGTAGAGCACTGGTAATTATATATTATGTACCTAATTCATTTAATTAGTAGTTATCAAGCATCCTAAATGGTTTATATCTGAGGATATCAGCCTGCTTCAGAGATCTCTCATGTGTGATTCTGTGATAGAGAAAGTGGGAGAGTGTTCTTAGTGGAATGAGGTTAGAATTCACCAGGATGCCCCAACATTTCCTGCTCCCTTCTGCCTCCGCCTTTTGCCCCAAGCTGAGACAGCAAGGTTGGTGTGCCATCTGTGATACCACTGTCCAATTTAGTCTGTCAGTGGGAGTGAGGATCCAAAGCCTGATATTTTTTGTAAAATTTAGTTTTGACTTTTCGGTCACTTGCCTGAGCTGGTAAAGAAAATGCTCCTAGGTTTCTTCAATTCCTCCTCTCGAGGAGTGCTGTTAACTCTTTGAGAGAATTCTCACATCTACGGGAAATGATATGCATTTGGGAGCATAAATTAGAGAGAAAGCTCAGATTTCGAAAACATGGTGCACTTTTTTTTCTTTTCGGTGTCATGTGTTATCATGGTGGATGGAACTCTGGGCTGGTGCAGTTACATAGGCTGTATACTGCACAATGATAGAGGGACAGAGTGATGGCAGGAAGCATTCCGCAGACTATGGATGGGTCTTCTGCTCATGGGTGTTGGGGTAGGGGCAATGGATTCCCTCCCATGCTTGTGATCTTTATTTCACCAACTTAAGAAAACTGCAAAAGATGTTGAAAATAGTGTGTTGTTTTTGGATGAAATGACATAACGTAAGGTCTGGACCCAGAAAACTTGGGTCTAAATTCTGCCTCTGCCATACACAAGCTGAGTCTCCTTGGACAGATTATTTAACCTCTCTGTGTCTCAATTCCTCATCTATAACGTAATAGATAAATAACATTACATAACAAGAGTAACCACATCATAGGTTTGTGAGGATTAAATGAATTAATACACATAAAAAGCTCAGAATCCCATCTGGCACATCATAATTGTTTAATTAATATTGACTGTTGTTACCATTATCCTTTTATATGTTGAAAAGCATGTACTTTTTCTTCATTGTGGCAAAGCATAGAAACACAAGGTTCCCACTATTCTGTTTAGAAGGAAGTAAAGAACTTATGTGGTTTGGCAGGAAGAGGGAAGGCACTCAAGTAAGATAGAAACCAACTATTGTGACCTTGCTTGTGTCCCTCATAAGCAAATTGAGGATGATCATAGTATCTACCCAGCTAGAGGGGTGTGAGGATTAAAGACAACCTGGAAAGGGTCCAGCACAGTGCCTGACCTTTGAGAGGCTCTCAAGAAGTATTGGCTATTGTCAAATTGAAGTTAAGCCAAGACATGACATTTGGATACTGTTATATACAGAGTCACTTGAGGGTGTTCCAGCCCCAGTGGAAAAAAGTCTCCCCCCTCCCTTCCCTAGCTGAAGGCAGTAATCTAAAAATCTTTAT
Source organism: Lontra canadensis (assembly GCF_010015895.1). NCBI lineage: Eukaryota > Metazoa > Chordata > Mammalia > Carnivora > Mustelidae > Lontra > Lontra canadensis. The sequence continues at coordinate 24,575,891 of NW_022631008.1, forward strand.
TTGGGATTTATGTTCAGGCCCCAGTCCTCCGCTGGTCCACTGGACCTTGGTGTGTTTGATCTGTTTCCTCCACTTTGCCCTAGGCCTTGGTCAAAAGTAACTTTTGCAGGGACTGAGAAAACTAGCCATGTGAGGTAGAGCATCTCCCCAGTGTCGTGTGTGTGTGTGTGTGTGTGTGTGTGTGTTTTGAGTACCAGATCATCAGCTCCATGAGGGCAGGGTTCTCGTCTGTTTCTGTTCAACAATATGTTCCCAGGGTCCTCAGTTAATATTTGTTGGATAAAGCTTTCAAAATATATTAAGGACTTTCCTGTATAGTAGCAGTTCAGTTGAACCTGAACTTGGCGAATAGAACCTGCAATTCATCTGATTTTTTTCTACATCTTGCTTTTTTTTTTTAATGTGAATATAATTGACAGGTGTACACACAGGGATTCAACCTCTCTAAACATCATGCTATGCTCACCACAAGTGTAGCTACCATCAGTCACCATAAAATGCTATTACAATATCATTGATATTGTAATATATAATATGTATGTAATTATATATGTAATATCTATAATACACATTCCCTGTGCTGTACCTTTTAACCATGGGACTTACTCATTCCATAACTGGGAGCCTGTATCTCCCACTCTCTTCACCTATTTTGCCCATCCCCCCTCACCGCTCTCTTCAATCATTAGTTTGTTCTCTGTATTCATGGGCCTGATTGTGGTTTTGTTTGTTTATTCATTTGTTTTGTTTTTTAGATTCTATACATAAATGAAATCATATGGTATTTGTCTTTCTTTGACTTATTTCACTTAGTGTTAGACCCTCAAGGTCCATCCATGTTGTCACAAAAGGCAAGATCTCATCCTCTTTTATGGCTGAGTAATATTCCATTGTATATACACACCACATCTCCTCTCTCCTTTCATCTATCGATAGACCCTAGGGTTGCTTCCATATCTTAACCATTGTAAATAATGCTGCAGTGAACCTAGGGGTGCACATATCTTTTCAAATGAGTATTTTCTTTTTCTTTGGGTAAAAACCCAGGATTGGAACTACTGGATCCTACGGCATTTCTATTTTTAATTTTTTGAGGGACTCCATACTGTTTCCACAGTGGCTGCCCCAGTTCCCATTGCATCAACAGTTCAATGTAACAGGGCACAAAGGTTCCTTTTACTTTACATCCTCGCCAACACCTGTTACTTCTTGTCTTTTTTATTCTGGCTGCTCTGACAGGTATGAGGTGCCCTACATCTTACTTTATAAAAGGAAAAGCTAATAGAACTAGTTCCTATGAGGAATTTAGTATATTTTAAAAAACTAACAATTTTGGGGTGCCTGGGTGGCTCATTGGGTTAAAGCCTCTGCCTTTGGCTTAGGTCATGATCTCAGGGTCCTGAGATCGAGTCCTGCATCAGGCTAGGTCATGATCTCAGGGTCCTGAGATCGAGTCCTGCATCAGGCTCTCTGCCCAGCAGGGAAACTGCTTCCCCCCACCCCCCGCCCCTGCCTGCCTCCCTGGCTACTTATGATCTCTCACTCTCTGTGTGTCAAATAAATAAATAAAATCTTTTTAAAAAACTAATAATTGGGGTGCCTGAGTGGCTCAGTGGGTTGGGCCTCTGCCTTCGGCTTGGGTCGTGATCTCAGGGTACTGGGATCAAGCCCCACATCGGGTGCTCTGCTCAGCGGGGAGCCTGCTTCCCCCACTTCTCTGCCTGCCTCTCTGCCTACCTGTGATCTCTCTGTCAAATAAATAAAATCTAAAAAAACAAAAACAAAAACAAAACTAATAATTTTTCAGAATATGATCTGGGAATTGCCCAGATTCAGCCAATTTCCTATACCTCATACATGGAGATTGTTTACATAGAAGTCATTCAGCCAACATTTATAGAGCAAGTCTTATATGCCAAAGACAGAAATAATAATTTATGCTTTTAATTTACTAATTAATTTCACATGTAAATTTAAAATGATTACCCAAGATTAAAAGAAACGACAAGTATTACCACCTCCATCTTCTCTTTCTCATAAGAGGAAAGTGGGGCTCAGAGAGTAGTCTCGTGATGTGCCTGAGGGTCCCCTGTTGATACAGTGGGGATGGAGGGAGGTGTTTGGACCCCCTAAATGCAGTGTTATTTCCATTTCTCCTTGGGATCTCTTCCATAGGAACTACTATTTAAACTCTCACGTTACCAAGAAGGAGCAAATATTGTCATGATCTTATAAAGAGAACAAAATAAGCCTTTTAGAAATACCATCCAGTGAAGTTTTGTTGTTGGTGTTTTGTTTTTTTATAAAAGCATTTTCTGGTTAACACAAAGGTTTTATCAAAAAATGAGTCCGAATACTTCATTCCCCAATCTACCCATTAATCCAAATTCAAATGTAATGATCTAAGATTTAAAATAGAAAAAATAAGGCATTTTTGGATATTTCTAATGATCTGAAGAGAAATTTTCAGCATTCATTGCCTCAGTAGAAGCTTGATGACTTACACACCCGCCATGCCCATCCCACCTTGTAGTCACATAAGGGGTGGTGGGCCATACTTCATGGGGAATTAGCTCAAGAAGCCACCAGGCCTCAGAGAGAGACAGAGACAGAGAGAATGAGCGGGGAATAGCTACAGTTTCCCAAGAAGTCTAGCTACACTTTTCTTATATCCATCCAATAACCATCACCCCTCCCCCAGCATAAGTAAGTTTGAATGGGGCTTTTATCCTTAAAATCAAACTTACTTTGATTAAGACAATTGTGACAAAGGCTGCCCTCAACATGAATTGGTTGGGAAAGGGTGGAGAATCTGTATAATTAGAAGTCTTGGGGGAAACAACCATGCAAGCCAGGTGTGTCCAGCATCCTTCAATCCCTCCACCTTCACCTACTCCTTAGCCACTTCCCCCACCCCCATGGGTGGCCTTCACTCCCACAGTGACCTTGGCTTCTGAAAAGTTCTAACTGCTATACTCTTCTTAGGCCCATCCTTTTTGGAAAGTGCCTCAAGCTTCTCTTGTAGGTATTCCAAGCTAACTCACCCTAACTTGAGTTATCCCCAGAGAATTAAAAGTTATCCCCAGAGAATTCAAAAGAAGATCTTATGAGCCAAACAAAGCTCTGAATTGTGGGTTTTATGCCAGAAATATTTCAGGAGCCCATGAATGGAATATCCTGGGTCACGTGCTCACCCCTAGCCAATAAGCAGAGGACAGGAGAGCATGTGGCCCGCAGGGCAAGCTATTGGGGGACAATTTTATTTTTTAAGTAATCTTTACATCCAGGGTTAAGGCTCAAACTCATGACCCCAAGATCAAGAGTTGCATACTCTAGGGGCACCTGCGTGACTCGGTTGGTTAAGCATTCAACACTTGATCTCAGGTCTTGAGTTGAAGCCCCGTGCAGAGCTCCAGCCTACTTAAAAAAAAAAATAGTTGCATACTATACCAACTGAATCAGCCAGGTATCCTACAGCAGACAATTTTAGAGCGATATGGGTTATGGGAGTGATTGGTATCTCCTTTATATGGTTCTTTTATTAATCTTCTCTGGCTACCATAACAAAATGCCACACACCATGTAGCTTAAACAAGAGAAATTCGTTTTCTCATAGTTGCGGAAGCTGGCAAGCCCAAGTTCAAGGTGCTGATCAATTTGGTTTCTGGTGAGAGATCTTTCTGGCTTAAAAATGACTGCCTTCTCTCTGTGCCCTCTCACATTAAGAAGAGAAAGCTCTGGTGTGTCTTCCTCTTTTTATAAGGGCATCAGCCCCATTGAAATAGCGACCCACCTTCACGACCTCGTTTAACTTTTATTATCCCTTCACCAGCCCTATCTCCAAATATAGTCACATTGGGGGTTAGAGCTTCAACACATGAATGGAGGGGGACACAAATATTTAGTCCATAACATTCCACCCCGGCCCCCCAAAATTCATGTCTTTCTGACATGCAAATACATGCACTCAATTCCAACAGCCCTCAAAGTCTTAACTCATTCCAGCACCAACTCTAAAGTCCAAAATCCAAAATGTCTAAATAACATCTAAATCAGATATAAGTGACACTTGAACCTTCTTCTCCAGATGTGAATCTGTGAAACCAGACAAGTTATGTGATTCCAAAATGCAGTGGTGAGACGGGTGTAAAACAGACACTCTCATTCCAAAAGAAAGAACCAGGAAAGAAGGAAAGAGTGGTGAGTCTCAAATAAGCCTAAAACCTAGCAAGACAAATTCCATTAGCTCTTAAGGTTTAAGAATAATCCTCTTTAGTTTGATGCACTGCCTTCCAGGGTCGCTGGGGTGACAGTGTCACCCTCAAGTCTCTGTGGGGAGCCCCACCCTTTCAGCTCTCCCATGAGGGTCCCCACCATGGCTCGTTTCAAGGACCCCGCCCTCTGAAAGCAAAGACCAAATAGCCTTGCCTCCTGGCCCTGTGGTGGAAATAGTAGGCCTAGGGAACTGTAAATCACCTTCGGGGTTATTCTTCCCTTTTCTTGAATGTTAACCCATGTTAACGGTGTTCATTCTGTCTCGTTTTCTTGAAGCTGTCAGTGTTTTGGATGGTATAATCCCGTCTCTATTTCTGGCTTCTTCGGAGATGGCTGATGAGATCCCTGGTTCTTGCCACATTAATCTCCTTATCAAAGGATAAGGGCCACACCCTTAGGGTGTGGTTAACTCGGTTGGTTAAGCATTCAACACTTGATCTCAGTTTGAGCCCAAGAATGGGCTCAAATAGGGTTCTTGTCAATACACCTTCCTCATTTTTCAGTGTGGGTGGGCTCAGGATTTTCCAAATCTTTAAGTTCTGGTTTTATTTTTGCTTAAGAATTCCTTCTTCAACACATTTCTCTCCTCTCACCTTCAGTACTTTGCTTAGAAATCTCCTCTGCTATATAATCCAGTTTGACTACTCACAAGTTCAACTTTCCACAAAACAGGAGAACACAGTGGAGCCAAGTTCTTTGCCACTTTGTCACAAGGATCATCTTTCCTTCAGTTTCCAATAACCTGTTGTCATTTTTCCTTGAGACCTTCCAGAATGGCCTTTCACATCCACATTTCTACCACCATTCTGTTCACGATTATTGATGTCTTCCCAAAGAAGACCGAAACTTTCTCTCCAGCTCTCCTCTTAAAAAAAAAAAATATATATATATATATATACATATATATATATATGTGTGTGTGTGTGTGTGTGTGTGTGTGTGTGTGTGTGTGTGTGTGTTTGAGAGAGAGAGAGCACACAGGAGCAGAGGTGAGGGGCAGAGGGAGAAGCACATGCCCAACGAGTGACTAAATCCCAAAACCCTGGGATCATGACCTGAGCCAAAGGCAGATGTTTAACCTACTGAGCCACCCAGGCACCCTCTCCTCTTTTCTTTCTCAGCAGTCACTAGAACTGCCTTTAACATCCATATTTCTAGCCTGGACCTCAGACTCCTCCAGTCTCCACTAGTTCCGAAGCCACTGCCACATTTTTTAAGTATCTGTTACAGCAGCACCCCACTTCCTGGTACCAAAATCTGTATTTGTCAGGGTTCCCCAAACAATCAGAACCAATAAGATGTGTATCTATACAGAAATAGATTTATTATAAGGTATTGGTTCAAATGATTATGGGGCCTGACAAGTCCCACGATCTTCAGTCAACAAGCCGGACCCAGGAGAGTCAGTGATGTACTTCTGGTCAACCACTGGTGGGCTCAAGATCCAAGAAGAATCACTGTTTAATCAGTGTTTAAATCCAACAGCAGGAAAAAACTGATGTCTCAGCTCAAACACAGCCAGGTAAGAGGAATTCCCTCTTACTCAGCTTTTTAAATCGTATTCAGTCCTTGAAGTGATTCATGAGCATCACATTAGGAAGGGCAATCCGCTTTATTCAGTCTGTCAATTCAAATGTTCACCTCCCAGACACATCCAAGATAATGTCTGACCAAATGTCTGGGCACCCTGTGGCCCAGGCAAGTTGACACATAAACCATCACAGCTCTCAACCTCACAGATGGCCTTGGATTCATAAGTGCAAATTGAAATGCCCTGGGGAGCTTGAAAAACATACCATACCCTAATCCCACCCCCAGAAATTCTTATGTAGTTGGTCTGAGGTGCAGCTCTTGTCTTGGGAGTTTTACTTATTTATTTATTTTAGGATTTTATTTATTTATTGAGAGAGAGAGCACAAGCAGGGGGGAGAGGGAGAAGCTGGGTTCCCCCTGAGCAGGGAGCTGCGTGTAGGTCTTGATCCCAGGACCCTGAGATCATGACCCAAGCTCAATAGACTGATCCACCCAGGCGCCCCATCTTGGGACTTTTAAAAGCTGCTGGGGCACTCCAACATGCAGTCAAGGTGGCCAGACGTCCTTTGGTAAGCAAACGTAGTGGAGCAGAACAGCCACTTTATGTGACTCAGCCTATAACCACCACCAACTAACAACTAAGAGTCTCTAATTCAGTTAGTCGAGGGCCTTTAAGCACTGCTAGCTGTAACAGCAAAGGAATAGCAAGCAATTTGACAACATAGGTGCTAGGCACACACATGCTTGAACTGAGATCAAAGCATTTGGGGGAAAAGGGAGATGCTCTGGATACGGGAATGGTGGGCTTTTGTTTTAAGCTTTGGTGTTGGTGACAAAAAGAGCTATGGCTTATGTTTCACAATTTATGGGCTTTTGATTCCATGCACTTTTATCATTTAGTCGATTTTTCATAAACACTACTTTTTTCTTCTGGGAAGTTGGGGGCACATCACCCTTGTTTTTTCCCTAGGGCTGTGGACGGATGACTTGACTAAAAGGCCTGCCAACGGGGCCTCCAGTGGCAGCTGGTGTCCCAGCACCCTGGTCTGTGCCCTGGAGTTTGGCCTCTTGTGAGGTGGGTGGGGAGGAGGAAGAGGCTTGGAGGCTGGGTCAGGGAACCGCTGAAGGAGAGACTGAGGCCTGGGTGGTCATCAGATGTGATTCTCTAGGTTTATAGTAGCCCTGGGCCTTTCCCTGGCAATGCGAAGACCTGAGAGTGACACTTTGCTCTTCTCTGAAGGACAGCAGTTCTTTCTCACTCTGCATTGGGGCTAATAAGGCAAACCAAAATGGCCTTCACTACGGTCTGGGTGAGATTTCATGCAGCATTTGCTCGGTATCAATCTAGAAAGAGGCAAAAGTACATGGAAATGTTCTGCATGGTGAACAAGGGCTGCATGACATCGCTCCAGCTTTTGGCATGAAGAACTATGCACAAACTCTCAACTCCTTAAAAGATGCTAATCCCTGAAAGAGAATTTACTGATAACTTGAAAAACCATGGCACCAACCCTGCAATGCCGTTTCAGAACTAAGCCCCACAATGCAGACAGAGTTTCAGTTTAGGAGGACTGGATGGTGAGACAACCATGCGCATGTACTTAACGCCCTACCGTCTACACTTGGAAATGGTTTAAATGGTGTTAGGGAAAAAGAAGAAAAAAAAAAGTTCTACGTTAAAAATTAAAGGCAGTTCATATTCAGAATTAACACCATCTTTAAATATGTAACACCCAAACAATAATCCTGATGGTTTTACTGTCTATATCAGAAATTCTAGGCTCAAATACGTTTGCGAGGAGGCAAGAAACTGGGGTGCAGGGAGGTCGCGTCTCTGCCACCACCAACAAATACCCAGACTTTCTAAGAGCCGCGTGGTTCCAGCAGAGAGCTAGTCAGACTGAAGCGTTTCCTTAGCTGGGCTGGTGTTTTGGTGGCAGAGAAGCAGCAGGAAGGGAGGAGGACCGGGAGAAATCTTCCTTCTCCAACCAACGAAAAGATGCCCGCTGCCCACCGGGGCCGGACAGCTGCCCCCAGCCGGAGCAGCCACCCGGATCCCGGGCTGCCCTAGCCGTCGGGGCGGAGGGAGCCAGCAGGGCCGCAGCAGACCCGGCGCAGCGGAGAGAGGAGAGAGCGTCTGGCCACCGGGGCCGCGCTCCTAACTCCCAGGGCCTCCTGCGGCTGCCAGGCGGGAGCGGCGGCTTCTCCCGCCTCCCTGCCGCTCGCCCGGCTTCCAGGTTCAATAAGGATTACATCATGGAGCAAGTATGCGGGGCAGCCTGAGAATCAAAGCCGCCCCAATCCGAGGCTGGTTAACTGTAATGTTGCTGAAACACATCCCTCCCACCCCCTCCTCGCGCCCCTCTCCCCACCCCAGCCCTCTGCTTTTCGTACTATTAAGCATAGTATTACTGGGGAGAGGAAAATCTGATCAAAACTGTCGACCGCCAACGGCAGATTTTCTATGGATTCTATAAAGGCCACCTTAACGATTTCCCTAATTAATGGATGACATCTTTGGCTGAAGGAGAGGCGATGGATTCGACTCTGTCTTCGTCTTTGTTAACCTTCTAATTAACTTTCGTAGGTCACCCAGGTCTCCCAAACCTAAAAAGTGAAGAGGCCCATTGTGCGAGGGGCAGTAAACTTACTTTTTCTGCTGGGGTACTTAAAAGGGAGAACGATTATAAGCCGAGAAAAATAACTCCATTTAAAAGCTTTGTGGCTGCAGAGAATGCATAGGTCCCTCCCTTAGAAAATAATTGAAACACCTTTTATACCAATATTTCTATGCATAATAAAAACAAATTAGCAAAATGCATCTAAATTCAGCAGCACTTTCAAATTACCTTTTTTTGGAATGTAAGCCTCTGCAAGTCAACAAAAGGAGTGGGGTTTAGAGAGAAAATTGCAACTGCAACAGCTATGGGCCTTTATGCAGCATGAGTGCAGAACAGGGCCAGGGGCTCAGATAGCTCTGAGTCACCTCCCTCGGGAAATCCTCTTGCCCAGGCTGGGGGGATGAACTGCGCGGAGCACCCAAAGACTATTCGCCAATGATGGGATCTTTCTCTGGATAGAAGGGGTTTTGGGTGGCTCAGAAATATTTTAACGATCTTAGTGAAAAACGGAAATCATGGCGGTGGAAAAGCCGAAGAGCCAGATGAAACCCCATCGCGATCAGTGAAATTGACAAACCGGAACAGTTATTATTATTTTTTTAATAAGACATATACCCGTTGGAATGCTAGCATTGGTGGATTTGCCAGACTGCAGATGAGCTGTAGCTGCCGCTCCAGTTCCTTGGCATCTCTGACCAAGCAGAGGAGACACTGAAGGAAGAGCGGGTAGGTGCTCAGCCTAAAATGGAACCCAGCTGGAGGCTCCTTCATGGGAGAGCTTTACTGAAAGGGAACTCCTCTGAGATATCTTGCAAGGGACTGAGTTTCCTAACCCAAGGGACAAGAGCAGCCATGACTTCAGCATTGTTTCTGCTTATAAACAGAATGAGAGCTGACTGTAGAAAAGTACAAAGACTTTAAATACTGTCGATATTTCAATTCTGTCTTCCCATTCTTTTTTCTGTGCAGCCCCAAATTTTCACGTGGTTCAGATTTGTATCCTTTTTTGGCCCTTTAATAGCATATCTTGAGCATTTGTCTGTGTTACTAAAAATGGGAACAAGATCCTTTTGGGGTCCTGCCCACACACCTAGAATGAAGGTGCAGGGAGCATCTTTATGACCTCTCTTCTGGAAAGCTGCCACCTGTGAGAAAAACCAGTGCCCTCATGCATTGCTGTGGAAATTTAAATTGTTGCAACTCTCTGGAAAAAAGGGCAATTTATCACATTTATCAAAATTACAAACACATACAGCCTTTGAGACAGCGATTCCTCTGTAGGAACTTTCCCCAAGATATACTTGCACATATGCAAAATACATATGTATAATATTATTCTTTGCAGCACTGCTTATAATAAGTTGAAAGCAATCTAAATGTCCATCCATTGGGGGCTGGTTAAAGAAATAGGGTCCAGGGGCGCCTGGGTAGCTCAGTGGGTTAAGCCTCTGCCTTCGGCTCAGGTCATGATCTCAGGGTCCTGGGATCGAGCCAGCCCCGCATCGGGCTCTCTGCTCAGCAGGGCGTCTGCTTCCCTTCCTCTCTCTCTGCCTGCCTCTCTGCCTGCTTGTGATCTCTCTCTCTGTCAAATAAATAAATAAAATTAAAAAAAGAAAAGAAATAGGGTCCATTCTGTGGAGTATTACGCAGCCATTAAAAACAGAGATGAAGGGGTGCCTGGGTGGCTCAGTGGGTTAAGCCTCTGCCTTCGGCTCAGGTTATGATCTCACGGTCCTGGGATCGGGCCCCGCATGGGGCTCTCTGCTTGGCGGGGAGCCTGCTTCCCCCTCTCTCTCTGCCTGCCTCTCTGCCTACTTGTGATCTCTCTCTCTCTCTCTCTCTGTGTCAAATGAATAAATAAAATATAAAAACAAAAACAAAAACAAAGATGAGGATGCTCGTTATGTACCAGTTTGGAGTGGTCTCCGAAATAGCCTGTTAGGTACACAACAAAAAACAAAAAGGGACAGAACAGTGTGTACAGTATACTGCTGTATGGAGGGAAAGGCATAGTTTGAATTCTCCTAAAAATTTTCTTCTGGTAGCAGCTGTCTTGGGAAGAGAGAACTGAGTGGCTAAGGAGCAGTTGTGGGAAGGAGCCATCACTAGAACTTTCATATCTTTTGAATTTAGACTGTGTGAATATGTTGCCTATTCAAAAAATAAATAAATACATGAATTTAAGAATTTAAAAAGGGAGAGGTGGCCATTTTCTAATCTGCTCTGGGCACATCTCTGCAATTCATGGGTAGCCCCATCTTAAAATCTTTCCGTTTATTTCTACATCCTAAATAGCTCATTTTAGACTTCTCAAAGTCAGCCTCATTTAAAAGACCCCTAAAATGGAAGGTAGACAGTCACTTTCTCTTTGAAATCTTTAAATGTTTTTTTAATGAAAACAGAATAATGCATTCTGTGATTTAATTGTTTAAAATTAAAATTCAGCAAACCATTAAGTCTGTATAAATAAAACATTCACAGACTTCATCAGCACGTGCATCAGGACAAATGCTTTGGGATTATGGATAGATTTCCCAACATTTGAGATGTGCCAAGAAAGAGATAAAGAAATCAAGTAAGATCTTGTATTACACAAAATCTTTTTGCTCACAAGAGTCTGATTTACTTGTACCAATCAATTTAAGTGATTTACGCTTTATGAGCCATTCTAAGTGATTGAACTAAAACCTGGAGCCAATATTATCCTCTCCCCACGCCTCAGCCCAATCTGTCAAATGGCATTGGAAATGATTAGGTTGAACTATGTAAAATTAGTGTTGTCAATGATCGAATAGCAGCAATTTCAAGATTTAACCTAATATTTTTCATCATCATGATGTTGTAGCGTATAGCTACATAACAGAGACATTGTTAGTTGCCCATCCAACATCCATTTCTCCTTTCTTCCCTGTTAGCAGAACTCCCATATAGTTCCCATTTTGGAAGGGAGTAAATCCCACCTCAACTAAAACATATACATGGAATCACCATTTCTTTTCTCTGTGATTGGTTTGGATTGGACCATGTGATACAGTTCTAGGCCAGTGAGATATAAGAAAGGACAGCTAGAGGTTCCTGAGAAAGATTTCTCTTCCATTGGACATTTTCCCATCCAGAGAGCCCACCCAGAATTCCAGCAACCATCTTCCTACTACAAAGGCAGCAAGCATGCAGATAAAATGGACATGCTAGGGTCACAGAGTAGAAGAACGGAAGGAAGCTGGATCCCCATGATAGTACTGAGTGGGTGTAGAGAACAGCTCTGTAATCCCCTGACCTTGTACTTCTTGTGTGTGATGATGATTTTCCTCATTGCTTAAGCCATTTTGAATTGGTTTTTTATTACATTCCAAATATTCAGTAGGGCATCCTGGCAAATATTTTTACCACTTGGAGTGATGTGAAGCCCAGTCTTGTAAAACTCCTCAGATAGTTCTGTTGTGTTCCTCTAGTCAAGATTATTTAAAATCATAAAAATAAATGTCTCCTCAATGTCTTTAGTCATTAGGGAAATGCAAATGAAGGTTTTTTTTAAAAGATTTTATTTATTTATGTGACAAAGATCACAAGTAGGCAGAGAGGCAGGCAGAGAGAGAGGAGGAAGCAGGCTCCCTGCTGAGCAAAGAGCCTCGATCTCAGGACCCTGGGATCATGACCTGAGCCGAAGGGAGAGGCTTTAACCCACCAAGCCACCCAGGCGCCCTGGGAAATGCAAATGAACACCACAATTTCATACCCACTAGAATGGCTATAATCAATTAGACATATAATAATGAGTGCTAGCGATGACGTAAAAAACTGGAACCCTCAGGCATTGCTGATGATAATGTAAAATGCTGCAGCCACTTTGGAAAACTGTTTGACAGTTCCTCAAAAAGTTAGTCATAGAGTTACCATATAACCCAGTGATTCCACTTCAAGGCATATATACAAGGGCAGTGAAAACATTCATCCACACAGAAAAACACAGCAATGTTCATAGCAGTGTTACCCATAATAACCAAAAAGTAGAAACGACACAGATGTTTATCTGCTGATAAATGGATAAATAAAATGTGGCACATCCGTACAATGGAATATTGTTTGGCAATAAAAAAGGAATGAAGTCCCGATTCATGCTGCAACAAGATGAACCCGGAAAACATTATGCTAAGTGAAAGAAGCCAGACACAAAAGGCTACATAGCATATGATTTCACTTATATGAAATGTCCAGAACAGGCACGACAGAGGCAGAACAGAAATTAGTGGTTTCTGGGGATGAGTGGGAGGGGGAAATGGGAAGTGACTGCTAATGGAAATACATTTTCTTTTTGCGGGTGAAAAAATGCTCTGGAATTTGAGAATATTGGCACACAACTCTATGAATATACTAAAAAATACTGAGTTATACACTTCAAAAAGATGAACTTAATGGTACATCTGTTATATCTCAATAAAGTTGTTATGAAAAATCAAAAAAGGGGCACCTGGGTGGCTCACTGGGTTAAAGCATCTGCCTTCAGCTCAGGTCATGATCTCAGGGTCCTGGGATGGAGCCCCGCATTGGGCTCTCTGCTCAGCGGGGATCCTGCTTCCCTCTCATTCTCTGCCTGCCTCTCTGCCTCCTTATGATCTCTGTCTGTCAAATAAATAAATAAACTCTTAAAAATAAAAGATAAATTTAAAAAACCAGATGCCTCCCATAACTATAATTGTTTTTAAAAGATCCTTAGATCTTTTAGAATTTTTAGAATTTAAAAAAATCCTAGGATTGCTGGACAACCAAGAGCCAGCCTTCAAAAATACATATGGCCAATTTATTAAAAGAAAGATAATTTTTAATCTAATTAGATCTGCATTTATTTAAGCAAAAATGAGTGGAGATTTTGGGGCACATGGGTGGCTCAGTGGGTCAAGCCTCTGCCTTTGGCTCAGGTCATTGTCTCAGGGTCCTGGGATTGAGCCCCATGTCCGGCTCTCTGCTCAATGGGGAGCCTGCTTCCCCCTCTCTTCTCTGCCTGCCTCTCTGCCTACTTGTGATCTCTCTCTCCATCAAATAAATAAATAAAATCTTTCTTTTTTTAAAGATTTTATTTATTTATTTGACAGAGAGAGATCACAAGTAGACAGAGAGGCAGGCAGAGAGAGAGAGAGAGGGAAGCAGGCCCCCCGCTGAGCAGAGAGCCCGATGCAGGACTCGATCCCAGGACCCTGAGATCACGACCCGAGCCGAAGGCAGCGGCTTAACCCACTGAGCCACCCAGGCGCCCCAAATAAATAAAATCTTTAAAAAAAATTAGAAAAATGAGTGGAGATTTCATTTTCCAGTAGACTATAAACTTTATGAGGCCAGTGTCCACATCTGTGCCTCAGTACCAACCATATGTCCAGATAAACTATGTTTGTCTGGAATAAATGGAATGGAATAAATGAATGAATGGATCATAGTGCATTTTCTCATGAGCAATTATGGGTTTGATCCCTAAAATAGGCCTCTGTTTACTTACCTGCAAAATGAGGCTGAAGCAGAACCTACCTTATGGATGTATGTGAGGATTAACTGAGATAAGAGAACTAATATTTTGCAAAGTCCCTGGGACATAGTAAGAGTCAATAACAGGTAGTTAGTTATTGCTGTTTTGTTGTGGTGGTGCTTGTTATCGCTGGGATTGTAATTGGGGACATTATTTCCATTCATCACAAGAGGTAGAAATTTCTTACCAGTTGGCATGAGAAAATCTTGAGTAATTATGTTTCAAATATGTTTTTGCTCTTGTTACAAAATTAAATTAAGACGGGATTAGCAGCTTTCAGATTCTGAAACAAAAGTAAGCAGAAATTCAGATTCAGGGGCACTTGTGTGGCTAAGTCGGTTAAGCATCTGCCTTCAGCTCAGGTCATGATCTTAGGGGTCCTGGGATCAAGCCCCACATCAGGCTCCCTGCTCAGCAGGGAGTCTGCTTCTCCCTCTCCGTCTGCCCCTCCCCATCATTCGTGTTCTCTCTAGCTCTCTCTCTCAAATAAATAAAATCTTTTTTAAAAAAAATTCAGCAATCATACAATTTTTCAAGTCTATGAGTACATGAAAAAAATCTACTAAAATATAATAGGTTTAAAGTCCTATAAATGGCTTAGACCGAAACATTATTTTTTCCCTAAACTTCTACTATTTTTTTTTCAATTACTCCATTAAGTTTATAGTACCAAAGGCCTTTTAGTTAAGTGGTCAGCTTTCAGCCTATGTTAGTTTTTTAATCATCTCCTTCTCCTCTTCTTGCCACTTTCCAATTTATAACACACACCTTATTTGAGTGCAGTATTTTTCACTTTGCCTGAAGTTCAATGTGTACTGATACTGACAGGCTACAAACTGAGCTAACAGTTGTTTCGGGGGTAGGTGGCTTTATGCTAGGGGCCAAACTTCAGCCCTCCCATCTCCCATCTCTCAGGGAAAAGCTTAGTTAAGTGATTGATCCAGCATCAGACTTTGAAAGGAAAGCCCGAGACAGGCTGCTCTTTTTTTTTTCTGCTGCTACAACACACAAGACCCCTCCATCATATAACATATGACAAACAATGGACGAGCAGCAAAATATTTCCCACTAGCCAAGACATCAAACATGATGATAAAGGACAAGCATGGGGGAAAGGAAAAGTGCACAGTTTTCAAGGGCATTCTTCCAGGTTTCCATCCAGGTTTTGATCATGTATCTGGTCACAAGTTTCCATTAGATCAATAGGCTTCTTTAGTCTTCCTTTTCGCTCTTGTGAGAAAAATTTACAAGGGCCAGGGAAACGTGGAGAGGAGATAAGTAAGTACGTGATTTGCTAGAGAGATTAGAAAATCTCGTTAGGATCAATTCTATGTATTCACGCCAACTCCCTAACTATGCCTCACCTCACCCCACAGAAACAGAGAGAACAGAGGGTAGGATAGAAATAAAAGAGTCTTCTAATACCAGGCATTAATAGGATTAGATATCACCAAACTGGGCCAGAAATAATGGATGGCAACTTCACCCTTGTACACCACCCCTGGTATCAATTCCTTTTTCTTTGTTCTCAACATCAGTGAGACCCACCCACAAGGGGGAAGATTTCCTCCCAGTGTGAAGAGACTTCCTAACCGCTAAGAAAGTTGGATGTTTTCTCTGCTGAAAGGTTACATCTTGTTTATGGGTTGGGTTCTCTATTTTAAAAGTTCATGGGAAGAGGGACCCTGTGGAGATGGATTATTCCCCATTCCCCCCCCAATTTAATCCCTTCATTCAATATACGTTTTCTTTTCCTGTCCCACTTCACCCTTTCTTATTCTCTTCCCTTCTCTCTTCCTGTTTTGCACCTCTATTTTATTTCTCTCAACTCTCCTCCCCCTGTCTTTTAACACATGAATCTGTAGTTAGTATATTTGATGTTTACAGAGTCTGGATTCTGAAATTCCAAAGTCTTCATTCTGAATTTTGCCTTATGGGGTGAAAGACCAGTTTAACTTTAAGAACTACAGGTGGTCCAGAGTCCCTTCTCATATCCACCCACCAAACAAGGAGGCCTTGTGTCTATCTAGAGATATTATATAGAGTTTAATTTAGTACACATGCAATTAATGTATACAGATACATTAAAGAATTTTCTGAATCTGTGTAGCGGCCTTTGAATTCTCTTCTGCATGTTAATTTCTCTACTAATCCAGATGCCACTGCTTTTTGTGACATTTCAGAGAGGTCACTGAGCACCATCCTTATAACTTTCCAGAGAAGAACAATGAAATGCCAGTGCAGAACTTTTTTTTTTTTTAACCTAACCTTTTAGTATTCTTTTTTTCCTTTCAAGAAAAGCCAGTCAAGTCCTAGGAGGTCTTACCAATAATACTAATTCCTCTCTAATTCAGCCAGTAGTTATCCTTTACAGAGAAACTTAAGAATGTATGTGTTCGCAGATTTACACATTTCCTGTTTTATGTGATTACTCCCCGGAAGGAACTACCTTGAACCTCGCTGCCTCTAAACTGATCTTTCTGGCCTTTCCATAATTACACAGTCCAAAGAATCATAGCTTTTACAAATCAACTCGCCTCATGATTTGGAATTCTAAGAGTTCTAACTACAGTTAGCCTGTATATAGACTGTAGGGATTTGAAAGAAGTAACCAGTGTTAGAGACAGCTATGTATTTCAAAAGCAAAATACCAGCTTAAATGAGAAGTTGGAAAAAATATTTTAGTTTTAGCAAAGCAAAGTTTTGAAATTTGCCAGTAAAATGAAAAGTTCATAAATTCTTGAGGATGAATCTAAAATATTAAAAATTTTCACACAAATTTAGCAAATGATCTTAACGTGTTACCATTTGGTGAGTTTCAATTTTGCAAGCATGAAAACAAGTTTTCTGACACTGGAATGGTTATTTGGAAATGGTTTTATATTGTATAAAAACTCAGTCTTATACACTGTACACAGGGAAAACCCATTTTTCTCTAAAACAATCCTCAAGATATTTTAGGTTCTTGCTCCGTAAAATAAACATAAGAGCAATTTATGTTCTCAGTATGAAGTCGTGTTTGGTTCAGAACCTTTGAAAAAATACTGAAGAATATAAAGAAAACAATAACTGACAATTCCACCATCCAGATAACCACTGTTCATATTTTCTTCCAGTCTCTGTCAAGTCTATGTGTCTATTTTGAAATTCCTTTTTTAGACATTTACTGTTCTGTTTTATGCAATAATGCTTCATGCTAAGGCATTGCTTAATTTTTCATAACAGCGAGGGAAAAAGGGGGAGAAATCCTGCAAGACTCTTGCTCTTTTTTTTTTTTTTAAGGATTTTATTCATTTATTTGACAGATAGAGATCACAAGTAGGCAGGGGAGAGGAGGAAGGAAGCAGGTGCCCTGCTGAGCAGAGAGCCCGATGTGGGGCTCGATCCCAGGACCCTGGGAACATGACCTGAGCCGAAGGCAGAGGCTTTAACCCACTGAGTCACTCAGCTGCCCCCTGCAAGATTCTCTTGCCTCTCCTCCTCCTGATGGCTGACACTATTTCCCCACATCTTCTTCCCCAGAGGCATTCCCCCAAATCAAACAGAACAACAACAAAAAGCTTTTCTAAACCTAAAAGCATTATATGTGAGCCCACTGTTATTCACTGCGAAGAAAGTACCAACATTCTGTATGTAGATAGCTAGGTAATTTGTGGATTTTAAATTTTTGATTGTCATCTGTTTCTAGGCTTCTAAGAAATCATGAATGTCTAGAAGGAGGAGGAGAAGAAGAAAAAGAATTTTTTAATCACCTGACAACACCTTTTAGATTCTAAAACAGGGATAGTCATTATTCTGATCCCCCTGCAATGCAGTATTCTCCTCAGTTTGGCTTTCTTTGTATTTTTATATTTACTGCATTTTGGCAAGTTTGAGTAAATAATATACTTTTCCAATCTAGACGGCATCATTATGACCTATAACTTGAGGCAATTAAGTGTATCCTCCTTTTCCTGTAATTTTATATGAAAGGGCACATTTGCCACAACCCGGAGTAAGCATTGCAAGCCAACAGTAAGCACTAAACTGTGACGACAGAAGTCTGTGAGCCTCCTAAGAAAATGCCCACTGTCGCCTTAGACCTATTTGCATAGAAGCCTCTAAGCATGACATAATTATGCCCCTTCCTTGTGCTATCATTTCTGTCACGAGAAATTATACCTCTGGTTTCTGTTTCTAGCACTTTGGTAGATTAGATTCTGCTATGGTTAATTTTATGTGACAATTTGACTAGGCTATGGGGCTCAGTGTTTGGTCAAACACCAGTCTAGATGTTGCTATGAAGGTATTTCTTAGATGTGGTTAAAGCAGATTTTGAGTAAAGCAGATTACCCTCCAATAATGTGGGTGGGCCTCATCCACTGGGTTGAAGGCCTTAAGAGAAAAGACTGAGGTTCCCCAGGAGGAAGGAATTCTGCCTTCAGACTTGCCTTTGGACTCCAGACTGCAGTATCAACTCTCACTGGAATTTCCAGCCCACCAGCCTGTTCCATGGATTTTGGATTTACAGCCCCTCCCCCCAATCTGGTGGGCCAATTCCATAAAACCTTTCTCTCTTTCTGTCTCTTACATATAATATAATCTCTTTCTATGGAGAACCCTGAATGACAGTCTCAACTAAAATAACTAAAATGCTTAATAAAGTTTTTTGAAGTTTTTCTTTCTTTCTTTTATTTCCTTAAGTAACCTCTAGGCCCAACATGGGGCTCAAACTTATGGCCCTGAGATCAAGAGTCACATGCTCTATGGACTGAG
This sequence comes from Lontra canadensis, assembly GCF_010015895.1. Lineage (NCBI taxonomy): Eukaryota > Metazoa > Chordata > Mammalia > Carnivora > Mustelidae > Lontra > Lontra canadensis. Next base: position 24,594,590 of record NW_022631008.1, read on the forward strand.
CCAGTCAGGTGCCCCCTGATTTAAATATTTTAAAATATCTTTTTAAGGCCACCTGACTTTCTCTGTCAATGCAATCTGAGACTCTCTATCTCAAGAGTTGTGAGTTCGAGCCCCACTTTGGGCAAAGAGATTTCTTTAAAAACATATATATTTTTTTAATTTAAAACAGCAACAAAAAAACTCATTTTTTTAAATGGATCAGTGAACCAGCACAAACAAGAGGGATTTTCAGATCCCAAAAAGTAGGTGAAAACAGGAACCTTGGTAGGGTAAGCAAGTTCCAAAGCCAGATTTCACCCTGAGAGTTTCTGTCAGACTCTGGAGACCTTGCATCTCTCAACTCTAAGATAATGCTCAGGGAATGCCCAAGGTGGGGAACCTGTTAGGAGAATCCTTGCATAAAACTAAAAACCCAAGGGGCTATATCCTCAGTGCAAAGATAAATTTAAAATTTGATCCAAAGAGGGGTGCCACAGCATGAACTTTTGCTGTCTTATGGTTGATACTGAGAAGACAGAAAGAAAACAAAATTTCCCTAAGAATTAGGAAGAACAGCTAGGCCTCACACAGGTTTCTATCTGGAGTCATACCACTTGTGTGGTCAAAAAAAAAAAAAAAAAGTTAAACTCTAATAATAGAGTACTTCAACATAAAAGGATCCCAAGTTGGTAGTACAGCCAGATGCCTTGACTAGAAAGAGCAAATGCAAATCTTCCCTGCACAAATTCATCTTCAACTTTGGCCTCTAGGAATCCCCGGAAAGAAAGCATGAAGACATTGAGAAGCTCAAAGGAGAAAAACATCCCAAAACTAGGAAGAAACATGAAGGGAAAACCAGAAAAAGCAAGCAGCAGACACCAAAGGCGGTGCCTCACAGAAATCAAATATTGACATTATGAGTGACTAAATAACAAATTTTATGTGGTTAATGAAACTTAAAAGAAAAGCTTGTAAATATTAGCATGGAACAAGAAACAGTGAGGAAAATCCAAGCAGATCTGAAATGGAACCAAACAGAACCTTGAGAAATGAAAAATAAGATGATTACTTCTTAAATGAGGGGCATAAACAGCTGCTTAGACTCAATAGAAAAGAGAATCACTGAACTGGAAGATGGATTTAAACACATTTTTCAAGATATAGGCCAGAAAGAGACAAAAATTATGAAAGAAATGTTAAGAGTTTTATGATTCCTAATGAAAGTTCATGAAGAAAATACTAGAACAAGGAGAGGACAATTTCCAAAGAGGTAACAGCTGAGAATTTTGTTAAAGATGGCAGGGCTCAGATACAGGAAGCCAAGTGCATCCCAAGCAAGATAAATAAATCAACATATAGAATTATGACTGTAAAAATGCAGAACTCCAAAGGCAAGGGAAACTTTAAAAATAGAGAAGAAATATCATCTGTAAAATATGCTTTTCAACAGCAGTAAAAACAAACAAAACCCCCAAAGATAGTTGATCACATCATCAGTGTGCTGATATAACTTCAAATCAAGAATTATATCCACAGTGAAATACCTAAGAATGAGTATAAGATATAGATATTTTTCAGTCAAGCAAAAACTGAGAGACTTTTAACACTGACAGACCTACACTAAAGAAAATTATAAAGGATGTACTTCAGAAAGAAGAAAATAATCAGCAAATATATAGTATTTATATATGGGTAAATCTAAATAAATCTGTTTATATTAACAATAATGTGGGTAAATCTAAATAAATTTGTTTATATTAACAATAATATCTAATCTGCAGGGGGAAAGTGATTAAGCTGGAATGGGATCCCAAAACTAGAAAAGGATAAGATGAAAAGATTTCTGGGCACCTGGGTGTCTCAGTCAGTTAAGCGTCTGCGTTTGGCTCAGGTCATGATCCCTAAGTTCTGGGATCAAGTCCCACATGGGGCTCCTTCTCCCTCTCCCTCTGCCCCTGTTTGTGCTCTCTCTCATTCACTCTCTCTGTGTCAAATAAATAAATAAAATCTTAAAAAGAAAAGATTTCTAAGGTTCTCATATTGTTCAAGAGGTGGAAATAGAATGATTAACTGTGTTAAGTGAAAATATTAAAATAGCTAGGTAACCACTAAAAAAATAGACATTCAAAAAATATAACTTCCAGGGACGCCTGGGTGGCTCAGTGGGTTAAAGCCTCTGCCTTTGGCTCAGGTCATGATCCCGGGGTCATGGGATTGAGCCCTGCATTGGGCTCTCTGCTCAGCGGGGAGCCTGCTTCCTCCTCTCTCTCTGCCTGCCTCTCTGCCTGCTTGTGATCTCTGTCAGATAAATAAATAAAATCTTAAAAAAAATATATATATATATATATATATATAAAATCCAAACAAGAATGGGAGGAAAATGTACTAAGGAGGAAAATCCTCAACTGATACAAAAGAAACAAAAAGGAAAGTAGTGAAAAATAGAAATACAAAACACCAAAAATATGGTAGTAATAAATCCAAGTATAGCAGTATGTACAATAATATAAATGTACTAAAGACTCCAGTTAAATGACAAAGATTATCAAATTGAAAAAAAAAGTTATATACTACTTAGAAAAGACTTAAAATATAAATACAAGAAAGGTTGAAAGTCAAAGAAGCAATCTAGTATGCCTAAATTAATATCAAAGAAAATAGACCACAGCCAAAACATTACTAGAAATGAAATTAATTGCTACTGAATTCACCAGAAGATATACCAATTCCAAACTCATATCCCATATGCACCAACAATCATATACTTTTCTTGAATTGGGAAAATGCAAAGTTACCGCCACCACAATTATTCAATATTGTATTTGTGGTCCTAAAGTATGTAAGTATGATGAGAATAGCAACTAAATTACAAATTTAAGGATGAAAAAAGAAAGATTCAAAAAAAAGCTGTCATATGTGCACATGATATTATTGGCCACATAGAGAACTCAAAAGAAACTATAGGTAAATTATTAGAATTCATTAGAGAGTTTTTCCAATCACTATAGATTTCTATAGAGCAAAAACAACTAATAAGAAAATATAATTTCAAGACAATGCCATTATAAGAGCAAAAATATATAATAAATCTATGCATAAATCTTTTTTTTTTAAGATTTTATTTATTTATTTGATAGAGAGATCACAAGCAGGCAGAGAGGCAGGCAGAGAGAGAGGAGGAAGCAGGCTCCCTGCTGAGCAGAGAGCCCGATGTGGGGCTCGATCCCAGGACTCCGAGATCATGACCTGAGCCGAAGGCAGCGGCTTAACCCACTGAGCCACCCAGGCGTCCCTCTATGCATAAATCTAATCAAAGTTGTGTACCTCATTTATAGAAAAAAACTGTACCTTATTTTTTTATGATTTTTAATTTATTCATTTGAGAAAGAGAGAGAAAGCTCACACAAGAGCAGGGGACAGGGATGGGGAGAGGCAGAGGGAGCCCCCTTCAGAGCTTGATCCCAGGACCTACAACTGAAGCTGAAGGCAGATGCTTAACCATCTGAGCCACCCTGGTGCCCCAAATTATACCTTATTGAAAAAAAATTAAAGAAGATTTAAGTAAATGGAGAAATACCAGGTCGTTAGTAGGAAACTTCAATAGCACAAAGATGTCAATTCTCCCCATGTCGACTAAATCCAATTCCAATGAAAAACCCCAGCAATATTTTTTATGGAGCCTGACAAACTAATTCTAAAATTGAAATGAAAGAGGAAAGGGTCCAAAATTGTCAAGACTCCCTAAGGAAAAGATAGAAGGTAAGGAGAATTGTCCTCCCAGATATCAAAATTTAGTATGTAAGCTATAGTAAGAAAATGGGATACTGGCAGAAGACTAACCAAAGGGGCCAAAGCAATATGATAGAGAACATGGAAACAAATCAGTGCATATATAGAGACTTATTTCTATAATGTAATGGGCACTAGAGATAGAAGATTCAGTCAATGATACTAGGAAAATGTATTAAACAACTTGGAAAAAACTGAATTGGAACCCTACCTCACACCATACACAAAAATCAATTCCAATTGGATTAAAGACTTAGACATAGAGGGCAAAATTATAAAACTTCTAGAAAACAATTTAGGGGAATGTCATTACAACCTCACAATAGGAAAAGCTTTCTAAAACAAGAATCACCAACTTATGAAGGGAAATACTGATAAATTCTACCACATAAAATTAAAACTTTGGTTCATCAAAGATATTAAAAAGAAAGTGAAGGGGCACCTTGGTGGCTCAGTGGGTTAAAGCCTCTGCCTTCAGCTCAGGTCATGATCCCAGGGTCCTGGGATCGAGCCCTGCATTGGGCTCTTTGCTCAGCAGGGAGCCTGCCTCCCTCTCTGTCTCTCTCTCTGCCTGCCTCTGCCTACTTGTGATCTCTGTCTGTCAAATAAATAAGTTAAATCTTTAAAAAAGAAAAAAAAAAGGAGAGTGAAAAGACAGTCACTAAAAGTAAAAAAATATTTGCCATATATATAATCAAGATAAAGGATTATTAGCCAAAATAGATTTTTTTTAAAACTCCTATGAGAAAAACAACCTAATGGGAAAATAGCAAAACTCACAAACATAGTTCACAAAAGAGAAAATAAAAATGGCCCACGGACACCTGAAAAATATCCAACTCTATTAGGAATCAGAGAAATGCAAATTAAAATGACAAAAAGATATTTCTCCCATATGTATAACAAAAATTTAAAAATAAGTCAATAATAAGTGTTGACAAGGATGGGAAACAACAATAATTCAAATCACTTCCTGGTAGGAGTGTAAATTAATACAACCCCTAAGGGAAACAATTTGATAGTACCTAGTGAAATTGAATAAGAAAGCAATTCTATGGATGCCTAGGTGGTTCACTCAGTTAAGCAACCAGACTCTTGACTTCGGCTCAGGTCATGGTCTCAGGATGGAGGCCTTCGTTGGACTCCAAGGTCAGCAGGGAGTCTGCTGGAGTGTCTCTCTCTCTCTCCTTCTCCCTCTGCCCCTTCCTCCCCCACTCTCTAACTGAAAAAGAGCAGGGGGTGGGGGACAATTCTATACCTGGGTTTATATACTAGAGAAACTCTGGCCTATGTGCATACCAGGAAGCATGCACAAGAGAAATACGTAGAAACATCTGTTGTAATTACAAAAGAAAGAAAGAAAGGAGAGAGAGAAAGAAAGGGAAAGGAAGGGAAGAACCCAAATGTCTCTTCACAGCAGTGAGGACCAATCACGTGTGGCAAGCTGACACAGGGGACGACCACACGACACAGAGAATGAAGAAACCACATTGTATGACTGTACCACAACTAGTTTAATGCCAACACTAAACATAGTGTTGGGAGAAAAAAAAAAAAACACTTCACTATGGACTATATAATGTATGCTTCTCTTTATATTAAGTTTTTTAAAAAAGAAAAAAACTCCACATGACATTATTTAGGGATACATACATGAGTAGTGAACTTATAAAGAAAGTAAACAAATGAGCAAAACACAGTTCAAGGTGGTGATGACTTCTGGTATGTACCCGTGGGAGGAAGACATGCAATCCGAGAGGGCACAAAGGAGTCTCCTTACAGACATAATAGTGAGATTCTATTTTTAACATGTAGCTGCTAGGAAAAGGGTATCTGTTTTAATTCATTCCTGAAATTGTACAGATACATTCCTGTAGTATTTTATATGTATGATACATTTCACAATCAGATGTTAGCTCTTTCATTTCCAGAATCTTGGCTACCATACCAAGGCTCAACAACTATGTCTCCTTTGTTTTCCCTCTTCCAGGAAAAGCCACTGGAGCCATTTACCTCCTCAAGGAAAACACCATTCTTCTTCTTCTTTTTTTTTTTTTTAATATTTTATTTATTTATTTTACAGAGATCACAAGTAGGCAGAGAGGCAGGCATAGAGAGAGAGAGGAGGAAGCAGGCTCCCTGCTGAGCAAAGAGCCCGATGTGGATGCGGGGCTCAATCCCAGGACCCTGGGATCATGACCTGAGCTGAAGGCAGAGGTTTTAACCCACTGAGCCACCCAGGTGCCCCGGAAAACACCATTCTTTTAACTGATTTAAATCCAGTCCGTTCCCAGATTGAGTGCCCCTTGTTGGTTCATGACTACATACTCTAGTCATGTATTTGCCACTTCTCTGCCATTATTAGAGCTCAGATTTCTATACTTTTCTGGCAACCTAAGACTGGGGATACCAAGATCATCTTTTCTTTCCAGCCGTGTTTGCTCAGCCCGCAAGTATAAGAGGAAAAAAAAAATATGAGGTTTAATTATAGTCAGATCTCCAGGAGCTTTTTTTCTCTAAGATGTTCACATCGAATGACTCCAAAACAATTCCTTCTAAAAGACAGAGTAATTCAAAGTCTTTAGCACTAACCTGAGTGATGGAATGGCCTGATGCCAGTATGTCACCCCTTTCATGGGTGGACCTTATTAAAATCACCTTGTGTCCCCCTCTCTGAAGAATTTCTTCTGTAAAACAAAAATGATGAGTAATCATGCTGCGGGTTCCTAGAAGCTAGGGTCATAAGCTTTCCATTAATAGACACTAGAGTCCATCATCCGTTCTGTCTAAACCTACACATTGACGTTGGAAGTTACATCACTCTGATTCATACTTGTATTTTCTTTTTTTCTTCCTAATAATGCAATATCTCAATCTTTCCACGCTCACTCAAACTTCGCTGGCATGGACTCACTCAGCATTGTCACACTTGCCAATAAAAGTTGAATATTAAATATATTTTTGGTAGGCTTTAATAACTTTCGTAATAAGCAAAAGGCCCTATCATTTATTTGCTTTGAACTTGCAAAAGTGTCAGTAAACTAAAAGAAGCATATTGAGAATTGGTGGAAGAAAAAATGTTGATCCCCCAATTTATCTTTTGGAAATTCAAAATATACAATGGAGTAACAGCTGTTCTAGATTTCCATCAGAGATGAGCAGATAAATTATTATTGAGATTCAAAGTTGTGACATCTTTAGATAAATATTTGCCCTTGATTTGCACAGCCTCCAATTCAACAGAAATCTGTAAGAGTTCACGGTCTGGCCCAGAAAGGATCGTTTTATTTTTTTCCCTAATTTTTATTTATTTTTAAATTTCTTTCCAGTGTTTCAGAATTCATTGTTTATGTAGAAAGGATCACTTTAAATCTACAACTTTACACCCTGGTTAAAGAGGAGCACAGGTTGAATTCTGCCAGCAGATCCTTCCGCTGCTGTTGCTTCCTGAGGTCAATGTCTAGCCCTCTCTGCCTCTAGCCATATTTCAGCCTGTCTTTGAAGGCTTGTTTTCACCGCTCTTATTAAGCCTGCCACAGATTCAGTACCTGCCATCAGAGCTCCCCTCTACAGTGCCCGCCTAGAGGCATGCCAATACCCTGGCCTGATGCCTTTGGAGGGTCTCTACAGTAAAAGCCTAGCTGTTGAAGACTTCCATTCACCAGCCTTAGAGCACACAAGTGCCTGCTGATCCAAGAACAGAAGTATCTCCCATAAAATAAAAACCTTGTAATATAATCTGTTAGCACAGGCTCAAGCCCTCCATCAACAAATGGCTCCCCTTACACCTGCACGTGGTCCCTCCTCCCTGTTGATTCACTTGGAAAGCCGGTCCTCCAAGAAGAATGTGGCCTTTGCACTAACCACAAGGACTGGGGTGTCTGGTATGCAACCACTGCCTACCCAGCTTACAACAGAGGCTTGTAGGCTGGGGAATGCATCGAGTTTTATTGTTAAAGGAATTTCCTGCCCCTCTCAGTGTCAGTTGAAGAGCCCTCTGCACTCATTCTGCTATCTTGAAAGGAGAGAAACAGAGGAGATGAACTCCTGGTCCCTCCATACTTGGTCTTCAGACCGTCACAATATTAACTCCACAATTTTTAATTACTGCCACTTCTCATACTAGGGTGTGTCTACAAAGTAATTAGATATCTTTTTCCAAATGTTACACGGGAAAGTCCATGTCATAACTTTACAGAAGGATGGTAGTGACGCCTTCCTTTGGGGCCCCGTCTTGGCAAGCCCTTTCCCCACCCGCTAATTGATTTGGGAGTCAGCCTTCCTAATTGTGTGTAAATTGAGGGCAAACTCGCTTTTGTCGCGCCCCCCCCCCCGTCCCCCGCATTAGGAACAAAATAGTTGCTCAATAAATATCTGATGAGTGGTCACACCTCCCAAGGTCTAGAATACCTAGAGGGCGTCTCTTTCGCCTCCTCCTAAATCACCGGCCCATCCTTCCCCCCGCTCAGTGGCCCAGCCCTCACTTGGGCCCTCGCCACCACCCCATCCGCGTGTCTCGGTGGCTACCGGGCCTCCCGCCCGGATCTAAGCTCCTGCCTGGAATTTAGGTGCGACCACGAGGGCGCGACTCGGGTCTGGACCGGGTGGGTAGGCGGCGCAGGCGGGAACGCGGACGCACGGTAGCCACACCCGCGTGCGTTTCCAATCCCCTCCGCTCCCCTGCACCCCTCTCCCTCCAGCACCCCCCCCACCCCGCGGCTGCAAGAATGTGGCGGAGGAGCGAGCGGAGAATCGTGGCTGCGGCCCCCTCCCCCGCCTTATAAAAAAGAAATTGACTTTTGTTTGGAGTTTGTGAAAAGTGGGGCTCGGGGCCCAGTCAATGGGGCGCCCCGCAGCGCGGGCTGAGTGGAGCTAGCGCGAACCGCTCAGCCGCGGCCCCAATTAATCCGCCCTTTGTGCGGCCCGCCCGGCCGCCCCCGCCGCAGCAGCACCAGCGGCCCATTGTTCCCCTCGCGGGGCCGCGGGATTTACCCTTTTCAAACAGCCGGTTTTGTCCAGGGCAGTTCGAGCGGAAGTTTCTCACTGACAATTTGCCCCAAATAGATAGATTTGTCAGAAACGACCTTCGGGAAGGAAGCAAAAAGCCACCGGCCCGAAGGTTGGGCCGAAGACGGGGGCCTCGACGTCCCTCCCGCGGCCGCGCTGCCCTCCGCGCCCCGAGCCGGGCGGCCCCAAAGCCCGGCGGGGTCCCCAGGACCTCCCCCCCCGCACCTGCTGAGCCAGATGCTCCGCCGACCCGCCCTCCATTTACCCATCTGTAAAATGGGACCGCTCGGCGCGGGCAAGCCGGTTCAGTTCAGAGCTTTGGGTCAGTTCGCGTGGATAACGTTCATTTCCTTTCTCTCTCCCCACTTCCTTTAAAAAACAAACAAACAAACAAACAAACAAAAAACACTGCGAGAAAAAAACAAAACAAAAAAAAAAAAACAAAAACAAAAACAAAAACGTGACGCGGCCTCGGCGACTCTGTGAAACGGCCTTGAAGGTGGGTCTTGGTAACAAGCTCCGGACTGTGCACGTGCTGTTTTCTCTTCTGCCCTCCGGCTCCTCCTTAACAAAGATGTCAACCGTGTTAAATCACAGGTGGTGCCTTTGTAAGACCGGCTATTGTCCCCTCATAAGTCAAGATATAAAACGCTTTGTACTGAATGGCCCGTGATCGAGCTCTCAACTTGGGAGTCGGGCTCTTAGATTTTTTTTTTCCCACCCACCACCAGAGCAGCTCTTCTCTCAAATGACCTCACTTAATAAGCAAAATCGAAATGGGGAGGAAAAAAAAAAAAAAGCCCAACATGCTGTTGATGAAAAGAATAGTTACTGATTTCTTCACACTTAATGGCAAGTATGAGTCTTTTAAAATACAGTCTCATACCAAACAGATCTGTGAATTTTAAGCAGAACTGAATTGTATTAATCAGTTGATGGGTTTGTTCATTTTCTATCACTAGAGGAGAAATACGAAGGTTGGGACCCCACAGCGGCTATTTCTAGTGTACTCAGGCAATCTCTTTCTTTACTCCAGAAAATTTCCTGCTAGTTGCACATGAGAGAAAAATTGCAACAACAACAACAAAAAATCTGGTTTTTGTTTATCCATCAGGTGAATACACAATTCAGCATCATACAGAGGAAACCCTAGGTGGTCTTTAACAAGATTTCAGTGGCTAAGAGCTACAATTTAGAGAAGATGACAATACATACACAGTGTCAATAGTATTTAAACAAACATCCCAGACAACAGAATAATGGTTATTAACTATGATGCTTTGGGCTTCTGACTAATTTCCCATGCCTGTCTGCAGCCAAACAGCTGCAGGATTTAACCCCCTTTAAAACTGTTTATGTGCATTATTTTAAAAATTGCATTTAACAGCCATATCCTTCAGAACAGTCCCTCTGTGTAGAACAGAAGTGAATGGCTTAGTAATAATGATGAAGGCAGTAGCAAGAATGTCTTTCATGCCAAAAGGACTCTAACCACTCTGCTAGAAACCTACTCCTTCAAAAGCTTCTACACCTCTCTGAAATGTGGACAGCTGTCTGATGTTGTATGCCGTGCAGTATGCGTTGACATCTCTAAATAAAGGGAGTTATTTAACCCAGCTCACACTTGCAGAAGTGTTTTCAAAATTGGTTAAATTGTGCAACTGTACTAAAAAGTGTACCCCTCCTGGGGTTTGAAAATGTTAAAGAAATCAAAAGAGAAGGTAAGATTATCTTGCCTAATTCCCTTCTCACTTCCAGACAAATACTAAGTTTTTAAAAATTACTTTAGCGACCAGGACATTAAAATGAATGCATTCCTCATACAATCCAAACATGCAACTCAGTCATTATGTAGCTGATACAACTAGAAATAAATATATTTTGGAATCCAAATAGGTGCAGTTATGAACACTTGGATAATTATATATTATTTTAGCTAATCATAAACTCATGGACAAAAGTTAAATTTCTTCCACTGTTTTCATTGTTGTTAACATTTTATTAAGCTTCCACTGCATAAAAGATGGCCAAAACATATCAAGGAACCTCAGCCTTCAAAAAAAAAAAAAGGCATCTAAATATTTGTATCTCATCTATATAGAAAGATACACATATGTCCTAGGAAATGTATGTGGGTATTTCAAATATCTCATTATTCAACATCCTGATCTGATTTCAAATCACTGTTTCTTCTACTCCAAAATCATGTCAATTACACCTGAAATTTTAGAAACTGGGAGAAATGTCTGCAACCTACCTCCTGTGTTGTGAACGGCTTTACCTGAAAGGCCAAATCCTCCCCCTCCCAGCAGGCAATCATCTTATGCCCTGAAGCATGAGATCTGATTACCCCTATCATCATCTTAGCTTGCATAGATACAGATGTTATTAACGGCTGTAGTTTATCCAACCCTTTTTAAAAACGCAGCTGCAGCATTTGACTTGGGGACCTCCTGTGAATCCCACTGGTTGACTCCGTCTTGCACAAAGCGCGTGGGGTTTGGGGGAGGGAGAAGAGAGGGGGAGGTTTGTTTTGTTTTGGAGGTTTTTTTTTTTTGAATCAGACTTCCCTAAATAGCCACTCGGCATCTTTGTAAGTGATGTGAATTCTGAAATTACTTACTAGAATAGGAGGACAACAGGGTACTGTGTGAACTAGATCATTTGGAAACAAAGCATACTAGAATGTATGATGCTTTTCACTGCATTGGCAGAGATCAAATATGTGATCTTGATATACTTATTCATAGAATAAAGAATCGTAGCTTATTCTCAAATATGCTAGCCACATTTAAACGGGCTACCCCATTTTACATAACAATTGTTTCTACTAGTGTTGAAACAGTAATCCTGATAAAGCAGGTCCCTGCTGTGGAGGGAATAGAGGGATGTTTTTAAAATCTGAAAGGCCCAGATTGGCAATCCACACCAATCAAATTTAGTAATTAATTGTTCAGTCTAATCATTGACTTTTTCTCAGCATCTACAATTAGTATCTCTAAGTAGTTCCTCTCCTAGCTCATATCATTCCTTCTACAAAACAGAAAAAGACCTCACAAGTTTGCTCTCCATTGGGACACAGCACATTTTACTGTCAGAGAAGGAATTGCAAGAAAAAGTTGTAAAGTGCAGAAGTTTGAAGTTCTAGAAATACCGAGTCATTGCTTCAAGATGCACACAACACTTCTCTTAATTCTGATTACTTCACTTGTAAGTGAGTGAAATTGCCTTAATTGGAGGTTCTAGAAGCCCTTCTGGGAAATGGGAGGTAGCTCAATGCAGTGGAATTAATATTTCAAAGAGCATTAAACTCAGCATCAAGAAATCTGCATTCTGGTGATAGCCTCTGCCTATAGGTGAGTGACCTAGGACAAGCTTTGTCTCTAGGGATCTCAGTTTTCTCATCTGTGAAATGATGGAATCAGATGAGTACTGATCTCCAAGGTCCCTTCTGACTTGTGTGCTCTGTAATTTTGGGGTAAATGGAAACCAAGTCAGACTGTGTAATTGACAGGAAATTAGAGGTTGAAGAAGGCTTGGTGGCCAGTCTCTCCCTGGATGTAATCTGCTTTCTCATCTCTCTCATCATTCTTTTGTTTTAGAAAGCCAAAAAATTACCTGCATTGCTTCCCATGGTTTGGAGGCCTAGAGTTCCTGTCTCTGCTCCCTACCCTCCCTGTTGCTGGGGCAGAGCAAAGGCAAGCCCCCCACCTCAATCCTCACCTTTCATTTTGAGTACTGTGAGGCAAGGTCACTTATACAGTCCACATTTATAAAGCACCACTATGTACCAGAGCCCGAGCACTGGCAATCCAAAAGATGAAGCAGATAGTCTCTACTTCAAGGAGCTCCCTGGCTTGTTGGAGAGCTGGGTATGTCTTCTGCCTCCTCTAAACCTCTTACTCTTGCCCTTAGGAAATAAGAAACAGACAGCTTTGTCTCTGTTGACCCATCTTCCCCAGGCAAGGAGAAGGAGATCACAATATTTTTTTGCTCTTATGTTTCTGTTAATGATCTTTGGTTGTTTTTGCTTTAAATACATCTCAAGTTGAGTCCTCTGTTAGGGAGGGAGCCCAGGTCCCAAATTAAAGCAATTTGACAAGAGAGCCATGAGAAATTCTTCTGGCACCAGCGCACAATATAAATGAATAAAACATTTTAGGTAGGAGATAAAAGAAGAGGTGGGGGAAAGATGTTTCTATTTGATTATTCTTGGGGCAAGAAGAATATCCAGGTACAGAGAGACTCTGAAGCAGAAGCCTCTAATCCTCAGCCTCTCTCTAGACCTGAATTTCTTCAGCTGCTATGGCTCTAAGGGAGGGAGGATGTGAATGAATGCAGAGACAATGTTATTTGTGAAGGGGGAGAAAAGAGAAGCCGGTCACACCGAACATTGTCTTAATCGGGTTACTCTTAACAGTGTTCATCTTCTCATCTGGTAGGCAGTAAGAGACAACTCTTAGCCAACACAGTCCTGGAAAACGTCAAGGGAAAAAACTCCAGGTTCAGCACCCGCTGGGTTCTAGAGTATCTGGGTCTCTATTCTGGATTGTTTTCAGTGTGTTTTTTCCGAGTAGAATTAGAGAGGACCTAAACAACTTGTAGAGAGGCCCAAAGCAAAATCAGGAGCAAGCCTGATGTGATGGTTTCTTTCATTCTGTCACTTAGCAAGCCCTCCCTGAGCACATACTTTGTGCTAGACAATCTTTTCCATCTACTGGGAAAGCAACAATCAAGCACAGGTTGACTTATGGTTTGGAAACAACGAAAATCAGCTTTGTCCTCATGGAAACAAACAAATAAGCAAAGTTGTATCTGACCATCTTTTGGAGACTGAATATCGAACCTCAGCCAAGCTTAGCTGATAGGTTCTCTCAGACATTTTCTGGGTCTGGGTATTTCTCACCTCTGCTTGTCAGTGAGGTGAAGGGCATTTTAAAGGAATAAATCTCTACAGGTAGAATGGCCTCTGAGAGGGGGTTGATCATGGGTGGGGGAGGACATCTCTCTGTTCCACACCAACTTCAGCTCTTTTTGCTGATGGAAAAGCTTTTTCTTTTCTCCTCTGCTGTTTTAATGTAGAACGGATGGGTGGGGGGACCGTTAACGGAGAAAAGGGCACCATTTTTGGTGATGCTAGTGAATAGAGAGCTAGGGGTGAGACCCAGATAACCTGATGTTGGAGGCATGCCTTGCACCCCTGCCTCTCTTATACCATTTAGTTAGCAGGACTCTACTTCCTTTTTTAAATGGATGGGAAGGGGCATTAGTAAGAGTAATGGAGTAAATGATCTTTCTGACATAAAGAATTTGAGATGGGGTTTGTGGGGCGAAGGGAGGAAAAAATGAAACAAGATGGGACAGGGAGGGAGATGGGAGGGAGGGAGACCCTTAATCTCAGGAAACAAACTGAGGGTTGCTGGAGGGGAGGCGGGTGGGAGGGATAGGGGGACTGGATGATGGACATTGGGGAGGGCGTGTGCTATGGTGAGCACTGTGAATTGTGTAAGGCTGATTATTCTTATTCACAGACCTGTATCCCTGAAACAAATAATACATTATATGGTAATTTACAAAAAGAGTAATGGAGTAAGGGAGAGTAAGCTATAATATAAGACCGTTTTCAGAGGCAGTAGATTCCCCTAATATAACACCAGCTTTCAAGGCATCCCGTGACAGCCTAGTCCACCCCACACTGGTTTAGGGCCCCTTGTGTATTTTTCCAGAATGCCCTGTGTTTTAGTCCAAGCCAGTTTATTTAACACCTTTTATGTGTCTGCTTTCTCTGTAGACTCCTTGAGAAAGAGATCATGTCATTAATCTTTGATACATGGTGGGTATTCAGTATGTGATCAAGAGCGTGATGATTGATGGATGGGCAGAGACACACCTAGAGTCCATGGTCCTTCTCATGGTTTTATTTCTTATCTCCTGGGCCAAAATATAAACATCCTATAATAAAAGATGCCTTCCTTGTGTTTTGGTTTTGGTTTGGTGGAGAGTCCCATAATCACAAAAAGCTAAAGAGGAAATTAAGGGCTGTGTTTAGACCTGGGCAGAAGGACTTCAGACCCTCTGGGATATGGCTTCATTCCCTCCCCAAGATAACTGCTATAAACGCATCCTTGAACTTGTCTCTGTTAAAAAAAAAAAAAAAAGTATTTCTGAGATCGGTGACATTTGCCCCTTAAAAATTATTTCCCATCCCGGACTCACAGGAAAAATCTTTGAAAGTTAAGGTTGAATCATTTACAGATGGTTGGAGCCCAGAGAGGTCATCTCTTGCCCAAGGTTACACAGCTAGTTGGACAGAGCCTGAACCCCACCTGCTGGCTTCCAGTGGTTGGCCTTATTGTGCCTGGGGTGGGGGGGCTTCTTGGGAATTCTGCAGGAGACTTCCCTCCTTTATTTATTCACCCAACATTTATGCAGCTATGATTCAGCTATGCCACGCATTGATAGGAAGATGGAAAGTAACAGTCTCTATCTTGCCGAGGCTTTCTTCTCTGAGCTGAATCCACTGAGATTTCTACACCTTAGATCCGAGGTCCCTCTGGCCGGCAGCAGCATCGGCTCTAGGCTCTTCCCGGACCTGGTGGGCGGCCCCTCCTCAGCCCCTCCCGCCAACCCTGGATCTTGTAGCTGCCGTTGCCACCGAACCAATCATGCCAGAAAGTCATCATGATGATTTCAGAATTGCATTGTGATTTATGCAAAATGCGCGGATAATTACAGCCGGGCTCGCAGAACACAGGACGAACAGGCTGCGGGTGTGTGCGCGTGTTGTGCCTTTTGCCAGGGCTGGATGGTGTGGTGGTGGGGATGGGGTGTGTGTGTGTGTGTCTGTGTCTGTGTGTGTGCGCGCGCGCGCGTTTCTATTCAGTGCCCTTCTGGATGGATACCCTGCTTCATTAGGAAAAAGAAGGGGGGCATTCCCATCTTGATTTTGAGACAATTTGGTGAGCTTCAGGAGTATTTTCCACAAGTTTTGATGCCTACAAATGAGCCAGCAGGACGAAAATGTTGAGGAATCGGGGGAGAGGTAGGTTGGACCCCTACAGAGCCATGGTCGTCCCACCCCCACCCCCAAAAAGCGGCTTCTAAGTCTCCTTCTTGCCACAGACTCCTAGACTTTCCGCCTGGGGACAAGGCCTAGGTCTAGTCTTTGACACTGGCTTTCATTTTTGCCCAAGAAACATTACTGTACTTGGATCTTCTTCTTTGTTCTTAACCAAGCGCTCCACTCCGCGTCCACGTGATGGTGATGGTGATGGTGATGGTGATGGTGATGGTGATGGTGGTGGCGGCGGCGGCGGGAGCCAGAACCCCAGGCTCCAAAAGCGAGACTGGCACAATAACTCTGTTTCTCAAGTGACGCCCCGGAAATCAGTTCCCGGTCTGGGCGCGGAGTTCAAGTTTGTACTATTTCGCGTGCGCGGCCAATACACTGCTCAACTTAGCTGTCAAAATTTTTGATTTCTTGTCTTGTCTCCTAAAAAAATACGCTCAGGTTTATGGTTTTGTCCCACAATTCCCCAGTTTCGTCCCAATACAAAACAAACAAACAAACAAACAAACAAAAAACGAGGAGGGCTAACTTGGGAAGTGTCGTCCCCCTTTTTGCTTTTTTCTGGATGTCCCTACGACCCTGGTGAGGACGCGGGGCTCTCAAGCGTGTGGTGTGCGCAGGCCAGGGCTCCAGGCCCTGCGGAGGCTGCTGCGGAAAGTTGCGGTCACGTGCTAAGGCCGCCTACCGGAGCGCACAGCCAGAGCCTGGGAGACGCCGGGCGGAGGAGCTGCTGCGCCCTCCGAGGGCTCGGGGGACGCAAGCACTCACTTTGCACACACAAACTCTGAAAAAAGCCCGGGTTGACCCTGAGTCTGGAGAAAGTGGGGCCAGGGGAGGGCGGGTAGAATTGCGGAGTGCGGGTCTCAGTTCTCCTCCCCGCCCCCGTCCCGGTCCCCTCACTCCTCCTCCCCGCCAAACGCGCTGCGGAGGGCAGGAGAGCAGGAGGTGTGACCCCTGACCTCTAGTCGGCCCACGCCCGGAGGACAGGCTGGCAAGCTCTTGTTCGACAAGTTCAAGCTGCTGGGAGAGCTTAAATAAGATTTAATCTCTTAGAGATCGGGGATCACCGCTCCCTCGGCGTGCGCTCTCCCACCGCGGCGCAGGGACCGGGGCGCGAGAGAGCACAGGAATCGAGGGAAGGCTGGAGGGAGCAGTGGGGGCCTAAGGCGGAGAAAGCTCTGCAGATTCCCGGACGCTTCCTAGAGAGGGGGAGCCAGCGAAGCCCTCTGGGGATGAGCTACAAAAAGGAAAGTTCTGCCTTCCAGTCGCTCCAGTGCAGATAATGGAGGCGACAGGGACTTCGCTCTGCTCCAGATGGGCTTTGCTTTGGGGAGCGGGCGGCACCCTCCCCGCAGCTGGTGCCCAAGCCGACTCCGCGAAGGCCACAGGAACGGAGCCTCCAGCAGACCCCATCCCAGGCCCCAAGTCCGCACACAGCGTCCTGAGCTACAACTTTCCGTAGATAGTTGCAAAATGAATGATTACTCACCTCGGACCAGATCCAAGTTTTACCCAACAGAAGGGGCACGGGACCAAGAATGAACCAACTCACATGGCCATATCCGGTGCGCGCAATCACACACAAACACACAGCCACCCAGTTTCTTCCACGAATCTGTCTGGCGCTCTGGAGAAAAGGGAGAAAGCGTTTTGAGAATGCTCCATCTCCCCTCCCCTTCCCTCTTGCCATGAAATATAATAATTCATTTTTATTACAAGAGCAGCACGGTCCTCACCAGCACGCACGCACAGAGCCACACTCCCATATATCATACTCTAACTCGTCAGCTCCGACAGCGCCTGCATTTTCTTTGGGAGCCGCTTGGAGGTTCATTAATATCATTAGCATTTAACCCCCTCCCTCTTCCCATCCCCTCCCCGCACATGGCTGACGTCAGACCCCGCCAGGAGTTGGGGGAAAAGCTAAGTGGGCCAGGGACGCCCTATTCCCCTCCCCGCGGCTGCCTGTCAGAGCGCTTCTGGAGATATTACAGGGGACCCAGCCCGCAGCGACAAGCACAAAGTCACGGGGTAATGAACTTCGGGGACCCTTTGCTGTTCTGTGCGCGGCTGTCCCCGGAAACCGGGACCTGGCCCCCTGTTTCCTCGGAAGACTTCCCAGCAATCTAGTTTCCCACTCCGCTCTCGGGTTTGGGCAGCGCGGAGCCCATCTGCCTGAGACCGCGGTTGTGTTTTCCTTCTTTCCTTAAAAGAGCAGCGCTCTGTAGAGATCTGGCCACACTCCGCATGCCTAATGTAGAAGGATAAATTGAAGACTGAGAGACAGGAATGGGGAAAGAGAGGGATTTTCTCCTTTTTGCTCCGTAGGAAGACCGTTTTCGTGTCTCCATCTCTGTCCTTCACTATTCCTCTCTTGCTGTCCTCCTCCCATCTTCCTCGATCTGCCTGTCCGTCTCTCCGTTTGTCTGTCCATGCGCGTGTCCCTACCAAGCAACATTCCCAGCAGCTGCGGTTTTGCAAGAGCCGGGAAGAAACTTGAGGATGCTTAAATTCCCACCGTGGAACGAATTCTGAGCACCCAGGGAGCAGCGCAGCGCGCAACCGACACCCACCTGTCCGGCCCGGGAGCCTGCAGGCTGGAGGGCGGCTGGAGAGCGGCGGCGCCCGGCGGTGAGGCGGGCGCTGTCGGCCGGGACTCGGGCAGCGCCCACCAACCGCTCCGCCCGGGGACAGCCAGCATGAGCAAGCCGGCCGGATCAACAAGTGGGTACCTTTGGGGCCGCCGCGGGGCTCAGGAGCGCAGACTGGGGTGGGCGGGAGGGGAGGCCGGGGAGGTCCTGCTCCGAGCGCTGCAGCTCCGAGCCCGGGAAAGGGACTCCGGCGGCGTGTGCGCTTTGGCCCAGCTCCTTGTAGACCGTGAGTCGGGATGTTTCGTGGTGAGGGAAGAAGAATTTCGTTACCTCTGGATTGTCGGATTCCCCCTGCCACCTCCCCACCCCCGCCCTGGTAGGGTAGGAAGGTTGAGACCCAAGCAGCCCACCAGTCGCGCGAGTTGTCTCCGCTTGGCCGCCAGGTGCGGGGAAATGGGGGGCGACGGGGGCGGGAACTAGGCCGCAGCTCCAGGCGGCAGCACAATAACACGCTCGCTCAAAACTCCGAGCTCCAGCGCGCAAAAGCAACTCTGCGCAAAGCGGATTTGAATGGAATGCTTTGCACCCCGTTTCTAGCTATTTCAAATAATCCTGCAAACTGGGAAGCAGAAACAACTTAAAAGTCACATTTTCCTTAATCCTAAATCCGCGTAGGTCATAACTGGGGAATTTAAAGTATGGCGAACCGCTCTAGCAAAGAGGGGACCAAATCCCTAATCCCAAGGATTTTTCGAGCGGGAGCTCGGCAGAGGCAGGAGTGTGCGGCCTGTTCCCTTCGCGCGCTTCTCTCCTTCCTCAAACTTGCCTAGCTGGTGGCTCCCCTTGAGGATGCCGAGCCCCGGCTGATCTCTAACTGCCCCTAGACGCCGGAGTGCGGGGTTAAGTGGGCGCGCGAGGGCATCTGCCGGCCCAGTGCCCGCGGAACCGGAGAATGTGGAGGCCCGAGCTGGCGTTGGGCGGGCATTGCCACAAGGCTTGGATCTCCCCGGGGGCATTTCAGTTCCCGCCTTCCGGTGGCCGGGGGCTGCCTTTTCCGGGGCCCACGGCTGGGGGTGGCTCCTGTCACAGTCCCCACGGCCCCGGAGTTCTCTAACCGCCCTTGTTGCCTTTTCCCATAGCATTTTGGGCACTCCGTGCTTTCCTCAAACACCACCCCCCACTCGCCCTCATTGTCCTGAGTCTTTGAAAGTTGGGAGAATCCAAGATACTTCTGAGCACTGATGCTGAAGTCCCACGTAAGTGGGAAGTAATTCACTTTAAACGTTTGCTCTGGTTTGGGTGTTACCATTTTTTAAATTCAAGTAAAGTGAATGTGAACCAAAAAGAGAAAAGGAGAATGTTGAAAGTAGGGCAGAGGGAAGAGAGAAGGAAACTTTGCGGCCGCCCAAATCGGAGCCACCCCTTGAGGAGGCCTGGCATTCCAGATAGCCTCGGGCCTACGCTGGCCCTTGCTGCCCTAGTCTCTGGGAAGCGAGGTGGTCTCGCTTTTTGCAGTCCGTGCTCTGGCGTGTGAGGTCCTTCCCAAGAGGTGCAGAAGGAAACCTTTCCTGCTGCATTCTGAGCCCCAGTTGCAGAAACCAGAGCCCGCGGCCCTCCGCAGGCCTCCTTGCTACCTCCCCGTGACAGGCCCTCTCCTCCCTCCCTAGAAGTAAGGAGCCTCGGAGTCCTTCGCCCACTTGGGGTGCGGAGGCCCCGGGGTTGCTGTGTGTTGGGGATACTTGAAAAAATGAGGCCTCGGAAGAAAGGGAAGGGCCCGGCGAGTAGCTCGGTTGGCTGGGGGCTGCACCCGCGTGCGGTGGACCGGGACTCAGGCGAGCCGTCCGCACTCAGGAAGAAAAGGCTGGATGACATGCTGGGGAAACTTGGGAGCTCCCCAACTCCCCAAGAGCCTGAGTTCGGCCTCGGAAGCCTGAGACCTGGTGGAGGTTTCGGCCGCCAAAGTGGCAGTTCGTCAGGCCAGCAGGAAGGTTGCCCCCGCCCGCGGCGCCGCTGCATCCCGGCCTTCTCCAGACAGGTGGCGGCAGCCGGGCCCGAAAACTGAGGCCTTCGGGCCCGGGGCGGCGAGGAGGTCGGCGCGCAGCGGGCGAGGTCAGGACCGAGCCGGGCCGCGAGGTCTGCAGCCCCCGCCTCGCTCGGTTTCGCACAGCTGGAGGGCAGAGCGATGTCACCCGGGAGCCCCGCCTGGGTGGTAACAAGACCCCGGCCAGTCACCCCTGCAGCCCAGACTAACTTCTTTCAACAGCCTCTGATGGTAATTACAGTAATCGAAGCTGCCATATATCTTTAGGCAATTATGACACACAAAAAGCCCCGAGGGGACCCCCTGGCGAGGGAAGTTAAGAACGGTTTTCCAGCCTCAGGAAACTCCCGCCTGCCTCACGTCGGAGCTCGCTCGGTTTGCTAAATGAGAGGAGCTTTGCAACGGGGTCAACCAGCTTGTCTCGTGACCCCAAGTCACCTTAACATGGCTGGGTGGCGGAGTCTGAGGCTCAGACCCGCTCTGCCCCGGAATTTTCGCGTCTCTCCCTCCTGGGCCCCGCCCCGGGCCCGTCGGCCTGCCTCTAATCTGCCCCGGGAGCCGAGGCCCAGAGGTCTGCGCCGAGGCAGGACCCACCCGCAGCGGTGGTGGCCCTGCCGGGCAACTGTCGAGGAGCCCTGACCCCGGCCCCCAGCTGGAGAGGGGTCACCCGCCCCGCACCGGTCCTCCCTGCGCCCCATGGGGTTCTCCAGAGATGTGGTGTGTCCCCGTGCTCCTGTCTGGATGGGAAGGGGGGGTGCGGAAGAGGGGGAGAAATACCACCACTGCTGCTCCTGCGCTCTCATCTTGGCATCATCCAAAGTGCCACCGGGAAGAGGACAGCTGGGGCGACAGGACTGCTGAATCCCAAACATGGACCCCAGATCAGCCAGAGGGTGCGTGTCATGCTGGGAAGGATGGTTGCAAAATAAGGAAACCAAGTTTGCTGTTTCCAGTGGGAGTGCGACGCCGCAGAGCTCGCATCACCGGCTGCTGGGCGCCTGTGAGTTCCCATGGGCACGGTGACAGGCCCAAGGGGGTGAGGGACAAGCCCCGCTGTGGCTTTGCCTGGCTCTCCCCAGCCGCTTCCTCCCCCCCCCCCACCAAGCACAGCCTCTCCTCCCACCCTACGGGAAAGGGGGCTCCAAGGCGGTGGTCGCTCCGCTGCGCGCCTCCCCCACCGGCCTTTGTCGCCGTCTGAATTCCCATGCTACTCTTTTTGACGGGTCACTGGTGGCTCTATAGGCAGGTGCTATGGCGGGGTTGTAATTACCCTGGCCGAGCTTGGTCGTTATCGAACCCCCACCCCCACCCTGGCCGCTGGGCTCTCCATGCCCCCCTCCTTCCCGGCCCCCGGCAGCTCCTCCAAGGCCTTGCTCAGGGAGGGATCCCCACCCGCCAGGACGCCTCGGAATCCACGAGCAAGTTTCCACTTCTGAGACCTCGGGCCCCTCCCCACGTGGCACCCTCTCTTCCTCTATTACCCTGGCCCGGTGGTCTGACTCGCCGCCCTGCACCCCAGCCTGGTAGCGTTCCCCAACCTGAGTGCTCCGGACAGCAACTGTCCAGGTTCACCGTGGAGGCCTCTCGGGCCCAGACTGGAGGCCTTGGGTGGAGTAGCGACGGGAAAATTCAATGTAAATAAGTTAATTATTACCACCGTCATTACTATTATCAAAGTGTTGGTACTTTAATACTTTGTTTGCAAGAATAAAGATTTCTAAGCCCCTATGAATGGCTTCGGGCTGGCTGGACTCTTGAACCTTAAGAGCAAAAGAGTTCCCTCCCCCAGAATGTTGGAATACCACCTCTCCCGAACGTTCCTCCAAGGTCCGTCCGTAGGCGCCCCGGGCTTGAGGGGATTCCAAGAGAAGTTCTCTTAAGCCAGGCGACCGTCGAGGCCACCAGGGGTGGACACGGGCAGTCTAGAGAAACCAGCTAGGTCCTTTAAAACATCACCCTTCCACGGCGGAGGAAAAACAGGCAGGAAGGGCCCCACCCGGGATCCAGTGTGAGGAGGTAGGTCTCTGCGCAAGAACTTGGGGAGCGGAGGGAGAAGGGGTGGCTGTCCCGCGCTAACCTGGGAAGGAACCGCGCACGCGCCACTCCCTCATTTGCCCAGCCCGGTGCTAGTTACTTTGGGGGGAAAATGTTTTTTTTTTCCTAAAAGAAATAATTTCTCAAAAGCGATCCACTAAGCATTTTTTAAAATAGGTAAAGCGAAAGTTGGGCAATTACCACTACCCTTATTATCATTAATAATCCTAGTATTAGCATTACAATAATAATCCTAATAATAACAACCGCCCGGCAGCTCAGAGAAAACTCGATTGCCTTCCAGCTGCCATCCCCGGTTCCAGCCGTGTTTGTTTTTCTTCTTTCCCCTTTTACATTTCAAGTTTGTCTCCTCGCGCGCTAACAACTTTCTCTGTTAAATGCGAGAGCGGGGGAGGGAGGCGGCCAAACTTTCCGCGGAGCAGAAAGGCAGCGGCGGGCCGTGCTGCCGCCCGGGCCTGCTGTAATCTTTTATTCCAAAATGGGTCTCAGCGATTAGAAGAGACCCAAATACATGTAGCGGTGCATGAATAATGCTCATTGTAGGAAACTGACACTTGCTCAAGGAAAAAAAGTTTGGCTATAAAATCACTTCATTATTTGCTTTTACCGCAGCTTCGGTGCTAATCCCTTCAGAGGTCAGATTGCTTAGCATCTCTCTCTCCGGCTCCCCTTGCCTCCCTCTTCTCCGCCCTCCTCTCCCTCTCGTCCCTTCCCCCTTCCCTGTCTTTCCTGCGATCTCAGGCCGTATTTTAGATATCCCCTGTAAAGTGTGTGGCGACCGCAGCTCGGGGAAACACTACGGGGTCTACGCCTGCGACGGCTGCTCGGGGTTTTTCAAACGGAGTATCCGGCGGAATAGGACGTATGTCTGCAAATCTGGAAACCAGGTACCTCGGCCAGGGCTGCACTGCCCGGCTCCCCTCGGCTGCCTCCCCCTCTTTTGTTTGTGCCAAGGCCTCCTCCGGGTTTCCAAGCTGCTGAGGAGAGACCGAGCCCTGACCTCTCCCTTCCTCTCCCCTCCTTCCCGCCTCAGCTCTCAGAGGCCCTTCCTCGTGGGAAAGGCGGGAAGAGGTAAGGGCAGATACCAGAGTTTGCAGGGGCACATCTGAAATCCGGGCTCCTCCCTGCGCACACATACCCACCCCGCTTTTTGTAATCCTCTCACACACTTTGACACTGGGTAGGACCCACACCCAGTGGCTTTAAATCCAGCCCAGGGAACCTAAGGAACTTTAGAATCCAAACCACACGTTGCAAGCTGGAGAAAAGGCTGTGCTATGTTGCCTGTACCCTACCCCACCTCTGCCCCCAAGCAGCAGCCCAAGCTCAGTGCCCTGACCACTGCCTGCCATGGTGGAAGTAAAAGGCACAAGGCATGCATCCCAGGCACACCTGAGAGGAGTGTGGCCACCTGGAACACAGGACTTGCTGCGGGAAGGGCTTTGTCCTTTCAACTTGGGAGAAGCAGGACCGCTCTGGAAGGGAGCAAGGGGGACTGCAGCCTCCATGAGACTTTAGTTCTGCCTTGTCAGGAAAGGGCAGAGTGAGCAAGAAGAGAAGGTTCTCAAGGAAAGGGTAGCTGGAATCCTCCCCAAGGCTCTCATATCTTCTTCTCTTTTGCTGCTTAGAAGAAGGGCCTGGTTGGTTGTGTCTTGGTATGGAGCTGGCAGAACTGCCTGGAAAAGACAAGGGAGTTAGAGCATGGGCTGAGAGTGAGGCAGAGCTTCCAGAGAGAACAAGTAGGACCCCCTGACTCAGTTTCCAGCTCAGTAATAGGCCCATTTGAGGGAGATCAGCCTTTTGGTCCCACACTGCCTTCTCCTCAGCCACTCACGCAGACCGTCAGCACAGAGCCAACACCTTGACTCCCAAGAAGACCCCGGGAGAGCGTATTAGTCAGAAGTCATCCTTTGGTAACCAAAATGGTAAAGCACCTCCACTAATTAATATTTATGGTATACACATACACACACATATTGTCTGGAGCTAGCGAATTATTCTTTTTCTAAAGCTATGTCTGCTCATGTCAATTTCCCATAGATTTGGATTATCAACAAGAACAAGAAGATACTTACATTTGGATAAGTTATTTTGAACTCCAACCCTGGTACCCGTTTAATTGGGCACACAGCTCTGGCTCACCATATGGACACATCACATTATACTCAGGCAGGACTGTATCCCTATAGCCCCACAGGAATGGGGTATTACTGTGGGTTACCAGATTTGAGCAGGCTTCTACTTAAATCACCTTTTAATTTTATGCAATGCACAGAATTAGGAAATCAAAATCTCAGATGTTAATGCTTGATATTTTCAAAGGGGTTGGCTATCAATTCGAACATATTGATGTCAGTCCAAGTCCTTGTAAAGGACTGATAATAGACTCATCAGGCTTGGTGTCCTCTCCTTGCCGAGAGAATAAATGGGCTGAGCTCAAGCACTCATCTTTCTCTCAAGCTTCAGATATTTATACACATTTGATCTGATTTGAAGACGCTCGTAAGAACAAGTGAAGGCTTCCATTTTGCATTAGCTTGTTTGTCAGAATACTAGGAAGATAACATTTGACGATAGACATGCGATTGCAATTAATAACAAGTTCTTTAACCCTCTTTACATCGAGCTATCACACTGGCCAGCAAAGATGTCCTGAAGAATTCATTTGGAAAGCAAAAATTACTTCCTTTATCTCTTGTATTCTAAGATTAGATAAATAATGTTCCAATTTGTTATTAACAGTAATGAGGACATATAGAAATTGTCACAAACCTCTGCGCTGTCTTTATTTTAAACACCTCAGCATATTTTAAATCAGAAGGGTGGGATCTCATTTTAAAAAAAGTGTATTCAAGTGTGTCATTTTTTCTTAAGGGCTATTTCAGAAAATGTGCCTACCCACAATTCGCACTATATGAGTTTTTTAGATTATGAAGGAAAATAAAAATACATTTATTTTATTCTCTTTATTCCCACGGTACTTGTAACAGTTGCAAGTCATATAAATACAGGAGAGCACCAAACTTATATATTTTTGGTGTGTAAAGTGTATGTGTAGATATGACTCTTTATGTATCTATGTGTATATGTTCCCTCAGTAATAACACTTAACAGTGAATGAATTCCATAAGAAACTTTCTCTGTAAATTTCCTCTTGCAATAGCCAATATCTTTTCCAGAAAATTGCATTAGGTAAAACATTTTTTCTCGTGCTTCTCAAATAAATATTTCTAAGGCAGTAATTAGCTCTCCGCACAACCCCCCTCCCCCAGGTATCATGCTAATATTCTCAGTCCATATTATCATTTTGTCAGACAGTCCATGACATTATCTTCTTGGTCATATTTACATAGTGAACACTTCAAGGTTTTGCCCAGGCCTTGGGCTCTTCCCTTCTCATCCTCACCTCTGGAGGCCTTGCCCTGCTAACCACTTTGGCTTCTGCCTCACCTTCTAGGAATGGCTGTGTTTCCGTCAATCTGGGCTGAGCCCAGTCTTTAAGACAACGTTAACATGCTGGTTAGAAGGATGGCTTCAAGTACAAAGCTAAGAGTGAGGAAACAGGAGAGTGAAGACTAAATGGAAAATATGTATCCGACAAATAAATGTCCCCCCGCCCCAGAGTGACAGAAAGAGGTAGACTGGAAACCTGAAGGTGGAAAGAATAGTTCGCAGGAGGGGGGTGTGGTAGGGATCCTGGCTGATCAGCCTCCTCCTCTGGTCCGGTCGCTGTCTTCGGTCCTGAAACGTCTCGGCCCTGTTCCACCATCTCTGAGCCGGGCGGAAGCCCCTCTCTGGAGCTTGTCCTCCCAACGCTGCAAAGTCAGGCAAACCAGGCTCTTTGACCCTTCGCCTGCTCGGGGAAGGACTCTTCCTCCTTGTCCACTTTCACAAGGTTGGGGGCTGCTCCTTTTGAAGTAGCCCCAGAAATCCCGGCCCTCTCCCTACCTAGCCCTGTTCGTGTCCAAGGCCTTCGAGTTTTGGGGCCCCAGGCTTGCAGCTCCCAGATTGGCGGCAGGGTCCATTCCCGCCTCCACGTTTCCCCCAAACCCGCATTCTCATCTCCCGTCTAAAGGCCCTGGGGGCCGCTGACCGCCTGTGCTCTGTTCCAGGGAGGCTGCCCAGTGGACAAGACGCACAGAAACCAGTGCAGGGCGTGTCGGCTGAAGAAGTGTTTGGAAGTCAACATGAACAAAGATGGTAATCAGTAGAGCTTTTTATTTCTCTAATGTTGGTTGACTAGTAAGTAAATTATATGTACAGAAAATACATGGCACTCCAATGCATGTAAATCATCTCTAGAGCACTTCTGTCCAGATGCTGGGAATTGGCCTCCGACTTTCAGTCTTATCTGTTTCTCTGAATGAGCCCCTACCCCCATCCCATTGAACTCTAGAGGTATGGCCCATATGCACCCCACAACCACCCCACCCCCATGAAGACAGCACTCTGGGGGAACTCACTCTGCGGGACACTCCTGAGGATTTCCTGGATCCTAATGCCTCCTCTCACCTCTCCTTGCAGCCCTAAGCCTGTTAACCTTCCGCAGGATCTCGAAGTCTGGATGGTCTCCGAGGTTGGAGACCGTAGGGACTAGGGAACTGTTGGGAGGAGGGAGGGCAGAGACACAAGCTCACGGAATTTCAGGCCGGTGTTTGTTAATTCATCAAGACTCCAAAACCAGGACAGCCATTGTGGCGATCTGGGCTTTTTCTCTCCGTTCTACAAAAAGGGGCTGGAGAGGCAGGGAGACTCCTGTGGGTGCCTCGCACAGCCGACTTTCAGAAGGATCTTAAAGGTGCGCAACAAGAGCTAGAGCATGAGATATTTCCCCCGGAGAGCGCAGGCCCAGTGCGAGCCCGGTGGTGGCCTGGCGAGGGCGCCCCAGGCCTACCCGGGCCTGGGGCCTGGGTCATGGCCGGGAGGGAGGAATGGGGCGTCAGGATAGGGATGCTGAGAGAATTTGCCTTGGCGACAGTCCGGGCCCGGTGGCAGCTCCAGGAGGCACAGAGCCCACTGGGGAGAGCTCCTTCCTCAGAAGCGCAGGAAGCAGGAGGGAACGTCCAACCTGTTGAACTCGTGTATTGACAAGTTGTCAAGCTCTGCGAGCGGAAGATTGCCCTGAATTAATTTGTTTGTTTAAACTGTTGGCGGTAATTGTCACATCTCCCTTGCCTTCCTCCAGCACACTTCCAAGACGGGCTCTCCCTCGGGTCCTTTGCTCCTGAGGCCCTAGGAGGCCAAACGCCACTTCCCCGGGGGGTGGAGGTGGGGGGAGTCACCATTGGGCTGACCGGGAAATGCTTGTGCAGGGACGGCAGTGCCTGGCTGGGCACAGGGCTCCTTCTCCCCTTTGTCGCTTCCCCACCCCCAGGGTCTCTGGTTTCTCTGCGACCTCCTCTGGGTGGGGCAGAGCCCTGAACGGACAAGAGAACACGCCTAGTCTTGCTGGAGGTTTGGCCATTATCGTGACACTTGGGGTCCGGCTTCTCCCCTCAGCCTGGGCTCTCGCGTGCCTGCAGTGTAAGAGACAGACGACCTCGGAGCGTCCTCCGCCCGCACATTCCCTGTCCCTCCCTCTCTTCACCTCTCGAGTGACCCTGCCTGCCCAGGCGTGGCGTTTGGCCCCGGAGCCCGGCAGCGGCTAAGTGTGGTCGAGTCTCTGATCCTGGGCGTTCGCCCATCTGTCTGTCTCTGCAGCCGTGCAGCACGAGCGGGGGCCTCGGACGTCCACCATTCGCAAGCAGGTGGCCCTCTACTTCCGCGGACACAAGGAGGAGAACGGGGCGGCTGCGCACTTCCCCTCGGCGGCGCTGCCCGCGCCCGCGTTCTTCACCGCAGTCACGCAGCTCGAACCCCACGGCTTGGAGCTGGCCGCGGTGTCCGCCACCCCGGAGCGGCAGACTCTCGTGAGCCTGGCTCAGCCCACGCCCAAGGTCCGTGTCCTCGCTGGGCCCAAAGGAGCCCCGTGGCGAGCTGAGGGCGGGGGCGGGGCGCCCAGGTCTTCGGCGCTAGGATGGGTGGAGCCAAAGACTGAGCGACCTCGCGTGGTCCTGGGTCGGGCTCTGCGGGGAGCTGTCGGCCCCCCGCTCTCCCCGCCTAAGCCAGGAGTGTCCAAATTTTGGTGAACTGGCTACACACGTGAACTCCCTGCCCCATTTCCCAGAGAGTCCCTTCCAACAAGTTCGAGGTGGGGCCCAGGAATTTGCCCCTTAAAAAAAAAAAAAAAAAATGCCGTGGGGTGGAGTCCTGGCTGAGCCGAGGGGCAACCTAGGTATTTCTGGAGGCCAGAAGAGCACTTCTGTTTTTAGGGAAAAGGAGTTGGCTGCAGCTGGCAGAGAAGAGTCCCCGTGTAGCAGATCGCAGGGATCTGTTTTTCTGGGGCAAAGCTGTAGGGTCCCTAATGCAGCAACAACAAGGGCAGCGCACCCTGTTAGGACGGTTTGAGGAAGCTGGCTTCGTCTTCCGTCTTCCGCTCTCCCTTCTGAGATGCATGTATTTCTACGCGGATTGAGTCTCTGTTGAGAAGGGCCACAGCCTGAACACTTCAAAA
Source organism: Lontra canadensis (assembly GCF_010015895.1). Taxonomy (NCBI): domain Eukaryota; kingdom Metazoa; phylum Chordata; class Mammalia; order Carnivora; family Mustelidae; genus Lontra; species Lontra canadensis. The sequence goes on from NW_022631008.1 coordinate 24,623,674, forward strand.
GGCTGCCACCTAGGGACTACCTTCCAGGCTTCCAGCTGGTACCTACCCAAAGCACCCACTCCAGGCAGCAAAGGGGAGGGCCAGCTGCAGCCCCAAACTGCAGGGAAGCCAAACACCTGGGCACACGCACAAGCACAATATTTAATATTGCTTTCTTACCCTTGATGTGTATAATAAGCTTGGGAAAGTAGTGTTATGAATATGTTGTCAGTTATGAATGGGGAAGCTCTGTGAATGATTAAGATGTCTAATTGAAATATTTCCATAATATACTAATCCTTTCTAAAAATACTCATATGCATATTTGTGTTTGGGATGCCTATTAATTTATACTTTTTTCACATCTATTTTTATTTACACAAATGCAAGCAGCTCTTGTCTAAATTGGGAGACAGGCCTGGCACTTGGCTCAGTTGGAGGAAAATTTGCTGCAGGGGATAGAAAAGCCAGATGCCCCTTTGGAAGAACAGGCCCCCAGAGACTGGAAATGGGCCTTTCCCAATGGTTATTATTTCTCAAATTCTATAGATATAGATGTTTTTTTGTCTACCCATGGCAACTGCGTGTTTAAGCAGAACATCCAAATGCCTATCTCCTTCCCCAGTCTAATTAGGAAATTAAAAGGTTGGCTATTCTTGCAAAGCTGTGGTTTCCTCACTCCGTGGTGTTTCTCTTTCTTCCCCCTCAGTATCCCCACGAAGTGAATGGGACCCCGATGTATCTGTACGAAGTGGCCACGGAGTCCGTGTGTGAATCAGCCGCCAGGCTTCTGTTCATGAGCATCAAGTGGGCTAAGAGTGTACCAGCTTTCTCCACGCTATCTTTGCAGGACCAGGTATGACCAGGAGGGCACTGAGCTCTTGGGGAAGGGGACTGGGGGAAAAGCAAAACCAAAACAAAACCAAAAAACCAACAGTGGTCAGCCTCATGAACCTGGAGGTTACCTGGATAACTCACAAAGGCCAGGCATCTGTTCTTAATGGCAAAGAGGAAACGATTTTTATCAGCTTCCTACGATGGGTTCAAAATATCTAGCTATGGAATCCTTACTAAGAGACATAATTATGTTATTTCAGGAAAGTTGGATCTGGTCTATGAAAAACAAACAGACAAAAACATTAGCTCTCTTTTTTTCAAGTTTAATTGAAACACCAAATTTAATCACAAATTTAAAAACTCGTAATGACAGTAAAATTGCTAATAAAACAGTGTTTCTTAAGAATATTGGACCTAGCAGAAGTAAGTGTTGATAGTATTCGCCTGTAAGATTTTCAGAGCTAGTCTCATTGTTTTATGTTCACAGCTTTATATTTTCCACTGCGGTACTCATGTTCTTGACCACTAATTGATGAGCATGTATGGGTATGGGCTGCCTTGCAGACCTCCCACAGGCCAGGATCTTCTTTGCTTCTTGAAGACCTTTATGAGATTTTGTAAACAAATGGGCATTGTGCATAATTCTGTGGTTGTAAATGACCGAGAGAAAAGTATATGCTGCTAAAAATTACATCTTACCAAAAGCCGGAAATTTTGTTGTTAGAAATCGCAGAGATAGCGTCTGCCAGAATTTTTCTAATCTTAAGGGAAAGAAAGAAAATGAAGTGTTCATAAGCATTAGACGTTACCAGTACATTCATGGAAATTAATGAAAATTTCTCAAAAGGCTAATAAGTAGTTTTGAAAGCAAGTGGCTTATTTCTTTAATTCATTTTATACCTAATTAAAGCATAATGGTGCCCTTTAATATGAAGTATGTTTCCTACGGAGAGACCTAGCAATGTGCTCAAAACATTTAATCTTCTAGCATGGGATGTTCTTTTTTCCATAGCCTGGACTTTCAGACATGGTGAGAATTAGATATTGTTTACCTTGCATTTTAAAGTATTATTTTCTGTACCTAATGCAATAAAACTAAAAATAAAGCATTTTCAAAATTAAACCTTTTTGGTCTGATTGTGATTTTGGTAACAGGCCTTCACAATTCAGCTCTTAGCTCCCAAAAGGAAATACTTTCACATAAATCATCCAGAACTGACTGATTTTTGAGAGATTTTTCAAAACAGATTTTTTTCCCAAAATAGTTAGGTTGTATCTTTGACCAGAGTTGCGGGTTGACTCTAACCATTTGTTGTGTGTGTGTGTGTGTGCGCGCGCCCACACGTATGTGTACTGGCTGCTTTCTCTGAAAACAGGTATTTGTATACTCATTAATAGAAACAAAATTTACTTACTGTCTGCCACTTAGCCCTTCAGTGGAAACCCTTCAACAACAAGCAAACTACAATGAAGTGGAATCCGGTCTATTAATTTGGAAAAGGAGTCAGATTTTCATTTTAAATATTCAGTAGCACATTTTATTAGAGTGAAAATGACAAGCACCTTGATGCTGTCCACTTATGAGTCTCAGAAAAATCAGGCAGTGAGATGAGGTAAACTCAGCAAAACCCTATTAACATAATTACACCCTGATTTCCCTGCATGCCTCTTGGGAATTAGTGATCTCTCTTTCTCTCTCTCTCTCTCCCAGCCCAGCCCCCCAACCCTCTAGGAAGATGGGGGCCCAGATCTGCACGCTTAGTCTGTAATCCTCAACCCATAATATCAGCATTTTATATGAAGGGGATCTGCCTGCTGAGCTGCTGGTGGCATTTCATAGAGCCTGGTTCTCTGGAGAAGTTTCTAGGTGGTCGGGAATGAATAGATGCAAGGCCAAGAAGGGTAAACCCTTTTCCAAAGGAAGCAAAGTTTGGGGAATTGGAATGGCTGACTCTCAGATGCCTGTGCTTATGTATAGGCACCTTTTCAAAAAGGAAAAATGTGGAAAATAAAGGAAAAGCTGGAATATTCAGAGGAAAATTTACCAAGACAGGCATTTAAAACACTTTTTAAAATAATGGAAATTTACATATTGAAATTGTTTATAAATTTATAAATTACACACTATATTATATTATACATCTATTGTATGACAGCTGATGCTTTTGGAAGATGCTTGGAGAGAACTGTTTGTTCTAGGAATAGCACAATGGGCCATTCCGGTTGATGCTAACACTCTACTGGCTGTATCTGGTAAGAATTGCACAATTTAATGACTTTGTTGTAGAAATTACCATAAAAATACATTACTGAAAAAAGAACAACATGTAAAGAATAACAAATTCCTGCTGAACAATAGAGTATACCTGTCATTTATAAATCTATATTTAAATGCAAATAATGTTGTTTTGTTGTATTCATGACTGCTTGCATTGTTATTTAAATGCAAATTACTGTGTTTGTTATCATCCAAGAGAAGATTTTATATTAACTTTCATACAATATAGCCGGTTTACATGGAATCAGATATCTTAGAGTGACAATTGAATAGATATTGATATGCAGAATTCTGTCAAAAATCAATATTAAATCGTGAAAATGCCTTCATATTAGAGCATTTATTCCATATTTCTATTCTAGGCATGAACGGTGACAACACAGATTCCCAGAAGCTGAACAAGATCATATCTGAAATACAAGCTTTACAGGAGGTGGTGGCTCGATTTAGACAACTCCGGTTAGATGCTACCGAATTTGCCTGTCTGAAATGCATCGTCACTTTCAAAGCTGGTAAGCTGACGCAGACCCCCCGCCTCTTCTCCTTCCGTGGGTTTGCCACCTCCCTCACTCAGCCACCTCAGAGTCTCGACTCATTGCACAAAGGGGGGATGGTTTTTTAAGGGAGCCGATACCTGGGACTGGCCCCGTTTTCCGTGGTGGGGGCCCTACCTGTTCTCCAGCTGGTCATCCATTTCCAGGGAGGTGCTTTCCCATCTGCATTTCCTGTGCTGCTTCTCATAGCTTCTCCCATCTTTGTTTCTAGTTCCTACACACAGTGGTTCTGAGCTGAGAAGTTTCCGGAATGCTGCCGCCATTGCAGCCCTTCAAGATGAGGCCCAGCTAACCCTCAACAGCTACATCCATACCAGGTGACTCTTGTTTGCCTTGACCCCGTACTTCAGAAAACCGCTTCCATTGTGAATGTGTGAGCAGGCCCGAGTCAGCCAGTTCAAATCCTGTGACCAATTATCCTGTTGCCCGCCCGCTAATATAGTTAGAAACTTACTTACCTCGCACGTGGGTGAGAGGAGGCGGTCAGATTAGATCATCAGAGTGAAAGCATTGCCAGACCCGGAACAAGTTGATCCATCAAAACATTTGGACACGTTTGTGTAAATGGACACTGATAGGGGAAGGGTCAAAAATGAAGGCCAAAGAGTTATGATCTGTTAGCTAATCTATTAGCGAGTGGTCGCATCATCCTTGAGAGGCATCTGTTACCCTGTCATGACTGTTGTTTGGCTTTGGTGACTGGTATCCACTGAGTTGTTTTGAGTCACGGCTACTTCTGGCCGAGCAGAGCCCATTGGCAGAGGCTGTTCTTGGCTCGTTGTAGAAACTCTCAGACACTGGGGCTCCAGCGGTGCTCCTCCTGGCCCTCCAGTGGACGAGTCCACCCAGAGGTGTATAGACTCTGATTTCATTTTCAAATGAAAAAAGGCAAGACTTTTAAAGAGTCGTGGAACACTGCTAGCTTTGTAAGTTAGGATTGCAATAGATCTGAGGAATAGAATAGAATAGAGTTGCTTATGATTGTTTCTTCTTAGATTGACCTTGAAAGGAAGCCCATGGAAACCTTCTCCATCATCTCAACATCACCCACAGACACAGTGCTGGGAGTCATAAATTGAGTGGCCCCGGCCGTTCGTGCCTTCCTCATCTAGGGGTGGGAGAAATCCCAAGACAGTTATATTCACTGGGGGGGAACAGAGCTTCTGCTACGAAGCTGCTTATTTCTGTCATAAATCCTCCTTTGAAAACTAACGAATAAACCTGTTCCTGTCCATGGAATATCGCTGAAACTCTGTTGAGTGATAGTGCCTGGGTACATGTCTTTCGAATTAAAGTGCTGTTTTTTAAAAATTATAAATACATGTTAAATTTCTGAATATAGGGTAAATACTTCATCTTTGTTCAAAATTATAAAATAGAGCAGTACTTTGGGCTAGTAATTTGGGCACTTTTTGCCCACTACAAACTAACTTGTATATCATAACTGACTCCGACATTTAGAGTCATTAAGGTGTAAAGAACATCACACTGACAAGAATGTGACACCCACTTACTGATTCAGTCAAGCCTTTGCTGAGTACTTGCTCCATGCAGGGCTGGTGAGCATGGTGGGACACCAGAAAGAGCAAGACACTTCCCACTTATCCCTGCATGCAGTAGACAGAAGTGTGCATTCAGTTCAGACCAGAGAAGAGAGAAAAAGCAAAGTGGGCAGTGGGAAAGACAAATTCCAGTTGGTGAGGGAAAGAAGACAACATGTGAGCTGATCCTTGAATGGCAGGCCTTCAGCAGGGGAGAAGGGCTGCGAGGAGAGCCAGCAGAGGTGCTGTGGGAGGTACCAGTGTCCAGGAAGAGGAGTCTGAGGGGGCAGGGCCCACCAGAAATTTCTTCTAGGGTGACCCTGAGAGAGTGCAACCACAAATTAACAAAAGTCTTCTTTAGCAAAATGGCAAATATACTACTTCTCCCCAGCCTCAAAACAAGGAGATTATTCATTGAAGGAACACATTTGCTTTGACAAGGAATTTTTAGTTCATGATATGAGCTATAGCTATAATTAATTTTTTTTTTAGAGAAGGGGGAGGGGGAGAGAGAGAGAATCCCAAGCAGGCTCCATACTCCATCTGAGATCATGACCTGAGCTGAAACCAAGAGTCAGATGCTTTGCTGACTGAGCCACCCAGGTGCCCCTGTAATTAATATTAATACCTAGAGTCATACATAGGGCGAAACTGCATATGCCTCATTTCTTAGCTCCTTCAATCAGAGAATATTCTCCTCTAGCACTTTCCTGTCTAGAAAAATAAAATCTGAAATTGAAAAGTCAGTATTGCAAACTGAGCTAATTATACATTAATTGTTAAAAATTGCAAACTCAGCTCTGTAGGCTACTTCTCTAATTATCTAGGACATAAGGAAAAGGCTAGGAATTGGCATTTCACACAAACTATGTTATAACTGAAGATCAAACACACGGCTCTGTGACAGACACGGAACACTTATGCCTGAAAAGAAAGCTTCCCGTTATTTATGCTATTTATGCTAATGGACGAAATCAGGGACACAGATATTCTAAAAAATAATATTGAGTAGTTAGGCATTCTCTCTCTGCCTCACACGCGCGCACGTGTGCACGCACACACACACACACATTGTTACTGTTTCTGGGTAGTACAAGTCTCCACATATAACAGACAATTCATCCTTGCTGACTAACCAGCCCCTTCCTAACTAGGAAATAAAAGAAGCGGGTGAGTAGGTGAGTGGATAATCTCCATGCAGAAGGTCAAGATTTAATGGTCTATGGATTCTCCAAAATCCATCCTTTCTGGAAGTTACTACTTCCCACAGTGGTTCCTCACCATGGGAAAATCCCAGCATGTTGGGTGAGGGCTGCAGACATGGCGGAGGCTTGTCTAGGCATCCCATGGCCTCCCACCCACTGTAGTGTTCTTGCTCCTTGGCCTGACACCAGGAGGGGAAGCAGAGCTGTTGAAGAGAGTCAGGTAGAAGGGAGATGTGGATCTGGGGGTTCCATTCCATTCCATTCCTTGTCCATGGGTGATAATGAAGCTGGGCAGCCGAACAGCCAAATGAGGTCCTCAGAGGCCCAGGAAGAATTATCAGCCTAGTATCAGGTTGAAGAGAGGGATTTCCGGGTGCTGAAAGCTAAGAGACAACAGTGATCATGATTCCTCTGGATTCTATTTGCAGGCTGACATTACTGGTCACTTAAACTCAGCGTTCAGCTACCTAGCTCCTATGAATGAATTTTGATATCAGTTTCTAGCCCTCTGTGGCCAGGAAGGGGTTAAACCTGGCTTGGTTACTGACAGGTGCCTCTGGAGCTCAGTCTTCTGGGTGGTGTGCTGTGGAGGAAGGAGCCCTCCTTGTGAAATACATAAGTAGCTGATTGCCAACAATTAATGGAGGAAACATCCGGGCCACGGTGAGGTTACAGGCATCTAAGGGCAGCGGAAAATTGAACTTGCCCATCTGAGCACAGACGTATGTTGGACATCAAGAGAGGAAATTGTTAAGCAATTTCTCACATCTTTAATTATATGCCAATTTCATTGACATGAAAGTTGGATGGCACTACCACCCAACAGAACTTAGTCTTTAATTTGCAGTGTAATAAGGACAGAATTATTCCTGAGAGTGACTAAGTGTAATGCCTGAATAATAATTTGGAGAATGGCTTAGAAAAGGAAACCATTTTATCTGAGGAAACGAGCCTGAGGAAGGAGCCTTGTGAATCAGAAAATGTGGATGTTAGCGCTACCCTTTATCCTCAGCAGCATGGTGATTTCCTGCCCTGGCAGACTTCAGTGTATTATCTGACCTGAACTTGGTGCCATGTTTCTTAAAATTATTTTTCCGGGGCGCCTGGGTAGTTCAGTAGGTTAAGCATCTGCCTTTGGTTCAGGTCATGATCCCAGGGCCCCAGGATCGAGCCCCGAATCGGACTTCCTGCTCAGCAGGAAGCCTGCTTCTCTCTCTGCCCCTCACCCTGCTTGTGCTCTCTCTCTCACCTCCCTCTCTTGCAAATAAGTAAAATCTTTTTTAAAAATAAAAATTACTTTTTCTTACTGAGTCACTGGGTGACTCAGTGGGTTAAGCCTCTGCGTTCGGCTCAGGTCATGATCCCAGAGTCCTGGGATCGAGCCCCCCATCAGGCTCTCTGCTCAGCGGGGAGCCTGCTTCCCTTCCTCTCTCTCTGCCTGTCTCTCTGCCTACTTGTAATCTCTGTCTGTCAAATAAATAATTTTTTTTAATTACTTTTCATCCAAAAAAACGCAAGCCTTTTGCCTGATGTAGAGACAGTCACCACATGATTTGGGCCGCGTCATTTAGGCTCTTGCCTCGGCTGTTCACCCGGCAGAGCAGGGCCAGGAGCACCTGTGGGGGCCTCCGCTGCAGGGGGGTGGGGTAGTACAGAGGCCCAGCCAGGAAGAGGGTGTGCCTTCAAGTATGGGATATGAATTTCCGTGAGGAATGGCTCTTACCTTGCTTTCATGGCTTCTCCTCTTCCAGATACCCCACGCAGCCCTGTCGCTTTGGAAAACTCCTGTTGCTTTTGCCAGCTTTACGTTCTATTAGTCCATCAACCATAGAAGAAGTGTTTTTCAAAAAAACCATCGGCAACGTGCCCATTACAAGACTGCTTTCAGATATGTACAAATCCAGTGATATCTAAGCTCCAAGTCCCCGCTTTTCAGGATGGGACAGTGTCTGATGAACTTCTACCCGCAGAGAACAAGCCTCAACTAACAAACCCTTCAGGAAGCATAAACCTGGGAATGTGTAGCCTTCAGAAAAACATGCCAATGGACGCAAAACAGTTCCAGTCGCTTTGACCTGCTGCCTCCCCCAGGGTAGGGCAGCAGGGAAGGAAAGGGGGTGTCACAGGACCACCCGAGCCGAGAGAACTCCTTGCTGCCGCGCCCTGGGAGGGGGGCCAGATCGGGGGGTTGCTGCAGGCCGTGCCATCCTGCCTCTTACCTGGAAGACAGGGCTGAACTCTCAAAAGCTGAACCGTCCGTAGAACTTTCTTTTCTTTTTTAGCATATGAAGTTGGGTAACCAAATAGAGCTCTGTGTATAACATCATACGGCAGCCTTCAGAACTATTTTACGTTGGAGAATTTATTTTAAAAATAATGGTTAGGTTTTCAATCAAAAGTTTTATCAAAAGTTTTTCTTCTATCATACTACATCATGAAGTGGCCTTCAGGACTGAGTTAGTAAATGAAAGGTAGCTTATGCCGTGAAACTTGTTTTCTCTCCTTTCTCTCTCTTTTGTTTTTCTCTTTCTTCTTCCCCTCCTTCTCCTCCTCCTTCTCTTCAATACCATAGGCCAGGCAACCTTGTCCAAGGAACTGGTGGACGAAAATGAGATTCGCACCAGGACTTGAGCTCGGATAACATCTCAAAAATAGAAGAGCTTTACTAAAAAGAACGCAAGTTGACGGAGGATGGATAAAAACAGCAAAACCAAATAAAGCGGAGGTGAAGGCGGAGGGAGATCGCTGTCCCATTATCAAAGTGCTGAAACCAAAGGCGATGGGGGTCCAAACTCGTGTTTCAGCGAGTCACAGCAGAGTAGCTGAACAGAGACATGACGCCAGAAGGAACCACATGGAGATGAAGGCTAAATGGTTTCTTGATTGATCCATGGCTAACAGCCCGAGACTCTTCAATGCCTTTCAGAAAACCGGTTTCTAGTAAAGCCTTGAACACGCGCATGCACACGCACACGCACACGTGCGCATACACACACACACACACACACACACACACACACCGTCCTACACTATAAGCTGCTCCTTTGGTATGAATCTATACTTATGGAAATGTAGAAACAACCATTTTAAAATAGCTGCTGTACTTTTCACATTTTGATTTCTTAGGTACTAGCAACTGAGGAAAAATATTCAGCACTTGGACTATCATAGGATGAGTAAAACTTTTCTTGTACAAAGTGAATTAACTGATTTGTGAAGTTAAAAGGTTGTACTCATTGTATTTACAAAGAATAAAAATATATTGGATTTAAAGGAATGCTACCTGATTTCTTAGCCTCCCTCCCTGGCTGGTTCTTGCCCCCAGCTCCGAGGTGGCTGTGGCAGCTGGTGTAGAAATTGAACCTCGGAGCACCCCAGCCTGGAGAACTGAACCACAAAGGCAATTTCCTTTTTACAGTGAATCCCATTTGTAAAATGATGAATAAAGAAATAAAACATAAGATTCTGTTCTCTGCAGCTCTCAAATGTAATTGCATCTTTTAGAAAAATTGCTGTGTGAAGAAGAAAGACACCGATTAACAGAGTCTTCATTCACTCACTCCTTTAACTCTCTTGCCAGCATTTCAGTCCTGACCAGGAACTTGAAATCATTTAGTGACCAAAAAAGATAGAGTGTGAAGGTCTGTATCGGTGAGTAAGATATGGAAGGAGCAGTAGGAAGTGGGTTCAGATGTTCCCAGCAAATCTCAGGGCACCGGCCCCACTGCCAGCGGCCAGGGGCAGAAATCAGAGGTGCCCAACAGGCCAAGGGCGCTGTGGGGTCCTCCTGGGCAACAGCTCCAGCGAGGGCCAGGAGCAGACTAGCGACTCTTGGCTAAACTGATCCTAGAGATTGCATGTGTGGAAGTACAACCAGCTGGGCACTCCTGTGCTGAGTCCACAGAGAGGAGAAGCGAGGCTTAGAGAAAAGCAAGGTACTTAATGATGTGTGTAAGAACGTTCCTTGTAACACTGCTCTTGTTTGAAGAGGAAAATGTCCACCAGTGGAGAATAGGTAATTTGCGATATATATAGTATTCTATAGAAGGTGTGCATTTAAAGCGAGTAGACTGGAACCAGTGTATTCCTCAAGGGTCCATTGTTATGAACTACAGTGTGTGAGTGGGTGGGATGTGAATCACAAAGGAGACATAGAGTTTGGTGTTTATGTAAAGTTTAAAGCCTACAGAACAAGACCAGATTATGTTTATAGATATATAAATATATCGTAAATATTTAAAACATACATGAATAGGATAAACACTAACTCCGTAATAGTGGTTACCTTTGGGAATGTGTGGCATTGATGAAAGGTACCAAGAAGATGCTAGAATGTTTGAGATGTTTCTGAGAAGGGGGACAGAGGGGTATCACCAACCTGTACTAAAATCCGGCACAAACACAGAATCTATTTTAATCCATTGAAAACCGTCTCCGTAAAGTTAAGAGGGAGTAAGTTTCGTGGGACCTGCTCTAGAACACATTCCCACTGGAACTGCCTGTTTGGGGCGTAAACATGAATCAAAGCTGGCTTTCAATGTTTGAAAAAGCCTAGAGTTAAAAACTCTCTTCTGGGATTTGGGGAGCTCTGCTGGCTGCGGCTTCGGTGCTCTAAGAACCTTAGTGATTTCCTAGATCTTAAGGCAAGTATCCTCTGCGGGCTGGTGCTGGGGGGCTAAGGGGCTGTGTCACAGGGGCCTCCGGACATACAAGTTCAAGTTAGACCATTCCAATGTATGGGATTTGAATACACAAACAAGAGGAGGTAGGCCTAGCCAAGTGACTTCTGCAGCCAAAAACCAGTCTTCTGGGCTCTTTCTCAACAGATGGTTTTTCTACATCTGGGAGGGTTGCTTTTCAAAAGTCTTATTTATTTACTGTGACAATTAGGTGAGCAGTCTTACCATTGTGTTTGAATTGCTTTTGGTTGTCCTTTGATGTTAGGGAAGAGAAAGAACAGCCGGTGAGTTCAGGAGTTCAATCAATAAGGCTCCCGAATTATTTCACTTAGAATTTAGGGTTTTTAGTCTAATTTAGGAGCCTAGAAACTGAACCCCTTGACCAGAGATGTGAACTGTGGTTGCCGTCCTTAATCTTTATAAAAATGGAAACCCTCTACGTTCCCGCAGATTATTCTTGTGTGTTTGGCTCTCTCTTCTGGGGGTATATATGGCTTTGTTTCATTCTTTTTAATGTCTGCCTAGCATTCCATTTTATTGATTAACTGTTGTTGATCCAACTAATTCCTCACTGATGGACTTTAAGTTACATGCTGTTTTTCACTGTTATAAACTGTAAAGAACCATCTTTCCACATCTACATCCACGGACTTGGGGTATTTCTGTAGGAAAAATTCTTAGAAGTGGCATTTCTGCGTCAAAGATTATATGCATTTTTAATTTTGGTACATACGCCCGAATGGCTCTCCAAAAAGTTTGGATCAATGTGCACTCCTGCCAAGAGGGTATGAGAGGGCCCATTTCATTGCTCAGAATTTAAAAGTGCTTAATCAGACACGGGCTTGATGAACACTTCAGAAGCTGTTAGAAAAATACAGAGCGCGCCTGTGTTTCTGTGCTGGACACGCCTCCGCCGTGCTACTTCCCTGGCTGGCCAAGGAGGTCTCAGCCTGTCCACCGTCAAGCTCAAGTCCCCAATTTTTCAGTCCAGACCTCTCCGGTGAGCTTTCGAGTGCACCCATGTCATGAGGCAGGTTGAGAGAAAGTAGATGAATGATTTTTTTTTTTTTTTTAAATAATGTAGAAGCAGCTTGGCAGCCACTTTCTGGGGCTAAGATGCTGCTCTGAGAATCTCAAGCCACTCATTTTACAATAACATTTTTTATAATCACTTAGGAAAAATTGAAGAACAATGACCCTCTTTGATGAACCCCAGTGCCTTTAGCACAAAGGACTCATGGTTTATTTTATTTCATATGTATTTGTAAATCATCTTTTTATTTTTTTATTAAGATTTTTATTTACTTATTTATTTGTCAGAGCAAGAGCACAGGCAGGGGGAACAGCAGGCAGGGGGAGAAGCAGGCTCTCCGCTGAGCAAGGAGCCGGATGCGGGACTCCATCCTAGGACCCTGGGATTATGACCTGAGCTGAAGGCAGACGATTCACCAACGGGGTCACCCAGGTGCCCCATAAATCATCTTTTCAGATTTGTGAAGCCTGTATTGGGACGTGAAGTGGCTGTTTGCTCTGAAGACTGCTGACCAGTACAGAGACCATCAGGGAGGGTCATCAGAATTTTCGCCGCTGCTGAGCTGGGCTCCCGGCCGCATGCACAGGGCAGTCTCCCTGATGTGGTAACCAGGATGTTGCCACATCGCCTGGGCAGCTGCCTGACCTACCCCGGTGTTGCAATGCTCTCCTGGGAAACTGTGAGTAGGGTCAGTGCTTTGAGGAGGCTGAAGTCCTAGGTTTGATTCTCAGGAGAGCCAGGGGGACTTATTCTCATTCTTGTCCTCAGGTGGGGTCAGGAGACCAGCAGAAGAAAGTCCCCTCGGTGGCAAAAACCAGTCAGGTTAAGTGGATCCCCAGATGCGCTCAATCCTAACTACTTGCCCCCAGATCCTTTCATTTAGACAACTGGTTCTCCATCTGGGCTGCTCCGAGAATCCCGTGAGAAGCCCTCACAGCCCTCAGTGTCCAAGCCGTGTCCCAAGCACGGTGACAGCAGAATCTCTCGGGCAGGGCCCGGGAATTGGCCTGGGAGCCAGGCTAAGGAGGAGAAGTCGAGAGGCCCACCCTCAGTCAGGAGCCCCGGGCCGGGGGTTCGAGTCCAGGCTCCAGGATCATCTGATGCCTGGTTACTCTCCCACTACTTGCTGATGACCTTTAAAAAAGTTAATTCTTTCCCCTCTCTCCCTGCTCTGGCCTGTCATTGAACTCACCCAGCTGATTGTGGCGCTTGTGATTGAGAACCTCTTCTGACCGCTTCCCTTTCCCCAGAAATTAACGTGATCATTAAGGCTTATAATTTCACTCACCAGTGCTATCAATCAAGGGGCTGCGAAGCAGAGTTAAGAGTCCTTTTGTAATTGGCAGAAGCCCGTGATTCAGAGCGAGCATCCGGGGCGGTGGGGAGGCTGAAGCAGGGGAGGGCCTGGTGTGCAGGGAGGGGCTGTGCCCCCTTGAACTGACTCCCCAAGCTCTTTGTGGCCAGTTGCCGGCTTCACCAGCCCTACATGTCAAAAGAACGAAGCCAGCCCTTGCCCATAACACTACCCCCTTGTCCACTGCACACTCTCTGCAAGGGGAACAGGTTCTCTTCAGGACTCGGGACTAGGAGAGAGCAATGGATTCTTTAGACACTGGGCAACTCAGAGTCATGTTGGGCAAGGGCAGTGGGTTCAGATTATCTGTAGTTCAGAAGTGGGGTGTTGAAGCTGTCAGGCCTAAGGACTACCACTCCTCCCTAATCCCTTTGTTCAGAGATCCTATGGAACCCCATAGACAGCAGCTAAGCCTGGAGCAGTGCACAACCTGTGCCCTCTTCCCCAGCCTGGAGCTGCGTTTCCCCCTCCTGGGAGAGTTGGCTTAGCTGATTTGGTTTCTAGCGCACACAGTGCCTGGTGGATTATCTCACACATACATAGGAGGTGCACTATGGGCCAGGGGTGATAGGGTAGTTAGTTTTATTTTATTTTATTTTATTATTTTTTGTCTGCATTTAAAAAAATTTTTAATTAACATATAATGTATTATTAGCCACAGGGGTATTTTATTTTATTTTTATTTTTAAAAAGATTTTATTTTATTTATTTATTTGACAGAGAGAGACACAGCAAGAAAGGGAACACAAGCAGGAGGGGAGGGAAAGGAGATTCCCCAGACTCCCCGTTGAGCAGGGAGCCTGATGCAGGACTCGATCCCAGGACTCTGGGATCACGACCTGAGCCGAAGGCAGATGCTTAACAACTGAGCCACCCAAGTGTCCAGCGCCCCACTTATTTTTATTTTATTTATTTATTTATTTTTAAAGATTTTATTTACTTTACAGACAGAGATCACCAGTAGGCAGAGAGGCAGGCAGAGAGAGGAGGAAGCAGGCTCCCCACTGAGCAGAGAGCTGATTCAGGGCTCAGGGCTTGATCCCGGACCCTGGGATCATGACTGGAGCTGAAGGCAGAGGCTTTAACCCACTGAGCCACCCAGGCGCCCCAGTTATTTTTATTTTAAATAGAACATTATAACAACGTTAAAGAAGTGACTTTATTAGATGATAATATAGGAAAATCTGGAAGGGCAAAAATCATCTATAATTCCACCTCCCTTAGACAACTATTTCCATGTTTGCCTATTTTTTCTGGTTCCTACCCATGTACCTCTGCATATGAATCATTTTGAAAATGACTTACTACATAGTTTGCATACCTTTCTGAGCATTTCACCCTTGCCTTTGTTTAGCTGAGATATCCATTGGGCTGAGAGAAATACTGGGATTTGCTCTAAAAAGAATGAAAGAAGAGGAGGTTGGGGAGGAGGGGAAGGATTCTGCTTCTGATCTGAAAAAATATGTTTATTTTATTTTATTTTTATTTTTTAAGATTTTACTTATTTATTTGACAGAGAGACACAGTGAGAGAGGGAACACAAGCAGGGAGAGTGAGAGAGGGAGAAGCAGGCTTCCCGCTGAGCTGAGAGCCCGATGCGGGGCTCGATCTCAGGGCCCTGGGATCAAGACCCGAGCTGAAGGCAGACATTTAATGACTGAGCCACCCATGTGCCCACCAAAATGAGTTTAAACAATACGATAACATTACAAACCAGGCTTATTATTTTCAGTTTTCCAAATCTGTTGTTCTTTCCTTTTTCTCTTTTCTTTCTTTTTTGTTTTTTGTTTTTTTTTTTGACAGAGAGAGTGGGGGAGAGCACACGTGAGCAGGGTGGGGAGGGGCAGAGGGAGAGGGAGAGAGAGAATCCCAGGAAGGCTCCATGCCCAGCAGAGCCTGACATGGGGTTCGATCTCATGACCCTAAGACCATGACCTGAGTCGAAATCAAGAGTCAGACACAACCGACGGAGCCACCCAGGTGCCCCAGAATTCTCTCCTTTTTCAAAGGCAGCAGCTAGAGAACCAAGTTTACGGAGTTCTGTAGTCTAGAGAAAACTCTGCTTTGGTGTATGACAGCGAAGCCATGGGGCGTGCTGCCTGATGGCTGAAGTAGAGGGAGGAAGTAAAAGAAGAGCTCCTTCCTTCCTGTTTCTTGAGTCTGAGGGGAGAAGGAAAAGCAAAGGGTGAAGCAGAATGAACCAGGCCCATGTCTGTGTCCCAACTTCCAGACCTTTCACCTGGTGCTGGGGAGGGACATGGAGAAGTTAGGATAACTTCCTGGGAAGAAGGAGCTTTCTGTGTCCTCATCTGGATTCTGGTGAGCCCCAGGACGCGGAGGCTGCTTCCACGATCGTCCTGGACTGGCCATAGCCACTGGCCCCAGCATGTAGAAAGAAAAGCGAGGTCCTAAGCTTTCAGTGTCTCTCAGATTTCCTGTTATGTGGAAGCTAACCCAAGAACTAGGGGCTGGCCATGGCAGAGCAAGGTGACAGACTGGTCCACGGAGGGTCGGGGCAGATCCGTGGGTCTATGACTATCTGAAGAACTCTGCAGAGATCCAGGGATCAGCAGCCACCAAGACCTGAAGTGGTGCCCTGTCCTTCAGGGACCAAACCTGGAGCCCAGACAACGACTTAGAGCTGCGGCAATGCTCTGTGCAAATACCCATGGGTGGGCAACCCCTCAGCAGCAACCATTCCAGAGACCAGTGGTTCAGGGGCGCTGTGCCCGGGGACCCCAGTTCTTCCGGACACTGGGAACACATTTCTGCTGCACTAGCCCCCATGACATGGGGACACGTTCTTGGGGAGAAAAGCAGGGAGAAGGGGTCATTCTCTGGGGGACTGCAAAATATTCAAAGGGCTATGGAAATCACCCCCGCAAGATAAGCTGCAAAGTGAGTTTTATCTCGAAGCAGCAGGTGAGTTTGTGAAGACCAGGGGAATTGTAGATAAACTGAAGAAATTGCGCACTTCGCAACTGAATTGTAGCGGGCGTTTCATCTGGGCTTCCTCCATTTGCTCTAAGGAGCTGGGTGAATCCTTGGAACTGTGAAATAGTGAAACTAGATCTCCAAACTCCTGGCCAACTCTGGCATTCCAGCGCCGTCATCCGAAAGAAGAATTTTGATTGGCGGAAGGGAATGGGATGCCTGCCCCCACCTCGCCGGTTATGGTATTCATTGCTCATTCATTTCTTCAGCCAGTAAGGCTGACTGAGGGTCTACTGACACCAGAAGGGCGGGACACAGACAGGAATGGTAAAGCCCTCAAGGAGCTCGCTCGTGGTCTAGTAAGGGAAACACGCAGTGACGAGAGCCATCATGAATGGAGACGTGGCCACCTTGCTAACGGGACATGAGAGCCGAAGAACCTCTTCCCTGGGACGTGCAGTAAGCCTTCACTGAGCGGGTGACAGTTACACGGACTCCTGAATGATGAGCAGGGGTGAATCAGGTGCTGACCAGCCGGGAACAGCAGTTTATCTGGAACAGCATGTGCAAATGCCCGTTCGACTGGCATTTTGAGTTCAAAGCCTTAGAGGCTGGAGGATGTGTTGGTAGGGGCTGAAGGTAGGAGATATGTTTGAAACAAGACTGGAATCAGATTCTGAAGAGTGTGTACACCTTGCTTTAGACATCACTTTCTGCCTTGAGTTGTTAGGTCCGTACACACCTTCAGTCCCCTACTAGGCGGTGACGTCCAGTTCCATGTCCTGTGCTTAGAAAGCAGTCACTATGTCCTGAATAAAGACTTCACTGTGTTGCTGTAGAGTGTATGGGGTCAATTAGACTGAGGAGATAGGTGCTACTGATCCATCTGACGAGTGCCAAGGAAACACAAGGGCATGGACACTGAGAGGTGCGAGTGGTGAGAGAGGCAACAGCAAGAAGCCGACCCAGTTTAGAGATGAGCTCTCTGTTCCCCTTGCTTCAAACGCAGGCGCAGGCAGGGGGGACATGTCCACGGTCCCACAGCCAGCTGACCCCAGGGCTCAGGTTCTCCACAACTTCTCCAGCTGAATTTGGCAATCCATATAAAAGACCAATTCCCTGCTTCTTAGTATGGAATGCGTCTACTCAGAGCCTCTTTGAGGAGCTTAGTTTCTTCTCAGCCCCTCGGTACCCCTGGGGCTCTCACCACCCAGCGTTCTCTCCCACTGCTCCCCCTTCAGCAGCGCGGGGCCTGACCGCTCACTGTGCTTGAGTGTTTCCAGGAAGGCAAGAGAGTTTGGTCCATGGTGTCACATTTCTGCACAAGTAGAGATCAAGAATACTTTCTTTTCTCAACAAATTCTTAGAAATCATGACTACTTCCTCAAAAAGCTATTGTTTATTTGTTTGGTCTTTTTAAGCAAATTATGGATACATGCAACAACATAGCTGAATCTTAAAACATGTTGAGTGAAAGAATCCAGACAAGAAAGTACGTACTGGGACGCCTGGGTGGCTCAGTCGGTTGAGCGCCCAACTCTTGATTTTGGCTCAGGTCATGATCTCAGGGTCCTGGGACTGAGCCCCTAGTTGGGCTCCAGGCTCATCGGGGAATCTGTTTGAGGACTCTCCCTCCCTCTACTTCTGCCTCTCTCTCTCTCTCTCTCGGATAAATGAAAATTTTTTTTTTTTTTTTAAAGATACCTACTGGTCCAAGGACATAGAACTGGGACTTGAACCCAAGCGTGGGTGACTTTGAAGCTTATCCTCTTTCTACTACTCTCTGGCCTCATCTTTTGGCTTCTGGTCTGGGCTCTGGGTCTGCTGTTAGCGGAGGGCCTTGGACAAGTCCTTTTCTGTGTCTGAATAATGAGAGGCTCGGATTGGATTGTTTCTGAGATTCCTTCCAGTTCTAACATCCTGCAACTCCATAGGTCTCTTTCTTTTAAAAAATGTACTTATTTTTTTGGAATAGTTAATAGTCACATGAGACACAACCCCAAAATTTCCAAAGGGTGTCCATGTCACAGACCAGAGAGCCTAAAGAGATGTGACTGCTAAGTGCCATGTGGTCTCCTGGATGGGATCCTGGAACAGAAAGAGGATTATTAGTGGAAAAGCTGATGGAAGTCAAAGTTTTGAGTTTAGTGAAGAGTGACATACCAATGCTGGTTTCTTAGAGTTGGCAAAAATCCCATAGTCATAGAAGATGTCAACACGAGGGCAACCAGGGGAGGGGGGCATATGGGAACTCTGTGTTATCTGTACCAACACTCAGTAAATCTAAATGATTTCGAAATAAGAAGTGGTTTGGTTTTGTCTGAGTATACAGTGAAACGTTGTCCTCTCACCCCTGCCCTTGGGCCGCCCAATCTGCCCCCCCAACCAGGCAGCCAATGGTACCCGTTTTCTTTCATAATCTTTCAGAGATTATGTAAGAAAATATCCATATTGTATAAATACCATTTCTCAAAGCAGAAAGTACATCTGTGAGATAAATTCCTCCAAGTGGAATTCCTGGGCCCACAGTGTTCTTGCTAAGTTGCCTTCTATGAAATTTGGGCCAGTTCAAACTGCCGGCCCACAACACGTATGAGGCCCCGCCATTTCACCAACACAGACGTGTCCGGGAGACCAAGTCACCTCAGCTTAAGTCAGACTGCCAGCTCTCTAGAGCCTGCGGACTGCAGACCTCTCTAGAACGCTCTCACGGAACGGTGGGTCCCTTCTGAAGCACGTAGCAAGGTGAGTTGGGGGTGGCCGCAGTGGCCATGGGCAGCGAGGCTGTGGGGAGTGACAGCCAGGTGGTTAACATTCTTCACGGCCATGACCATTGTCCTTGGGAGAAGCCATTCATAGAAGGCCATTGTCTCGGCTCCATGGCACACAAAGGGTCAAGCTTCACAAACTTGCTCATAGTTGGGGGGAAAACTCCCCACGGGTCAGAATGTTCAGATTACAGGTCCAGGAAAATCCCTTTACAGAAAGAAGACAGCAAATCCCCAGTGCAGTTGAAAGGACAAAACTTTCTTCACCTCAGAGATTCTCCAATGAATAAACCGGTTAAACATGGTTTGGATTTACTGAACATGAAAACAACTGGATTAAAGTATAATCTAGCTAGAAAGGAGAGGAAATGTACCGAGGAAGCTAAGTAATGACAAAGCTGCAGTGTTTGAATGTGCCAAGCGTGGACGGACATTCCAGTTTTATAACCGGGTTCTCTTCACTGTTTTAACTTTCCTTTAGATCAAGAGAATGAGTCTCTGCTTGCGTTGGCCTCTGTGCTAACAACACTGGTATCAAGGCAACTGTTGGAGCACTGGAGAGGGGAGAGGGCATGGATGCCGTGAAGGCCACGGCCCTGGCAACCCCAGGATCTGGAGGCCCGGGCTGTCAGGGCGGATGCTTAGCGTGGGTCCCGCCCTTACGGCCAAAGGCCCATGCGATCTGTATCGGGGTCAGCATGGCCCTGGCCCCGGTTCCAGAATTAGAAGGACATGGGTTTCTTTCTTTCTTTTTTTATTATTTCTTTTCGGTGTAACAGAATTCATTGTTTATGCACCACACCCAGTGCTCCATTGCAATACGTGCCCTCCACAATACCCACCACCTGGCTCCCCCAACCTCTCACCCCCCGAACCCTTCAAAACCCTCAGATTGTTTTTCAGAGTTCATAGTCTCTCATGGTTCATCTCCCCCTCCAATTTCCCTCAATTCCCTTCTCCTCTCCATCTCCCCAGGACATGGGTCTCTCCGCCAGTTTCACTTCTTACTGACTGGATGACCTTGGACTGATTAATCACACCGTCTCAGCTCTTCTTTGGTAACATGAGGATAATAACCGGCTATTTTGTGGGTTAAATGAGATAATACACGTGAAAGCCCGGGCTGGAACCTCAGCCCACGACAGACAGTAGTAGGTCAGTTGTGTTTTGATCTCCCTCGCCCTCTCTACACACGCACAGCAAGTGAGGCCGCTTGGCTCCGTGTAGACTCAGGACATGTCCAGAGCTCGCTCTGGGACAGGAGCCTTCAGGAGTTGTGACATCACCACCTCCTGACTTATTTGTGCCAAACATTCCCTCCTTGGATGTTTATAAAAGCATAAAATAAAACACACCGGATTATGAAGAAAACGAATTTGTTGAAATCATTTATTAAAGTGGTTTTTATTTTTATTTTTATTTTTTAGAGTGTGCGCTTGTACACAGACACACAGACACACACACACACACACACACACACACACACAAGCAGGGGGAGGGGCAGAGGGAGAGAATCGCCAGCAGACTTCCCGGTGGGCATGGAGCCAGATGTGGGGCTCCATCTCACGACCCTGACATCAGGAGCTGAGCCCAAACCAAAAGTTGGATGCTTGACTGAGCCACCCATGCGCCCCATTAACGTGTTTTTTAAAACTTGTGATAAGGTAACATACGGGCCACTCTATAACACATTAAACAAGATTCAGGGGCAGGTCTGACAACTACAATCATTTTCAAGCGGTGACCAGTGTATTTCAAGATCTGCAGCCACACATGGGACATATATACTCGTATTCTACTACTTCTCTGGTTGGCTCCCACCTTCACAACGGAAGAAATGCTAAGTCCCAGTTAGAGAATACGGAGTATAGACATGCAACCTTCCCCCCTATCTGAATCCAGACTCCAGATGAAACAACGGCGCCCCCTCTGGCCTCCAGACTGTGGATGAAAAGCATTTCAAAACCGTCCCACCAGCATTCCTTTGACTCTGAGGCTTCTCTCGAGATTTTCCTGTTGGTCTGGGATTTTCTGCAATTAGGAAATCATATGCCTACAGGTTGTTTTGTTTTGAATTGGTCCCGCTTGCTACCCTCTCAGCTTCCTGGACCTGGGGTTTGGTATCTTTAATTTTGGAAAGTTCTCGACCATGGCTCTGTTCTGTTTCCCCTTCTGTTCTTGCATGTGGTCTTCTATTAAAACCTTTCACATATTATATAATTATTTTAAATATAACATAGTGGGGCACCTGGGTGGCTCAGTGGGTTGAAGCCTCTGTCTTCAGCTCGGGTCATGATCCCAGGTCCTGCGATCAAGCCCTGCATCGGGCTCTCTGCTCAGCAGGAAGCCTGCTTCCTCCTCTCTCTCTGCCTGCCTCTCTGCCTACTTGTGATCTCTGTCAAATAAATAAATAAAATCTTTAAAAAAATATATAACATAGGTATTTTAAATTCCCTGCCTGACAGTTCCAGAATCTGTGCCATGTCTGGCTCCAGTTCTGATGCCTGCTCTCTCTCCTGACTTCCTGCCTTTGGGCATGCCTTGTGAAGCTTTGCTGAAAGCCAGACATGCTGCATTGGGTAACAGGAAGTGAGGTAAGCAGTCCTCTGTGATTTATGGTAATCTGGCTAGGGAGTGGATGTGTTCGGTTTTTGCTGTGGTTTTAGGTACCAGAAGCTTCAAATGCCTTTAGGTCTGCTTTTGTCTCTCTCTTAACCTTGGGTTTCCCTCATTACTTCTCAGAGTCTTACAGCAGTCAGCGGCAATCACTAGGGCTCTACCAGAGCTCTGGGGTGTGGTGGTGAAGTAGGGGGAGTGTATGCATGTTCTTAGGCCCAGATTAAATCTCCCTGTCGTAGTGGGCCTGTGACCCTCACCAGTGTGCCCGCAGTGGTAGAGCCTTGCCCCTCTGCCCCGTCCTCCCTCCTCTGACAGCCCCATTCCCAACCTGTTTCCTTGAAGTCTTGACAACCTGGCTGACTGAATGTATCCCCCCCTCCTTAGGTAAGAGAGGAAGGCTAGAGGGGCTGGTGGGCAAGGAGCGCCCTTCCCTGACAGGGATTCGGCTCTGGCAAAGTCTTTTGCCTTGGAGAGTAGGCCTTGGTGGTAAAGAAGGTTCTGGGTGTACTTCACAATGATTATTCTTCTCCTCTCCCTGCCAGAGCCATAAGGAGATCCTAAGCTTTACTGTGGTATCTGGTGGGGTGCCTGCAGGTAAAAAAGCCCAGGGACATGGGCTTTGAGCCCTGCAGCCCCTCAAAACTGCAGGCTCCAGGAACTTCTCACTCTCGTGCTGGGCCACGCTCAACTCGCAGCAACCCAGTATCGGCGTGTGAGTGTTCCTGCCAGTTTATGGCTCAGCAGTGTCTGCTCCAGGTAAACAGATTTTGACTGTCCGTTCTAGAGGAGCCTCTTTCTTCAGATTTTGGGATGTGGTTTGCCCTGCAACCTCAATTCTGATGGATGGGTCCAAGGAAAGACACGGAATTTCAGTGTGACCAGCTTTTCTGAGACAGAAGAGCGTACACGTGCATGTGGGGTGGGGCACTGTGGGCAGAGGGAGAGGGAGGCCATCTTTTTTTTTTTTTTTTTTTTTTTTTAGTATTTTAATTATTTGACAGGGAGAGAGATAGCACAAGGAGGGAGAGCAGCAGGGAGAGGGAGAGAGAGAAGCAGGCTTCCCATTGAGCAGGGAGCCTGACTCAGGATCCTGGGGTCATGACCTGAGCCAAAGGCAGATGCATAACCAGCTGAGCCACCCAGGCGCCCCGAGGGAGAGAATCTCAAGCAAGCTCCACTCCCAGCGCAGAGCCCAATGCAGGACTTGATCTCACCACTCTGGGATCATGACCTGAGGCAAAATCGAGAGCCAGACGCCTAACCAACTGAGCCACCCCAGCTCCCCTGACCAGCTTTTTCCTGTAAGGACAAGAGTGCCAACTTTCATCTCTTTACACATCAGAATTGGAACCGGAAGTCCTTTTATTTTGAATAGCCATTCCCGTGCCTCCATCTGAACTCCTAGATCCCTTCTTGTCCTCACATTTGCCGTATCTTCTCTCTGGCTAGACTATCAGTGAGTTCTTTCATGATGATTTTTTTTTTTTAAGATTTTATTTATTTGACAGAGAGAGCGAGAGAGCACAAGCAGGCTCCCCACTGAGCAGGGATCCTGATGTGGGGCTCGATCCCAGGATCCTGGGACCATGACCTGAGCCGAAGGCAGTTGCTTAACCGGCTGAGCCACCCAGGTGCCCCTGATGATGATGTCTTAACAAGACTGAGTTTCTTCAGAAAAGGAGCCATGGTTACCTATGTTAACACTTTGCATACATACAATGTTTTGTGTTGCTGTTTGATTTTACTGAATTGCTTCCATTTATGACCTTCATTCTAACAGGAGAAAGCACCTGGTGAGTTTTAACCGGCACCTTCTAAACTTCTTTTTGTGCTGTTGAATGAATGATCAGGGTCTTTTTTTTTTTTTAAAAAGATTTTATTTATTTAACAGAGATCACAAGTAGGCAGAGCGGCAGGCAGAGAGAGAGGGGGGAAGCAGGCTCCCTGCCGAGCAGAGAGCCTGATGCAGGGCTAGATCCCAGGACCCTGGGATCATGACCTGAGCCAAAGGGAGAAGCCCAACCCACTGAGCCACCCAGGCGCCCCTGGGGTCTTATTTTCTTAGCAAAGTTGGAATAACACAAATTTCATGCACTATGAATTGAGTTACAAAAGTAACTTCTCAAGATCTGGTAAGTCCTGACTCCTTTGATTTTTAAAAACTTTAAGTTTTTACTAAAATTCCAGGTAGGGGCACCTAGCTTGCTCAGTTGATACAGCGCACCACCCTTAATCTCAGGGTCATTGAGTTTATTAAGCCCCCATTGGGTGTGGAGCCAAATAAATAAATAAATGAATAAATTCCAGTTAGTCAACATACAGTGTAATAGGAGTTTCAGGTGTACAATATAGTGATTCAACATTTCCACACATCAGCTGGTGCTCATCACAAGTGCCCTCCTTAGTCCCCATCCCCTAGTTAACCCATCCTCCCACCCTCCTCCCCTCTGGTAACCATCAGTTTGTTCTCTATAGTCCAGAGTCTATTTCTTGGTTTGCCTCTTTCTTTTCCCCTTTTGCTTGTTTTCTTAAATTCCATAGATGATTGAAATCATATGGTACTTGTCTTTCTTTGGATTTCTTGACTTTGTTTTGTGATGACTTAAGTAGCTAGGTTAAGATGGAATCTGACCAAATTCTAGGCAAAGGGCCTTCTGGCTAAGTGTCTGAACAGGCTGTTTCAGAATTATCTAGCAAGTTTAAAAAAAAAAATTCTTGGACTCCGTCTTAGGGAGCAATTATGGTACACAGCTAAGTGTAGAAAAATAAGAAACTCCTGATCAGCAAGTTATTCATGTCCAAAAATGTTTTTTATACCCACACTTAAAAAATCTAACCAAAAACCAAAACAAAACCCATCCATTCTTCATTCATGTTCAGTCTAGAAGACACAGGAAATGTTACTGAAAACTCATGCTTTCACTCATTCGGTAAATGTACTGAGCACCAAGTAAAGGCTGGTTACCGGGTCTCGGGACCCGTTCAAGAGCAGCAAGTGCACCAACGTATGGCTTTTAGAGTCAGACGTCCCTACAGTCTTCATCCAGAGCCATCGCAACCTGGGTAACCGTGAGCATGTCCCTTAGGCTTGCACGGCCTCAGTCTTCCCATGTGTAAGAGTGATGCTCTGTGACAGAGATCACGAAGCAAGTACCAAGGAAAATTTACACTTCATCCTCCTAAAATGGTTTCTAACTCATTTCTCAGCCAGCATCCACCGAGCAGCCCACCCACGTGCCGGGCAGCACGCCACACTATCTGTCCATCCAGATGTCACACTGTATCTGTGAAGGTCTAGAGGCCAGCAGCCTCCTCCCTCCAGTGGCTGTTTATCCTCACTCCCATAACCGAACACAGACAGAGCGGGCTGCAGCAGCGGGACGAGGGCTTGTAATCTACAAGAGGGCGGGGCTCAAAAGCCCCATGAAATAATAAAAAGATCCTCCCCTGTGTCCCCCCTCAGAGGTCATCACCACAACTGAGGGGCATGATGGCAGAACCTCCAATAAGGAAGCCAAATAAATACCAGATAAACCTATGCAGGAACAGCCGTGGGTTTAACGGTGGTTTCACTGACGAGCACTGCCATCAGATAACAAAGTCTTTACGTGTCCCAGATACCGCTGTGCTAAGGATTTTACATCCGGTTCGCCACCACTGTAAGTTACTGGAGGCTTTAATCACTGATGCTGATGCTTCACAACTAACAGCTGAGACGAGGCAATTACTGAGAGGCTCTTGTAGCACAACTCACTGCCAGGTTAATTTCTACTTCTAGGAAGATCCTTAAGGACTTCTAGAACCTCCTCCTGTATGGTTGGTGTTAACAGCACCTGCATTTTTACTTCACAGGCTCGAAGGTGTCACTTCATTTTTCCTTCAGAGAATTGAGAGTGTGCATGTGCATACACACGCACATGCACACATGACGAGCCAGGGGGCGGGGCACAGGGAGAGGGATTAGCAGACTTCCCGCTGAGCTTGAAGCCTGGAAGTGGGGCTCCATCCCAGGACCCTGAGACCATGACCTGAACCGAAATCAAGAGTGAGATACCTAACCAACTGAGCCACCCAGGCGCCTCAAAGGTGTTGTTCTAATAGGGACCATGGTTTCAATTCTCTGACACAACCCTGAGAAGTACTTTCCCACATCAGGCAAAAACATATCTGAAATAAGCCACTTTTCACCTAACTTCAACTTTCTAAGAGCATGCCTGCCCTTAGGCAATTGTAGAGGTTAAAAGTAAGCAGGCCAGTACCATCCCTCCGAAGCCATGTTATTTCCTTGCCTATAAATGGCCAAAATCAAAAGAATTCCAGTGAGTGGAAGCCTCTGCATTCCTGGTGTTTTCTGACGTAGGAGCCCACCCCTCGCATTGGAGGAGGCTCAGCGGCGTCTCTAACTTCTGACCACCATAGTCGGTAGTGGTCCCCAGTTGTGACGACCAAAGATGTCTTGGGAGAGTGCGACATGTGCCTTGGGGGCAAAACCATCCCTGCTTGAAAACCACTGCTTGCAAGGCATGAATTCAGAGCTGCCACTGCTCCGTCCTGCATACCAACATCGACGGCTTTGATGTTACCTCTCCGGCTCACTGAAATCACCTGTTTAGCTTTGTACCTTCTGAATTTATAGGAAGTGAAATGTCCAGTTTATGCAATTGTGAAATATTATTTAAGCATAATATAAGCATATAAAAGGCCTTAGAGGGCAGCTCTAATTCCTAGGACTTCCAGTCTGCTTGGTGGACATCCTAGTTTGGCCCAGACCTAAGCTGGTTTCCTCTCAAATGGACTGGCCTGTTTCCAGAGACAACTCTGGAGTGGGAGGACAAGCTTTCCTTACCTTGGGGTTTAACTCTGGGTCACAACGAGACCCCCCAAACCACCAGATGTTGTACAGACTCAAATTAGAGACCACATTCTGACTGCAATGGTCTGGCTACAACACAAGTTAGAGAGCAAGGAGTCCTTCATTTTCTGGTTTCTTATCACTTACACAAGGCAGGCTAGAACACTGTGCCCTTCAGCCTTGGTCAAAGAGGATGAAGTGTGCCATGACCCCAAACCAAATTAAAGAGAAAGCGTGACTCTGCTAACCAAGAAAAGGGTTATTATACCCTTGCTAAGTGTGTTTAAACAAGTCACTCAGAAAACTAGGAAAAAAATTCCTGTGAAAAATAGGAGGCACAGTACTGACTTATCTTAAAAGGCCTTTTAAGAAGAATGACTTAAGATTATAAAGCATTTTTCAAATACACAAAGTGCTTCATAACAACTCAGTAAGCTTTAAGGAATGCTTTTTCTAGTACACCACTTTTTTTGTTGTATAAAAGAAAATACCCCAATTCAAAGGGTGGTAGCATATTTGATATCACCACTGTTTAAGAGGAATGGAGTTACAGGAATGAGAAGTATATAATTAGTAAATAATCCCTCTCAACAGTAAGTTAAGCAGGAAAGCCATAAGAGGGTGGGGGGAAGCAGCCGGAGGCAACACAATCAGTGCATATCAGAAATGCCTTTTTATTTTTTATTTGAAAACAACTTAAATTTTTAGACAAATGATTTTAGTATATAAATTTGATTTTGTTTTTATACAGAATATAAAGATTTCCCTCATTAATCTTCCACGCGAAGGGTATTACAAGCCTGAAGGGAGACTTTCTGCACACAAGTGTGTATCTTACACACAGGGGACTGGAAACCAATGGTGTAGTGCTTCTACACATAAATTAGGTCAAGGGACATCACATATTAAAAAGGATAAGAGAAATATTCTAGTTAATCAGATTCAAGAAGCAAACAGGACACAAAAACTGTGCAGATAAGACCAAGTCAGTAACTTTAGTTAGGACACTGCGGGTTATACTGGAGTAACAGGTCTGCGAGGCGATCATGGGGACCACATTAAAACAGCAAGGAAGAGCTATTTATATAGAAAGGCTGGAAGGAGGGATTTTCACTAAAGCAGATTAACTTCTTGTCAACTGCCAAAACCAAACCAAACCAAACTGAGCGTATGGATGTTAGTATACCAAGGGCATGTTATACCAGTTTTTGTGCGGCATGCTGAGAGTTAGTTAGAACTTCTTCACTGGTGCGTATGAACCATTAATAGTCACGGAGAGGTGTGTTTTTTTTTGTTTTTGTTTTTTTTTGTTTTGTTTTTTGTTTTTTGTGGGTTTTTTTTGCCCCTTCTCACCAAATTTCAGGCATGTCTTATTTTAGATGGAGTATAGCTTTTATCTATAATTTCATCCTGTAAAAACATGTGAAGACAACGTTCATTCTGTGCCAGAGGATGACCAGCGACCCTAGAAATTAAAAAACACACACTTAGTCCAGTATTTTTCAAAAGCGAGCCTGGGGGGGTCAAACACACATTTTCTAAGGTTAAAAAGCATGTACGATTTAGTAATAATACGTGTTATTCTGGCCTGCTCACAAGGCTATGCTCTCTCAGCAAATGGTTGATACTTCCTTTCCTTTGGCTCACTGGGGTCATTTAGAAAACATTTAATCATCAGCTCTGCACTGCTTCTGGAACACGTGACCAATTCACTTCTTTATATATTACTGGGTATATTCACAAGAAACCTAAATGAATTTTAATGTCAAAAGTGAAACATGTCATTAAATCTACGAACACATTTTAAAGAAGGAAAAGATACAGGATCAGAATTAGAAATATACTGAAGTTCACTAAAAGCTCAAAATATTAAGAAAGAGATGTAAGTGTCCAGTTTTTTCTTTTTTTCTTTTTGGCTTGCTTTAAAGGTTTCCATTGCAGACTACACATAAGATACAGATGGGTGACCAGACTTCTATCTCTGAATTACAAAACCACCTCAGCTGGCGTTCCCTTCTCCTAAAGGAAAGCATGTTTGTAAGACAACAAAAGTGACGTGATAAGTAAAAGTTTAAGGCTTTGTACAACTTTCCCTCCTGTTTAACCACTCACAGATCTTCAATCTTTATTACTAGGTAAAAACTGAAGTGTTGATTAATATGTAAGCTCACACAACCATGTTCTCCAGCATTTGATTTTATTTGGTCAAATTTAAGGCCAATGCACAATTACAGCGATCCCTTTCCTGGCATAATTCTATTACTTTGTTTTTTAAAAACCGCTGTATTTCCAAAAGAGTAAAATTAAAAGCAGAAATTTTGGTTTAAAAACCAAAATCTCAGGTCTTCTTACATTTTGAAAAAAATACATTCTGCCATGAACATTTTAAATGTGTACCTTTACATAAGACATGCTGATAACACCTCCATCTGCAATCAAACAAAATGATTGCATATGTACTCTAAGTTTTATTGTTCATGCTAGAACATACCTTAAATGAGAAAGAATCATAAGTAAAACTGTATTTTTTAAATGCTGCAATTTTAAATGTAATTTGCATAAATTATGAAAAACAAATACAAAACTTAGGTCAACACAAAGCTACTCATATTAATCACTCAAGTGTGTTAATATTTATCACATGATCTTCAACTTGTTACATACTTCTACTTTATTCAAATGGCACAAACAGTTAGGAAATGGCCAAAAAGAAAAGTAGTGTTACCGTTCAGCTTAATACCTAAATTACTAGTATTCACCTGACACCTGAAGTCGTCTCAGAACACTATTCCCTCTTAAACCTTGAGGTACAGAAAGTACTCACTTGTTTATAAACTGCTCCAGTCCTTGCTTCCTTTCTTCAATAAAATTATCATCAAATATTCCATCATCTCCTCTAAAAGGAAGCTGACGCAAAAACGCTTTTCCAGGGAGCGGGGGAACTACAACCTGAAAAAACACAGGAAAGAAAGCTCTTGAAGACGCTGACCGGGTTGTGAAAATTTATAGCGCACAACATGAAGACAAGTAAACGTTCACTAGGACAGCCATTCCACTGTTAGACCAGTTTAAATATAAAACAAAATCAGTAAAAAACACAATGAAAAAAGATTCAACGTTTGGAGGCAAGATAACCGAAACGCAGAATAATCCATCAGACTACGGCTCCTCAATGGCATGGCTTGTAGCTTAATTATCGTTTTCCCTGAACCTGTCGAGGCTCAAGTGTACCAAGAGAACACTCGAGCAATGCTACAGTAAAGGCTGTGATGCCTCCAGACAGTCCGGCTGCCACTTAGGAGAGATAATGCTCCCTACAGTTGAAACTGCAGAGACCACAATCAACTTTCAATTACAATAGTAACAGACTCTCTCCAGCCTGGGCAGGTAAGAATTCCATGGTCTCTTTCTTCCACCTCATACCATCTGCAAATAGTCTTTCCTACCTGTGTTCGAGCAGCATTTAAAAAATAAAATACTCAACAATTCTGTCACCACTCTACCATTTTCTAGGCTAAGAAACAGGTCAACTTTCTCCCACATCCACTACCCTCTCTCTCCCCAAGGACCTGTCAATTTCTTTCTTCTGACATAGGAATATCCTAATTTTCCCCTTCAAAGCCTAACTGTCCTCTAGGACCAACTCATACTGATCTCTCTCTTCTAGGAATTACCTGGAGCTCAAATATTTGTCTGAGTTAAACAGCACAAAGCTCTATTTCACAGGTGAGTTTGGTTTCTCAAACTATGGCACTATTAACATTTTGAACCAGGTCATTCTCTGGGGGTGGGGTGGGGAGGGCTTTCTTGCACACTGCATAATGCTTAACAGCATCACAGGCCTCTACCCACCAGACTAGGTAGCACCCAGGAGCACCCCCTTGTTGTGACAATAAAAACTGTCTCCAGGGGCGGCTGGGTGGCTCAGTGGGTTAAAGCCTCTGCCTTTGGCTCAGGTCATGATCTCAGGGTCCTGAGATCGAGCCCCGCGTCGGGCTCTCTGCTCAGCGGGGAGCCTGCTTCTCCCTCTCTCTCTCTCTGCCTGTCTCTCTGCCTGCTTGTGATCTCTGTCTGTCAAATAAATAAATAAAATCTTAAAAAAAAAAAAAACAAAAAAAAACCAAAAACTGTCTCCAAACATTGCCACATGTCTCCTGGGGGACAAAACTGCCCCTGGTGGAAAACCACCAACTTAAGCTATTAATGCCTTCAAATAACGATCCCGTCTCAGGCCTTAAAATTTTAAGAAAGCCTGGGCACAAAACAGAAGCTCAAAGACCTGTTATATGACTAACCATTTAGCTGGATCCGTATCTTACACACAACAGAAAAGGTGTAAGGAATCAATTCAGACAAGAAGAAAATATAAACAGTAAACACCAGTAATAAAATTATATGCATTCTAAAAATTTTAAACCCTTGATGCAGTTTCTATCCTAAAACAAAAAGAAATGAACTAGGGCAAAAAAATAAAGATCAACACAGGGCGCCTGGGTGGCTCCGTGGGTTAAGCCTCTGCCTTCGGCTCAGGTCATGATCTCAGGGTCCTGGGATCGAGCCCTGCATTGGGCTCTCTGCTCAGCAGGGAGCCTGCTTCCCCCTCTCTCTCTGCCTGCCTCTCTGCCTACTTGTGATCTCTGCCAAATAAATAAATAAAAACTTAAAAAAAAAAAAAAAGATCAACACAACTTCATACAGAATAGCAAAGAACAAAATAAAAGCAAAAGAGAACAGAAAACCAAATGCCCAACATGAACTTCCTAATTCCTTCCCAGATCCATCTACTCTTCTCCCCAGAAGACCAATGTTTAAGACGTCTGAAGATTTACCTTCCTAACTCTGCCTTAGCATTCTCAAATCTCTCTCCCTGTATCAGCATTTGTGAAGTTGAGTGTTAAAACCTACAGCAACCATACAACTGAGAAGCAGAGACTGTGACCACTAACTGAACCCCAGTACGATGGCTATCTGATGGGCAGGGAAAAACACCTGTATGTATAAAGCTATTGTTAAAAAAAGAAGCCAGAACTATACTAAACAAATAACTACCATTAATTCAGGGCATAATTTAGCATGAAACTTAAGATTACTATGTGTTATCTGCAGAGATATATTCTTCCTAACATAATATTCAAAGCTGTCACTGAAATGGATGGTGAGGTTGTAGGATTAATAATCTACAAAAATCATGAGTGGCTTGTTCGGCTAAGATTCCAAAGATCCTCTTCAACATCAAATTATTTTTGCTTAAGCAGTCTGAAACGATCTCGTTAGAGTTCTTACCAATTTAACAGTCATTAATCCAAAGATATTTGTGTACATGTGGGGTGAGAAGTGGACAGGAAGATACTTGGGCCAGCATAATAAAGGAAAGTATACTAAACATCACCTACTTTCTAGCCTCAAAAACTGTATTTTGGTTAAAAGTACTAATACATAAACGAAAATAACTGTTTTTAGCAATACTGTAATACAAGTACAACTTTCACAGGAAACTCTTCAGATATTTAACTGGCCTATTACTAAAAGTGAAGTATTGACCCTCAAAGTACAGCAATTGTATGAAAACAGGGGCACCCGGGTGGCTCAGTGGGTTAAGCTGCTGCCTTCGGCTTGGGTCCTGATCCCAGGGTCCTGGGATCGAGCCCCGCATCGGGCTCTCTGCACAGCAGGGAGCCTGCTTCCCTTCCTCTCTCTGCCTGCCTCTCTGCCTACTTGTGATCTCTGCCTGTCAAATAAATAAATAAAATCTTTAAAAATATATATATATATGAAAACAATCCATAAAATGGGAGATTTTTGCAAATCACATGTCTGATAAGGAACTTGTAAGACTTTTTAAATATATTCTAGATACGACTCAATAATAAAAAGACAAAACATTCTATTAAACGGGCAAAGGATCTGAAAAAAGTATTTCTCCACAGAAGATATATAAATGACCAATAAGTACACGGAAAGATGATCAACATCACCAGCCCTCAGGGAAATGAAAATCTCAAACCACACTGACCCGGCACCTCACACATGCTAGGACAGCTATAGTAAAGCAGCTAGCTGTAGAGGCACCTGGGCATCTCAGTCGATTCAGGTCATGATCTTAGGGTTGTGGGATTAAGCCCCGCAAGGGGCTCTACACTCAGCAGGACTCTGCTTGAGATTCCCTCTCCCCCTGCCCTCAAAGCATGCATACATACTCGCTCTCTATCAAGTACGTCTTAAAAGAAAAAAAAAAAAAAGACAGATACTAGTAAGTGTTGGTAAGGACAGAGAGAAAAGTGGGACCCTCAGACATTGGTGGGATTGTAAAAATGGTATAGCTGCTTTGGAAAACAGTCTGGGAGTTCCTTAAACAGTTATCACAGAACCCAGTAAATCCACTCCTGTGTATACATTCAAGAGAAACAGAAACATATGTCCAAAAAACCCTGTACCAGATGTTCACAGCAGCGTTATCTGCAACAGTCAAAAGCAGAAACAACCCGAATGTCTACCAACTGATGAAAGGATAAATAAAATAAATAAATAAAATGCATATCCATACAACAGAATATTTGGCAACAAAAAGAAATGAACTAGGAAAAAAAAAAAAAAAGAATGAGTAAGTAATGTTAAAAAACACCCTCAGTGAAAGAAGCCAGACACATCAGACTACATACTCTATGCTATTTATATGAAATGTTCAGAACAGGCAAGTCCATACAGAAAGTCAATTAGCACTTGTACAGGCCTGGGTGAGGAGGGGCTGAGGGAGAAATTGGTAGTGACTACTAATGGGTACGGGGTTTCTTTTATGGAATGACTAAGTTGTTCTAAAACTGACTGTAAAGGTTGTTGTACAACTTTGTGAATATACTAAGAGCCAATGAATTTTACTTTAAATGGGTGAACTGTATGGCATGTGAATTATAGATCACTGAAGCCATTATTTTTTCCAGAAGTGAGGTCTACATGCCCCAAATGTTTATTAAACACTCCGGGGCACCACATGCTATGTTAAGCAAAGCCCAAAACCTATCAAGACACTTCTTCCCATCAATCAAAGACAGACAAATACTGCATCATTTCACTTATGTGTGGAATCTAAAAAAATCAGACTCCTAGCAACAGAGAGTAGCAGATTAGTGGTTGCCAGAGGGTGGGGATGGGGGAAATGCAAGCTGCTGGTCAAAGGGTACAAACTTCCAGTTATAAAATGTTCTGGGGGTCTAATGTAGAGCATGGTGACTATAGTTAACAATACTGTACTGTACACTTAGAAGTTGCTAAGACAGTAGATCTTAAAATTTTCTCACCACCACCAAAAAAAACCTGGGGGACCGGCGGGGGGAGGGATAGGGTGATTGGGTTATGGTTATGGGCACTGGGGAGTATATGTGCTATGGTGAATGCTGTGAATTGTGTTAAGACTGATGATTCACAGACCTCTACTCCTAAAGCAAATAATACATTATGTGTTAATAAAAAAAAAAAATTAACAACTATGTGAGGTGATGGATATATTAACTAAGCTTACTGTGATCATTTCATAATATATACATATAACAAATCATTATGTTGCATGCCTTAAGCTTACACAGTGTTGTCAATTATATCTCAATAAAGCTGGGAATTCTTCCCTGTGGTCATAAATAATTTCCTGTTACCCAAAATGTTCCTAACTTGTTTTGTACATTTAGATCTTCAAACCATCTATAATTTATATATAGTAAGTTATAAATTTTTATTCCTAAATAGACAGCCAAATGTTTCAACCCCATTTACTGAATATAAATTATTTTCCCTACTGATTGACAATGTTATTTTTGTTACTAAATTTCCAATAAACATGCAAGTCAGCCCCTAAGTTCTATTACATTCTGCTAATCTATCTGCTTATCTCTAAAGCAATACCAAACTGTTTTAATTACTGCAGCCTTAAGAGAAACTCTGATGTCTGCAGGTGCTCCGTACATGCTGAAAATAATTTTTGACTCTTCTTGGTGTTCTCTTTGATTATAAAGCTCATATATAAATCTGTAAGTTTATTAAAAAAAAAAACCACTAATATTTCTATCAGAGATAATGCTTTACTTTGATCAGGTCTACTGCTAAAATGTCACCTCTAAGTGAGGCCTTCCTTTGACAACTCTAAAAAAGAGTACTCTCCTGGCACTCCCTACTTCCCTTGGTTTTTGTTTTTTCTTTTTCTTTCTTTCTTTTTTACAGGTTGTATTTATTTATTTGACAGACAGAGATCACAAGCAGGCAGAGAGGCAGGCAGAGAGAGAGAGGGAAGCAGGCTCCCCACTGAGCAGAGAGCCCTCTGCGGGGCTTGATCCCTGGACCCTGAGATCATGACCTGAGCCGAAGGCAGAGGCTTAACCCACTGAGCCACACAGGCGCCCCGGTTTTTGTTTTCTTCAGAGCATATCACCATCTGACATACTAGATATCTATTTTTTCTGCTTTCCCATCCCCGCCAGCCAACTTCCCCAACTGATTATAAGGACCATGAAAGTGGGGACTTAATGTGCTCACAGATCTACCCGTTAAGCCAAAGGACATCCAGGATGGCTCTCAAATGTTTACAGAATAAATTACTCTTCAAAAGTGAATATTCCAAACCAAGAATGTAGCATTTCTGCTTATTAAGTTCTGCTTTTGTCTTTCAGTAAAGTTTTGAAGTTTTCTTTACGTGGGTCTTATATTTCTAGTTTTATTCATAGATATTTTATTCTTTGATATTCTTTTGAGCCAACTGATTCTGCTTTACATTTCTATAGAATGCTATGATTTGTGTAATATATCGCTCTTCTATCCAGCCACAGGTATCTGGTTAAGGAAGTTTTCCTTCTTCAACTTATCACACTTGAGAAATGAGCACAAGCTAGCCTTCACCTGCTTCAGGGCTCCAACACACCAACTTCTGATGTCCTTCTGACACCAGGCTGAAATTAGGGTCATTAGAATGAGACCTTGCCTTGCCTTGCCTTAATTTTTTTTGCAGCCAAAGCCACTAAATTTTAAGAGAAGATAACTCTTACCAAAGTATACAGCAGTGTTTTTAAATTGCATGTAGCAACCAATGAGACCATGGCCATCATTTGAAAAGCTAAGCTGAACAATATCAGCACATATCACAGGTAAGTACTGGTTTATGAAAACTCTGGTTATATGTACATGTGTGACGATGAAAAAGTGTATTATGAATCAGTAAAAGAAAAAGAACTGCAAATACAATGATATATGAGATGTACTGAGGAAGAGAAACTTAGGAAGGTGTAGGGAAGGGGGGGGGGCAAGACTGAACAGGAAGGTGAGGAAAAGGAAGGAAGTAATAGCAAAAGAGTTCTGAGAAGTAAGTGTTGGCCAAGCGTGAGTTAATAAAGGCCTCAACTGGGCCATTAAAGCAGACAAGGGAAGAATGAGTTGTAAGGAAAAATTACAGCCTTCCCCCATCTCCCAAAAAATAAGAGGAAACTGAACTACCAGAAAAAAGAAATTATACTTGCTTTTACCCCCTTCATTCAAGGTTAAGTTTTCTGAAACATTAAAATTCAGAGTCTTTGGCTTTAAAGTCCCATTACAAATAGTTCTTACCTTGCTCTCTCTTTCTAATTCACTTCGCAGCCATTCAAAGTCACTGTATCTTCTTCTAACGGTAGATTCCTTCAGCTTGAAAATAGGCAAATTTGTCTGAAATTAAAAAAAAAAAAATCACTCCTAAGTTGAAGCATGGGATAGGGACTTCAAAAACAGAGCTGGGGTGAGGAATCTGTTTGTCAAACTGATAATACGGCAAGCCTGGTTACCTTAAGAAAATCATGAAGTTATTACGATGACATTTTACCTCTAACAAAATAAAACTTGGCTAAACATTAAACAAGTGTATTATTTATGCTGGAGTACAACTTTTAAAAACATATGTCTGCACATATGCTTTAGAAGGTCATTCTGCCTGAGGTCAGTTCCGTAAATATAGGGCATTTTTCCTATTTTGGTGAGCTGTAGAAATGTCAAGTGGAGAGGAGTGGGATAAAACTAGCTCCGATGGCTGTCCAGTTTAGACAGTACTGTACCATACAATGCTCAAAGAGCGGAAGAGACCTTAACTACTTTGACATGATATACAAAATATTTTATTGTGATGACTGGATTAGATGTTTCACAATGAAAGAAATGAATAAAGGATTATGCTTAATGGTCTTCTTAAAAAAATGCGAGAAACTAGCAGGGAAAGAGTGCAAAGTCTGCACTATTACTACTAGTAGGAAATCAGGAGTCATACACATTAGATCAAGTTCATAGATCCACAGCTTTATAGGCTGAGGGCAAGTTTAAGAACTGAAAACATAATGCCCAGAACTCTGAGGTTACGTTGGAATGGAGACTGCTCTTTACAAGACTGCAAGGACCACTTATGTCTACTTCTAAAAGTAATAAGAAAGATTTCTGTTATCTTTTACTGATCCCTAGAAAAAGAGAAAATATACCACCAAACCCACTTTAAAATGGCTCATGATTAAGGGCTATTAGCAGAAGCAGTATACCACCATGACTTTTTTAGCAAGAACAGAATTTAAAGTGCACATAATATCACAAAGTTTATAGGGGACAGAAATGATCTAACATAATTAATGCCATACCATACTGAAAATGCTATTTAATATTATAGACTCATGGGTTATACTTTGTCTCTAATTTGATCTTCGTACTTGTAGAACAGCAAACCGTTTTACAGCTGAAAAGAAAAGTTAAGTGTCACCAGAAGAGACATCAACCATCATGTAAACCTTACTCTTCAGAAAATGTCGATCATCTGTTAAACTTAATGCCACTGATAAATGTCATTCAGCACAAGAAAAGCTTTTTATTCAGGGCCTTAAACCCATTTTGTAGTAAATTTCAGTTTTTTCCAAAGTGTATTAACTTCTCCATGCTGTATACCTTATAGCTCGGAATCTTCTACAGATGCTACTGGGCATAACACTGGATAGGTTTCAAGCGTGAAACCAAATCTCACAGGAGGTTTAAAAGCACTTGGATTTTCTTTCCCAGGTAACCACAACATTTGTTCATTGTATTAATGACTAAGAGCAAAATTGCACCTAACAAGACTCTTATTATACTAAAAGTCAAGCTTATATTTAGAGATGCTGGCTTGCTGTGTACAGAAGGGTACTCTCGTTCCCCACAGGGAATAAAATTAGGTCCCCTGGGGAGCAGGATGATAATTCCCAGAAAGAAAGCACTGGATTATTTCTCTCTAATTTCACCCATTGGCTTTTTAACCAAGTTCACCCTTCCGCATTAAAATATTAAGTCTTTGTAAGTGTCTAAAGATAGAAAGGCTTTTACAGAATTGAGTGTTTTCTGCAGGTGAGATTTTACATTTTGAATTCCCTCCTCTCAAATTACTTTACAAAAGGGATTAGCTGCTCTCTTTATTCAATACGTTAAGATCAAGCTTGTGAAAAGAGTTCCCTGCGAATTTTCATACTTCTGGGTACGGAAGTCCATAAAGTTAATCTCTGAAACAACATATCAAGCTTACAGGTACAATGTTGAGGGAAGAGTGCCAATTCAGCTCATTTTACCTTCCATTTTCCCTTTTGAACTTTTGACACAATCATGATTATATCTGATTCACTTTAATAGAAGGGGAGTGGGAAGGCGAAAAAGTCCGTTCCATTCTATGATTAGCTAGTAATTTTTTAGATTATATATAAAAAAGGTTCACAGTTAAAGAAAATTCTTCTATTTAGTCTGCTCAGCTGGCTATGCTTTCTCTTTACATGAGGACTGCTTTAAAGTTTTGATAAAGTCACATCATGTAATTCTTAATATTATTTACCCATTACATTTGGAGTGGCAAGTTTGCCTGTTAACTTCCTCCTGATCAACACAACTTGATCAAAATAAAAATGAAAAAACGTGGAGGTGTTTTCGTTAAACCACTGTTGATTATAAACTCTTGCTCAGTCACTTTCAATTTATTTAACCCTCATAAAATGTTCCATTTTGTTTTTCTAAATAGAGAAGAGTGAGGGTCATTACCTTTTTTTTTTTTTTTTAACTACAGGTTTAGGAGGATTCAACTATTTTTACAATTTGGGAACATTTATAAAAGGGCTAGTGCTAGGTAAGTTGAGGAAATGTAAAGCCTGAGATGGAGCCCTAACCCTTTGAAGCTTATATTAGGGAGGTTAAAGGATAAGTATACAAAAAATGTATGTGGTTAAAAATACTATACACCATAAACAAAAACAAAGTTGAAAGACCAAGAACAAACTGTAGACAAGTATTTGCAACATAAAACAAAGGGATAATTGTATTAAAATGTAAAGAACTTAGAGACCAATTAAGGAAAAGATGAATTACCTGACAAAACAGGCAGAACACAGACTAAAGGGCCAGTAACATTCGACCCACTTCACTCACACAGGAAATGCTAGTTGAAACAGTAAGGTCCCATTTTCATTCAGACTGTCAGGGAGGACATTTTAATACCTAGTGATGGTGAGGAGACAGACAGATGGACAGAGAAAAATCTGGTTGACTGGTGCAACCTGTAAGGAGGGCATTCTGGTAACACCTATCACTCTTTGAAATGCTCATATCTTAAAAATAAGATGAAAACAGGGAGGCAAACCATAAGAGACTCTTAACTGTAGGAAACAAATTGAGAGAGGGCTCCTGGAGGGGAGAAGGGTTGATGATGCGGTAACTGGGTGACATTAAGGAGGGCACTTGATGGAATGAGCACTGGGTGTTATATGCAAATGATGAAATCATTAAATTCTACCCCTGAAACTAAAAATAATAATAAAATAAAGGCATATATCCTCTAAGCCAACAGTTCCACTAGGAATTAATCCTACAAATATTTCCACATACACAAAAAGATATCAGTATTATATCATAATTATGTATCTCAGTAGTTTACTTAAGCATTGGGCATGTGATAATAAAACAAACAAAATCTAATAAAACTGTTACAAACATAAATGAAACATTATACAGCTTTTACAAACTAAACCTCAGAAAAAGGCTGATCAGAAAGCCTGAGATGTGTTAAAGAGAAGTTTAAGAGCATGTGACTTTTTTTTTTTTTTTTTTTTTTTTGGCGTATGTGACTCTTGATCTCAGGGTAATGAATTCAAGTCCCATGTTGGGGGCAGAGATTACATAAAAAAGTAAAATATTTAAAAATAAGTTTCCTAACAGTACATACAGTATGATACCATTTTATGATACCATTTGTATAATTAAAGTGTAAGGGAATTGATACTGGATTTGGCCAGTATTCTCTTAACACATGGAGTAAGCCACACTGTAGGAAGACCTTGGAAAAAGTTAAATAGTGTGAGCTACATGCTGAGCACACTAAAGCGTAGGTCATGGGAAAACTGAAAAGGTTAAACTATGCCCTGAGTATCTGGCTAAGGTGTGTCTCTGTGAGCATCAGGATTAATAAACATCTCTGAACAGGAAAATAACTCTGAAATAGAAAAACAGAAGAGAGAAATTGCCACGACGTTGAAGCCACAGAACTGGACAGATTAGCTACATGTGTGTGCATGAGAGGCCTAACAACGGGTGCCGTTCCTAAGTTGGTTCCGTTCTCATCACAAGAAAGAAAATTTTTTTGACTATGTATGGTAGGAGATGTTAACTAGATTTACTGTGATCATTTCACAAAGTATGCAAATATGGGATCATTCCTTACACTGTACATCTGAAACTAATGTAATATGTCAATTATTATTATTATTACTATTAGTTTTAGTTTTCTTTAGTTAGGTAAGCTCTCCACCCAACGTGGGGCCCAAACTAACAACTCTGAGACCAAGAGTCACTAACTTTTCTGACTGAGCCAGGCAGGTGCCCCATGTCAATTATATCTTAAACAAACAAACAAACAAACAAAAAAGAACAGCTGTTCTAGCCACTTCTAAGGTTTATCCGGCTTGAAGAAAATGCACAAGAGCCAGACTACTGAGGCAAATTAAAGCAAAAGTTCCTAATAGATTTTACTTTAGATTTCATTTAAAAATGCTTTATAGACTTATCCAGAGAGAAATAAAGTGGTGAATTCTGAAATTAAATTAAATCAGACTCAGGGGCGCCTGGGTGGCTCAGTGGGTTAAGGCCTCTGCCTTCAGCTCAGGTCATGATCCCAGGGTCCTGGGATCGAGCCCCGCATTGGGCTCTCTGCTTGGCAGGGAGCCTGTTTCCTCCTCTCTCTCTCTGCCTGCCTCTCTGCCTACTTGTGATCTCTGTCTGTCAAATAAATAAATAAAATCCTAAAAAAAAAAAAATGTAAATCAGACTTCAATATGGTTAACTTATTTAAATGACTAAAACTCTGAAACTTCCAAAAGGCAACATTTAGTATTCTCTCATCCTGACATTCGTATTTCCCCCGTAGTTGTTCTAAATTGCTCATACTGTGCATAAACTAGAAGCCACTATTTTCTGCCAGCTACTATTATTTTACCTATAAAACCACAGTATTTTATTTGTAGGAACAGTGATCAGAGACACGTAACATCAGAGACATGTAAAATAAAGTCCATCATCAGGCAAGAACCATAAACTAAGCCATAATCTTCATTTATGTGCATAGGTACCTATTACTAGTAAACGCTGAAGGTGAGTTTGAGTAACCTTGGTCTTTTCTTTTTTTTTTAAATTAAATTAAATTTAATTTATTTGACAGAGAGAGAGAGATCACAAGTAGGCAGAGAGGCAGGCAGAGACAGAGAGGGGGAAGCAGGCTCCCCGCTGAGCAGAGAGGCCGATGCAGGGCTCGATCCCAGGACCCTGAGACCATGACGTGAGCCGAAGGCAGAGGCTTAACCCACTGAGCCACCCAGGCACCCAACCTTGGTCTTTTCAATAGCATCCGTGTAACTGTGAAAGTTGTATAACTTGTTTCATTATAAAACTGAAGCAAAGACAGAGGCTCCTACAAACACATCAACTATTCCTATAGCATCTATATAAGAAACCCAGTATTAATAATAATTCGAAGCTATGTCAGGGCTATGGCCCAAACTTTACATTTAAAAAGCAAAGAATTATAA
The DNA here is from genome assembly GCF_010015895.1 of Lontra canadensis. Classification (NCBI taxonomy): domain Eukaryota; kingdom Metazoa; phylum Chordata; class Mammalia; order Carnivora; family Mustelidae; genus Lontra; species Lontra canadensis. The sequence continues at coordinate 24,665,378 of NW_022631008.1, forward strand.
TGATCTGCCTCTTAAAAAGCTAAGCAAGTTGCCAGGAATTCATTAAGTCTGTAGAAACAATTTTATACACTAGGGAATTTGGGTGGCTCAGTTGGTTAAGCATCTGCCTTCAGCTCAGGTCATGATTCCAGGGTCCTGGGATTGAGCCCTGAGTCAGGCTCCCTGCTCTGCAGGGAATCAGCTTCTCCTTCTCCCTCTGCCACTGTTCATGCTCTCTCTCTCTCTCTCTAATAAATAAATAAAATCTAAAAAAACAAAACAAAACAAAACAAAACACCAATTTTATTCACCATTCCAAAATATACCTTTTTAATTATTACAACCCAAATACTAGTTAATGTGTCAGCACTACTTATTGACACTTTTGGGGGGGCACCTGGGTGGCTCAGTTGGTTAAGCATGCGACTCTTGGTTTCGGCTCAGATCAAGACCTCATGGTCATGATATCAAGCCCCCTAGTGGGGCTCAGTGCTGAGTGCAGAGTTTTCTTAAAACTCTCCCTCTGCTCCTCCCCACCACTCTCTCGAAAATAATTAAAATAAATAAATAGACAGAAAGATAGATAAATAAATAAATGGTGCAATGTTAAGAAGTCAGAGAAAAAGAGACAAACCAAAATCTCCACTCTGTATCTTACCACTACTAAAATCAATGACATCAGTAGTTCTTTTTTTTTTTTTTTTTTTTAAGATTTTATTTATTTGAGAGAGAGAGAGAGAGAACATGACCAGGGAAGTGGGGAGACTCCCACTGAGCAGGGAGCCCAATGTGGGGCTCGATCCAGGGACTCCAGGATCATGACCTGAGCAGAAGGCAGACGTTTAACCAACTGAGCCACCCATGTGCCCAGACATCAGTGGTTCCTAAACCCAGTTATGCTTCAGAATTACCTAGGTACCTTGAAACAATTTCTTAAGTGGAAGTATAACATATGAGCAAATAACACTGAGGGTATAGCTTGGTTAAGTTTTCAGATGGTAGCAATCTGGGCAGTCTTTATAATCAAACAAAAACAGTCTTAAGGCCTGCCTCAGAGCAACTAGATCAGTTTCAAGGGGAATGAACCCTTTAAAGATTTTACTTAATTTTTTTTAAAGATTTTATTTATTTTACAGAGAGAGCACATGCGACCACAAGCAGGGTGAGCGGCAGGCAGAGGGACGAGCAGGCTCCCCAGAGAGCAGGGAGTCCAATGCAGGGCTCGATCCCAAGGCCCTGGGATCATGACTGGCCCTGAAGGCAGATGCCTGCCTGCCTGAGCCACCCAGGTGCCCCAAGACTTTTTTTTAAGGCACCCCAAGATTTCAATTATTTTAGAGAAAAAGAGAGAGGGCAAGTTCCAGGAGAGGCAGAGGGGAGGGAGGAGGACAAGCAGACTCCACACTGAGTGCAGAAGCAGGACACAGGGTTTGGTTCCACAACCACAAGGTCATGATCTAAGCTGAAATCAAGAGACCAATGCTGAACTGACTAAGCCACCCAGGCGCCTTGGGAATGAGCCTTTTACAAAGGTTCCCAGATTAATATACAAGGTTAGAAACTATTAATTATAACATGTATGACTGGTTCAAACAATCACCCAACGAGTAGCTAAACCAGTGCTCAGATGGATATCTACAGCTGTAAAGGTCTACATTAAAAAAGATGAAGTAACTCAAATGAATAAACTTCCACCTTAAGAAACTAGAATAAACACAAAACAAGTCGAAGAAAGGAAATAATAAAGATCAGAGTGGAAATCAGAGTGAAAAACAACTGAGTGGAAAACAGAGAATAGAAAAACAGAGAAAAATACAAATGAAAAGCATTCAGGGGCACTTGGGTGGCTCAGTGGCTGAGCATCTGCTTTTGGCTTGGGTCATGATCCCAGGACCCCGGGATCAAGCCCTGCGTTAGGCTCCCTGCTCAGCGGGGAGATGGCTTCTCCCTCTGCCCCTCACCCCACTTCTGTCCACTCTCTCAAATACATAAAATCTTTAAAAAAAAAAAAAAAAGCATTCAATGCTTCAAATAAAGAAATGAAATTTTAATCAAATTTAAGATTTTAGGGTGCCTGGGTGGCTCAGTGGGTTAAAGCTTCTGCCTTCGGCCCAGGTCATGATCCCAGGGTCCTGGGATCGAGCCCCACATCAGGCTCTCTGCTCAGCAGGGAGCCTGCTTCCTCCTCTCTCTCTGCCTGCCTCTCTGCCTACTTGTGATCTCTGTCAAATAAATAAATAAAATCTTAAAAAAAACTTAAGATTTTAATATCTTGTTTTACAAAACTTTATAGTACTCATACTATTCCTTCTGCAGTCAAAGAAAAAGTCAGTAACCCTACTCTTTCTCATTCTGTCAAATCTCACATTTTATACTGAATCTCACATTTATAAAATCTCACATTTTATACTGAATTAATCATTCAGTATAAAAGTACACACTTTATGATATTCTATATTACAACAGTGGTTAAAAGCTCAGTCTCTGTCTAGGTTCAAATTCCAGCATGGTCACTTAGCTGTATGACTTGGGCTAGTTAATCTATTTTTTTTAATTTGCTCTTCTATAAACTAGGGATAACAGTGTGAGAGTATATAAAAATAAATGGTTTAGAAGTTGAACTAGCCCAGATAATTTCTTTTCTACTGCTTGGGAAATCATTCAAGGGATAAATATTTTGAAATAAATTCGATATGTGGTTCTTGAAGGCCATGTTCTTATAACCCTATCTCGTACATCTGTTGTAATGATGAAATGAGGTATTACATATAAACACACTAGAACCATACATAGCACCCAACTGCAAAGTCTAAGTTGCTTTTCTTACATCACCCCTTCTGTATCAGCAAAAAATTCTATTATTATAATACTCTCCTTTACCTTTAACCAACTGCTGTTACTGTTACATTTGCTTTTTTTTTTTTTTAAAGATTTTATTTATTTATTTGACAGACAGAGATCACAAGTAGGCAGAGAAGCAGGCAGAGAGAGAGGAAGGGAAGCAGGCTCCCCGCCAAGCAGAGAGGCTGATGTGGGGCTCGATCCCAGGACCCTGCGATCATAACCTGAGCCGAAGGCAGAGGCTTTAACCCACCGAGCCACCCATGCGCCCCTACATTTGCTTTCTTAATCTTCTGCAGCAGTTATTTCTGAGGAACCATTTGAGAGTAAACTGCAGACATCATAATCCATTACCACTAAGCACTTTGGTGTGCGTTCCCTAAGAACATTCTCTTATTCAACCACAGAACAAGGACCAAATACAGGACATTTACATTGATGTACAGTCCGTATTCAACTTTAACAGTCGTCCTTTAAGACTTTTTAAAAATTGGAATCTAATTAAGAATCAAGCTCTGCCTTGTTGTGTCTTTGATCTTCAATTTAGAACACTCTTCCTGATGTTTTGCCATTCAAGATGCTGACAATTTTAACCACTGAAGGCCAGATATTTGAGATACATTATACATTTGAGTTTGTCTGTTTCCTCTTAACCAGCTGCATGTCCTGCATTTCTGGCAGGAATGTGCCTAATGGCTGGAATGCTGAAATCTGTCTCAGCACATCACATCAGAAAGACATGATGTCAGTTTGTCCTGTTACTGAATCACCTGATTAAGGTTAAGTTAGCCAGATTTCTCCAGTGTAAAGATACCTTTTTTCCTTCTTTACAATAAGTCTTTTTCTTATTCTTGTACTTGCCCTTATAATAAAATTTAGTGCCATTTGGAATTTATCCACCTAAATTTAAAGCTTAAGAATGGTCAGAGCATAAAGTGAATTCTGCTTCTTGGAGAAATTCACATTTTTAGGTGAAGTTATATGCCTGACTTTAACCATAAAGAGATGAGCTTACTGGACTACCAAATAATAGCACCAACATACAGATATGTTAAGGACATTTGGTTCACAATTTGACTTAGTAAAGAGATTGAGAAGAGGATTGATAGTCTATGTGGCTAAAATGAAGCCTTAGGATAATACTTGTACTTGCCTAAGGAGAAATTCAGGGTGATTCTCAAGCTTCTGTGTATCTTGTTTTTTCAATTGCAAGAGGAAAATGTATTTTGCAGAGCACACGAAAAGGTAACGGACTAATTATACAAGACACCTAGTATATTCAGAAAACTCGAAAAGAGTGTAAGACTAAAAACTTGAAGAAAACTATTCAGTATTGTCTTTTATGTTATAATAATACACCAGAAACAAAACCCCGAAGGGATGAAACGTGATGTCTGTATGCCTGTACTGCACGACTGCTATCTAGTGGTGAGCACGGCATAACCTACAGACACGGTCAGTCATTAAGCCGCACACCTGAAACTAACATAACATTGCTGCAATCGCACGCAAATATAAAAAATTTTAAACCCTACCATTTATATAAAAGAGAAACCAGCCATGTCCCAGAAGGTATTACTAATGGCACAGAGTAAAATCGTCAGAAATCCAAACAGATACTACACACTATAGAGCAAAGTTTTGAAACCATGGTACAGACCACTATTTTAGAAAATAAGTGCTCCTTTCACATGTAAGAGGAAAGTGTCACACTGGTCTCCAAAAACCTGCGGCTGACACACTTCCACAGGCTAACCTATTCAAAGTCAGCAGCTCACAGATACCCTATATGTAACCTGATGATCACTGACAGCCAAAGAGAAAACCAAGCCTCAAAATGTGATCACATGACTATAGCTCAACAACAGATAGTAGAAAAATGTTTACTAGGTGTTTCTAGTATTTCTTCAGATAGTGTCATGTATACATTTGAGAAAAGAGACTGGCAACAACATCAAAAGTGTACTCAATAGACCATACTCTATTTAACCAATCCTAAGAGATGTAAATGGATGCCTCACTCCTGCTCTCATTAAACGGCTGCATTTCTCCAAATATCTACATCTAGAGATAAAGGATAAGCTGAGAAGTGCTTAAGCTATTACCTCCCCCGTCAGTACTTTTGATACTTGTTTTACCCCATCTGGAACAGCATGAATAACTGCAGATATGGTTTATAACCTAGATGAACTCTAAATATGGCTGGGGAGAAGTCATTTAAGCGAAGAATAAGCTTTTTAGTCCAGAGAACCTTTGAAATGTAGATTGTCAGTAAGCCAAGGTATTTAGTTTAGTTTCTTTCTTTCAAAAAAAAAAAAAAAAAAAAAAGGACATGGCTTTCCAGTGATACAATTTCCCATTATTTTAAAAGAAGTATCCTTTTTTTTTTAATTGAAGTATAGCTGACATACAGTATGATATTAGTTTCAGGTGTACCACATGAAAGAAGTATTCTTTACAGCATAATATCCAAAACAGTAGAGAAGAAATTATCTAGACTGCTTTAATGCATAAATCAAGTAATTCCATATACTTTTTCTACTTTGACCATATTCTTCATTTGTGAATTGACAACAAGACTCATTTGTGAGCCCATGAAAGGTTTTCGCCTTTAAGGAAACCACAGTAATAATTCTACTGTAAAGAAAAACTGGCTCCTCATAGTTCATGAATGTTTATATCATCCCATACAGGCTTCTGAAAGAAAACTGCTTATTCATAGTCTGTGACCTTTTGTGAACTATTTTAAAAGTGCAAAACTATTTTCTGTATCTTCCTAACTTGCCTCATGGTGAGAACTGTCTCAAGAGTTGTAAACACCCCCCATTCCCACATATCCCAAGTGCCACAACCTACAGAATCTCATTCGCATTAGTCTGAGGTGGAACCCGGACATCGGGGTTTTTAAGCAATTCTAAGGGGCAGCCAGGGTTGAGAATCAATGCCCCAGAACCCCGGCCCTACACCTACTAACTGTGAGACAGGGAAAGGGAGCTAGGGAATCTGCATGATGACCCCGTCATTTCAGTTTAGCCAAGATAATTACAGGCCATGATATTTTACCTCTTCAAGGATAGTGATTTGGAACTAACTCTTATGACACTAACTGGAAATGGGATGCAAAGTCATTGTAGGTAAAACTAAACGGGGAAACCAGCGGAAGAATATTAGTTAAGAACCTACTCAGTAAGTGTATTCTGAACAACTATATACGCAGCATCAGGCACATGCCGACTACAGGGACCTAAATAGGATCTCCCCCTTGAGAGCTATGCACGGCATGAAGCTGGAAGGTGGGAGGGATTAAAGAAGTAGAGTAGAAATAAAACAATTTAAGGGGCACCCGGCTGGCTCAGTCTGTGGAACATGCAACTCTAAATCCTGGGGCTGTGAGTTCATGCCCCAAGCTGGGTGCAGATTACTTAAAAATTAAAAAATCTTAAAAAAAACCCACACCAATATACATATGAAAAACACATTAGGTTAAGTTTGCATGATAGGCTCATAAAAAGTATCCTTACAATTCAAAAAATTAGAACAGTAATACACATTCCTTTCTAGATATTTCATTTTGATACATATCCTTTCAGACTTCTATATATACAACTTCTATTTTTATTAAATATGTTAGGAGAGTCTCATTTGTATCATTAACAGGATTATAGACAGACGCTATCTACATGAGAGGTGGTTCAATACAATGATGAAGCACACAGCTCTGGAATCAGACAATCTGGTTTTAATCCCAGCTCCTGCATTAACCAGCTACCTCACCCTTGGCAAAATGCTATGGAAGAGAGAGTTAGATGAAGCCTTGATACAGATCCAGGGAATTTATATACTTTCCTTAAGACAAACCCCTGAAGGTGAAATTACTGAGCCAAAGGCTATGAATGCTAATGCTTCACAATGGCCTCAAGGGAGGCTACTTCACTAGAATGAGGGGGTCTGGAACTGGAGCAGGTGGTTACTTTGGTTACCTGCAGTAAATCACGCTTTCTGTATCCTTTCCCCTACCGACTCAGCCATGTAACAACCTTTGATAAATGGTACATTACCAAGTATTTGTGAATTGAGGCTTGTCCTCTTGGAGCATCTGTTCACGAAAAGACATTCTCTCTTGGAACCCAGACACTATTCTGTTAGAAGTCCAGCTATTCACATGAAGGAAAACTCAGGACCTGATCAACAGCCCCAGCTGAACTCCCAGTTGGTGCCAGCACCAACCTGCCAGCCAGCCAGCCATATGACTGAATCATCTTGGAAATAAATCCTCCAGCCCCAGTCAAGGTGCTCCGGCAGATATCAAGGAAAACACAGATAAACTGTTCCTTCTAAGACGTGACCAGACGGCTGAATTGTGATAAAGTGAATGTTAGTTGTTTTAAGACACCAACTTTTGGGGTTGTCTATTACATAGTAAAAGATAACTGAATGAGTAACCTGACTTTGGTAGAATTATGCTAAACAAAAAGCACACAGAGAGGACAGTATTTCATATATAAAAACATGGTACTTAGTAAGTGTATAGACTTCTTTATTTTTAACACTTTGCTCTTAACTTTTTTGCTTCCTTACTACCTCCTGACTATGTTCTGAGCAGCTGAGATTCCCAGAAAATCTAAAACAGTTCATTGATTATGGATTATTTAATTATGGAAGTGTTTTTCCATAATTTAAGCAGGTGATAAAATGAACTGAAAATTTTCTACTCTAGACAAAAGCAAGGTCCTAAAATAAGTTGTAATTTAAGTTGCTTTCTCTGCACTAACGTGATAAACCTTTAAGAATAGAGTATGAAATAACTGGCCACCTACATTATAAAAGAATGAAACCGACGTGTTTCTTCAAAGTATGAAATAGTACCTGGGACACAAAAACAAGAGGGTACTTACCGAGTCTTAATTCTTTAAGACCTGAGTAATGCTTCTGTTAATAAAGTCTCTTCTCTTCTTGTGAGAGTGACTAGCGATAATAAGACCACCAGACAACGACATTAAATACTATATCCATGAGACTGGCAGCAGTGTCATTACAATACTTCATTCCTTCCATAAAGCCCCACAAAGAGTGATTACCGTTCTTATAACCCAAAAGTACTCAAATCACTAACACAAAATCCTTTTACTAGACACAGTAAGTAACTCTCTTAAGAACCCCCATAATAAACCACTGGAAAAAGCACAGGTCACAAGTTACAACCTGTCATCAAAGATTTCAATCATTAATAATTAAGTCAGTAATATTAAAAAAATTTCTTGCCAGCAGACTGTCTTTAACTATTAAGTGTTTGCGGTAGGGCTGCAGAGCAAGGTATTCTGGGTTCTGTCCCTCATAATTTAAGTTCATTTCTGAGTACTTAGTCTAGCCTCTTTTCTCCTCATACTTTCCCTCCCTTACCCTCTCCTCTGAGTTGTAAAGTTTCTAAGAAAAGGAAATCATTCCAGATCCTTCACCTCTAGCCCCCAAACTATCTGGAAGTGTGGGAAATATATTTTAAGTCATGACACTTATAAATATTAATTATGAATCTCATAAGCCACTGATGTTACTTAGAATGCTAAGAACCATACAGAATAAAAGTATTAACTGGGAATCCACCACAAACACTGGCTAAATATATGGACATGGTCCCTGATTGGCAGACTTTATACAGACAAGGATAGGTAAGGTTAAGGAGAGGGAAATTAAGGATACTAGAATACAATGGGGCAAATTTCTGTAAGATGGTACCCAATCTGGGGAGTGCGTTATTGTAACACAGACATGTATATACAACCTTTTAAGCTTAGAGGCTTTAAGGCTCATTAAAATTTTTTCTGAGGCTCCTGGGTGGCTCAGTAGGTTGAGACTTCACCTCTTGGTTTCTGCTCAGGTCCTAATCTCAGGGTGCTGGGATCAAGCCCTGCATCAGGCTCTGTGCTCAGTGGGGAGTCTGCTTCTCTTCCTCTGCCCTTCCTCAGCTCTCTCTCTCAGATAAATAAGTAAATCTTTAAAAAAAAAAAATTACTTTTGGGGCACCCGGGTGGCTCAGTCATTAAGCCATTAAGCCTTCGGCTCAGGTCATGATCCCAGGGTCCTCAGATCGAGCTCTGCATTGGAATCCCTGCCCAGCGGGAAGCCTGTTTCTCCTTCTCCTACTCCCCCTGTTTGTGTTCCCTCTCTTGCTGTGTCTGTCTCTATCAAATAAATCAATAAACTTAAAAAAAAAAAAAAGGTTACCTTCCTTCTCTGAGTTGCATCATCTTTAAAATGAAGACACTGTCATTTACCTCAGTAATTAAAGAGGAACTTTTATTACTTCAAACATATTATCACTTATCGGATATTGAGTGTAGGACAAGTATCATGCCACATTTTTTCAAAATTTTTACATAAATTCTAGTTAGGTAACATACAGTCCAATATTGGTTTCAGGAGCAGATCAGTGATTCATCGTTTACATAGAACACCTACTGCTCATCATAACAAGTGCCCTCCTTAATGCCCATCGCCTTTTAGCCCACCCCCCTCCTACCTCCCTCCATCAACCCTCAGTTTGTTCTCTACCTTTAGAGTATCTATGGTTTCCTTCTCTCTTTAATGGTCCCCCTTCCCGTATGTTCATCTGTTTTGTTTTTTAAATTCTACGTATGAGTGAAATCACACAGTATGTCTTTTTCTGACTTATTTTGCTTAGCATAATACATTCCTGCTCCATCCATGTAACTGCAAATGGTGAGAGTCCATTCTTTTTGATGGCTAAGTAATATTCCATTGTATGTGTATGTATGTATACGTGTGTGTTTGTATACCACTTCTTTATCCATTTATCAGTCTATGGATATTTGGGCTCTCTCCATAGTTTAGCTATTATAGATAACGCTGCTATAAACATTGGGGTACACGTACCCCTTCAAATCAGTATTTTTGTATCCTTTGCATAAATACCTAGTAATGCAATTACTAGATCGTAGTTTCTATTTTTAACTTTTGAGGAACCTCCATACTATTCTCCAGAATGGCTGCACCAGTTTGCTTTCTCACCCAACAGTGCAAGAGGGTTCCCCTTTCTTCGCATCTTTGCCAGCACCTGCTGTTTCCTGTGTTGTTAATTTTAGCCATTCTGACAGGTGTGAGGTGGTATCTCAATGTGGTTTGGATTTGTACTTCCCTGATGATGAATGATGTTTAGCATTTTTTCACATGTTTGTTGGCCATCAGGATGTCTTCTTTGGAAAAAAGTGTCTACTCATGTCTTCTGCCCATTTCTTAACTGGATTATTTGGGTCTTTTGGGGTTTTGAGTTTGGTAAGTTCTTTATATATTTTGGATACTAAAGATATGTCATTTGCAAATATCTTCTCCCATTCTGTAGGCTAGCTTTTATTTTTTTAAATTTTTTATTTTTTTAAAGATTTTATTTATTTATTTGACAGAGAGAGAGAGAAATCACAAGTGGGCAGAGAGGCAGGCAGAGAGGAAGGGAAGCAGGCTCCCTGCTAAGCAGAGAGCCCGATGCGGGGCTTGATCCCAGAACCCTGGGATCATGACCTGAGCCGAAGGCAGAGGCTTTAACCCACTGAGCCACCCAGGCGCCCCTTTTTATTTTATTTTTTTTTAAGATTTTATTTATTTGACAGACAGAGATCACAAGTAGGAAGAGAGGCAGGCAGAGAGAGAGGGGGAAGCAGGCTTCCTGCTGAACAGAAAGCCCGATGTGGGGCTCGATCCCAGAACTCTGGGATCATGACCTGAGCCGAAGGCAGAGGTTTTAACCCACTGAGCCACCCAGATGCCCCGTAGCTTTTAGTTTTGGTTGATTCCTTCACTGTGCAAAAGCTGTCTATCTTGATGAAGTCCCAATAGTTCATTTTTGCTTTTGTTTCTCTTGCCTCCAGAGATGTGCCTAGTAAGAAGTTGCTATGGCCATCAGAAGTTGCTGCCTGTGTTCTCCACAATTTGGATGGTTTCCTATCTCATATTTAGGTCTTTCATCTATTTTGAATTTATTTTAACGTAAGAAAGTGGGTCTAGTTTCATTCTTCTGTATATTGCTGTTCAGTTTTCCTAACAGCATATGTTTAAGGAATTGCCTTTTTCCACTGGATATTCTATCTTTTGTCGAAGATTAGTTGACCATATAGCTGTGGGTTCATTTCTGGGTTTTCTATTCTGTTCCACTAATCCACATGCCTGTTTTTGTGTCAGTACCATACTATTTTGATGATGACAGCTCTGTAACACAGCTTAAAGTCCAGAATCATGATGCCTCCAGTTTTGTTTTTTCTTTTTCAGGACTGCTTTGGCTGTTAGTCTTCCACAGTTTCATACAAATTTTTCCATACAAACTGTTCCAGCTCTGTGAAGAATGCTGGTGGTATTTTGACAAGTATTGCATTTAATGTGTAGACTGCTTTGGGCAGTATAGCCACATGTCGCATTTTATCCTCTGAAGTTTCATTTTATGGCTGAAGAAACTCAAAAAGCAGAGTGAGGTAACTTGCTTAGGGTCATATGCATACAAATAGGCAGGGAGAGAGAGAGAGTGGTTTTTTTTTTTTTCAAGTTCAAAGTTCATGATCCTAAGGCATACTATGGTTACAGTACCTGATCCAAAGCAGATGTTATATAAAGCTTTAAAAACCCCACTAAGCACTTAATATCTAAACAACTACTATGTGCAAGAAGCTAAGTAGTATTTGATCAAGAGGCCTTTAAAAACATTTAAACATTGCACAAAGAGTGCTCCTGAGCAGATAGAAATTAACATTAAAAGCATAATAATATTAGTAAGACTTCTTCAATACATAAAACCTCAAAAAAAGATAGAATGCAAAACAGTAAGGGTGGGAGCTGCTGGAATGGTGAAGAGCTAAGTAAAACATCTCCGACTCCCTCGCCCCAAATCAATGATAAAACCAGACAAACATGTCAAAAACAACCATATCAGGATTCTGAAAATTGGCTGAAGACATATAACAAATCGAAAAGCATCTATTCAAGAAAAAAACAGTGAACCTCAGATAAGAGTGGAAGTCTGTGGTGTTTTAACCACCACCCACCAGCTCCGTCACTGGTAGTTTCACCAGTGTGGGACAAAACCAGCATCATCATTGCTAGACGGGGATAAGTGATTAAGAGAAAAATGCAGAAAAGTTCCATATGCAGGGGGTATTGTTGAGAACAATAATGATCTTGGTTGCAAACCATGGAGAAGGCCAAAACTGCAGCAAGCCAATGGTTCCAAGACTGACTAGGGCAAGAAACAAATGGGTACACCTGACAGAAACTCAGCAGAGATGTCCTGAGAATGGCACAACCACGATGGGCCTTAGTAAGTTATCCCTGGTGGTCTGAGAGGCTGTGTGCCTGCACAAAGCTGCTGCATGCAGGCCTAGGAAAGACTGGCAAGGACCCTACTCATCTATGTATCCCTGGCTGTAAGGTCTTTCACAGATACGGAAGAGTCACGGACGTGAGAAGACTTGGCACAAACCAGAAGCTGGAATTTGTAAATTGCTTATGCTTTGAATTCATTCCCAACCTACAAATAAATTCACTGTCAAAGGGCAGAGGCCTTAATGGCTCAACATGCTTATGTAGAACCTCCGACTCAGTCACTGGCTAACCACACTAAGCTATGCTAATCCAAGAGTGACCCTTAGGAAACTAGGCTTAAGAAACAAGAACTGGGGGGAAAAAATCAGAGATATTGGCAATAGCACACCACAGACTTTGTGCAGGCAGGTCCTTAAAAAATATATAGAAACAGACCCTGTCCTGTGTGGGAGAGGCAAAAGGTGACAGAATTCATGAGTCTCTAAAATATATTATCTAAGGGGTGCCTGGGTGGTTCAGTTGGTTAAGTGTCTGACTTCTGCTTGGGTGATGATCTTAGGGTCCCAGGACTGAGCCCCATGTTGGGCTCTGTGCTCAGAGGGGAGTCTGCTGCTTCTTCTTCCTCTGCCCCTCCCCCTGTTCGTGCTTGCTCATGCTCACAAATATTTAAAAATAAAAAAAAAAAATAGTCTAAAATGTTCAAACAAAATAAAAGGTTCAGCTTAACAAAAAAGTATTATGAAACATGCAAAGAAACAGGAGCGTGCATTCTACATTCAGGGAAAAAATTGTTTTCAATAGAAACTATCTCTGAAGAGGCTCAGCTGTTGGACTTAGCTGACAAGGATTCCAAGGCTTTCAAAGCTATCATGATAAATATGCTCAAATAACTAAAAGAAATCATGCTTAAAGGATTCAAGGAAAAGTATGTTGACAATGACTCAAGGAACAGAGCACCTCAACAAAAAAAGATTATAAAGAAGACCCAAGTTGGGGTGCCTGGGTGGCTCAGGGGGTTAAGCCTCTGCCTTCAGCTCGGATCATGATCTCAGGGTCCTGGGATCGAGCCCCACATCAGGCTCTCTTGCTCAGCAGGGAGCCTGCTTCCCCTTCTCTCTCTGCCTGCCTCTCTGCCTACTTGTGCTCTCTCTCTCTGTGTCAAATAAATAAATAAAATCTTAAAAAAAAAAAAAAAAAAAAAGAAGACCCAAGTTGGAATTCTGAAGTTGAAAGTGTAATAACTGGGGCACCCGGCTGGTTCAGTCAGTGGAGCACGCAACTTTCTCATCCTCAGGATTGTGAGTACAAGTCCCAGTCTGGGTGTGGAGATTATTTAAAAGTAAAATCTTAAAAATAAAAAAAGAGAGAAAAGTGACAACTGAAATGAAAAATTCACTGGAGGGGCTCAACAGATTTGAGCTGGCAGACAAGAGAAATCAGCAAATGACAGATCAATAGAAATTGTTCATTCTGAAGAACAAAAAAAATAGAACAGAGCCTTAGAAACCTGTGAGAGTCTGTCACAGATACCAACACACAAGTAATGAGAGTCTGACAATAAAAGGAAAAAATAAATAAATAATGACTGAAGACTTCCCAAATTTGACTAAAATCTTTATACATCACATTCAAGAAGCTCCATGAATTCCAAGCAGGAGAAACATAAACACATCCATACCTACACACATCATGGTGAAACTATTAAAAGCCAAAGACAACTAGAAATCTTAAAAATGGCAACCAGAAAAATGACTCATCATAGATAGGGAGACACACAAGATTAATAGCTGACTTCTCCCCTTAAATACAAACTAGGAAGCATTGGAATATCCATAAAGCTGAAAGAAAAATACAACAAAGTCTATAAATTCAGTGATAGACAGCAATCTGACATGCACCTGTCCCAATTCCCACCCCTCCCATATGAGTGGTACACACCTCCCATGAGCGTGTGGGTGAGACCCACAAATATGATGGATGTCACTTTCATGATTAAGTTACACTGTATGGCAAAGATGAAGCACTTTTGCAGATAAAGTCCCTAATCCATCTTTGCGTTCCTCGAGAGTTTTTTAACTCGACTTGACTTAATCAGGTGAGCCAATTAAAAAGAGAACTTCGGTTCCCCTGAAATCAAGATTTTTTCCCACTGGCCTTGAAGAGGAAGGCCACTATAAATTTTATAGCTACAAGAAAATGAATTCTCCCAACAACCATGTAAGCATGGAAAGAATCCCAGGCCTCACATGAGACCACAACCCAGATCAAACCTTGACTGTAGATCTTAAGACCTGAGCAAATGGCACAGCTAAGCCAAGCCCAGATTTCTGACTTACAGAAACAGTGAGGTAGTACTTTAAGGTGCTACATTTACAATAATTTTTTATGCACTAATAGAAAACTAATATATCCAGCGAAGCTATCCTTCAAAAATAAAGAGAAGGGGTACCTTGGGCTCAGTCGTGAAGCGTCCAACTCTTGATCTCAGCTCAGGTCTTGATCTCAGGGTTGTGAGTTCAAGCCCCACACTGGGCTCCAGACTGGGCATGAAGCCTACTTAATACATACATACATACGAAATAAACTGTTCCCAGAGGAACAGAGACTGCAAGAATTTATAATAAGATCTGCCTTATAAGAAACACTAAAGAAAGCCCTTCAGGGGTGCCTGGATGGCTCAGTCGGTTAAGCAACTACCTTCGGCTCAGGTCATGATCCCAGGATCCTGGGATCAAGCCCCATGTCAGGTTCCCCGCTCAGCCTGCTTCTCCCTCTCCTTCCTGCTTGTGCTGTCTCTCACTATCTCTTTCTCTCTCAAATAAATATCTTTAAGAAAAAAAAGAAAAAAAGAAAAAAAAAAAAAAAGCCCTTCAGGCTCAAAAGAAATGACAACAGATGGTTAATGGGATCCACATGAAGAAATAAGAGCAGTAGTAAAGGTAATTACACAGTAAATGTATAAATGTGTTTTTCTCTTCTCTTAGATCATTAAAAAGACAACTGCATAAAACAATTATAAACCTCTACTGTTACCCTAGTACTATGTCAAGATATAATACACATGACAATATAAAACAAAGGAAGGGGGAGGAACTGGCTATATTTGGAGCAAAGTTTCTATATTTTACTGGAATTAAGTTAGCATTAAAGTGAATCACACTGTGATTGTAAATTTCTAGCTCAAACACTAGTAATTTAAAGAAGAATTTTAAAAGGCCTTAGGAATTAAAATGGTATATTAAAAATATCTATTTAATTCAAAAAAAGCAGTAAAGGAGGAATAGAAAAACAATGAGATATAATAAGTATTAAGAAGTACACTTGTGGGGCACCTGGGTGGCTCAGTTGGTTAAGCATATGACTCTTGATTTTGGCTCAGGTGATGATCTCAGGGTTCTAAGACCTGTTCCTGCGCTGGGCATGGAGCCTATCTGAGATTCTCTCTCACCTTGCCCTCTGCCCCTCCCACCCAGCTCATGCTTTCTCTCAAAAAAATAAATAAATAAATAAATAAATAAATAAAAAGGGGCACCTGGGCAGCACAGTCAGCTAAAAGTCTGACTTGCTTTTGGCTCAGGTCTTGATTTCAACGTTGTGAGATCAAACCCTGTGTGTTGGGTTCTGCACTCTGCACAGAGTCTGCTTGAGATTCTCTCTCCCTCTTCCTATGCCCCTTCCACTTGTGCGTGCTCTCTAAGATAAGTAGTAAAATAAGTAAATCTTAAAAATAAATAAATTAAATTAAATAAAAAAGAAGTGCACTTGTGATGAGCAGTGGGTGATGTATTGCTGGATCACAGTATTGCACACCTAAAACTAACATTAACATGGTATACATTAACTAACCAGAATTAAAATAAAAGCTTTAAAAAAGAAAAAAGTATCAAATGGCAGAAATAAACCCATCACTCCAATAATTCCATTAAACATATAACTATTAAACATTTCAATCAAAAGACAGAGATTGTCAGTCTGGATTTAAAAAAAAAGATTACCATTATATCCTGTCCATGAGAGTCACATTTAACATTCAAAAACAAATACAGGTTAAAAGCGAAGGATGGAAAATGATATAGCCTACAAATAATCACAAAAAAGCTTGAGTGACTATATTAATAACAAATAAAATAAACTTTAAAAATTTTTAAAAATATTGGGGCGCCTGGGTGGCTCAGTGGGTTAAGCTGCTGCCTTCGGCTTGGGTCATGATCTCAGGGTCCTGGGATCGAGTCCCACATTGGGCTCTCTGCTTGGCAGGGAGCCTGCTTCCCCCTCTCTCTCTCTCTCTCTCTGCCTGCCTCTCTGCCTACTTGTGGTCTCTCTCTCTCAAATAAATAAATTTAAAAAAAATCTAAAAAAAATTTTTTTTAAAAATATTTTATTTATTTTTAGAGAGCGAGAGAGGGCCTGTGAGAGTAGGGGGAGGAGCAGGGGCAGCGGTGGGGATGGGGGGTGGGAGAGTGCAGAGAATAGGGAGCCAGAGAGAGAACTGAAGCAGACTCTGTGCTGACCATAGAACACGACCTGGCGATCATGACTTGAGCTGAAACCAAGAGACAGTTGCTTAACCAAGTGAGCCACCCTGGCACCTCTAAAATAGACTTTAAGCCAAGATAAATGGGTAAGGACAGAGATTCTTGTTAAAAGGTCATGAAGAGGAGTGCCTAGGTGGCTCAGTGGGTTAAGGCCTCTGCCTTCAGCTCAGGCCATGATCTCAGGGTCCTGGGATTGAGGCCCGAGCCCCACACTGGCTCTCTGCTCAGCAGGGAGCCTGCTTCCCCCTCTTTCTCTGCCTGCCTGCCTTTCTGCCTTCATGTGATCTCTGTCAAATAAGTAAATAAAATCTTTAAAAAAAAGGGGTGGGGGGCGCCTGGGTGGCTCAGTGGGTTAAAGCCTCTGCCTTCGGCTCGGGTCATGATCCCAGAGTCCTGGGATCGAGCCCCGCGTCGGGCTCTCTGCTCGGTGGGGAGTCTGCTTCCCCCCTCTCTCTCTGCCTGCTTCTCTGCCTACTTGTGATTTCTGTCTGTCAAATAAATAAATAAAAATCTTAAAAAAAGGGGGGGGTGTCATGAAAAACTGCTTTCCTTCCCTGCTTTGGTAACTTCAAAGAAAACATTACATTAACTTATACAACTGCTCCTCCTCCATTATTTGTTTCCATTTTTTTAAGAAGATTTCTTTCTTTATTTATTTGATAGAGAGGGAGACAGCAAGAGCAGGAAACAAGCAGGGCGAGTGGGAGAGGGAGAAGCAGGCTCCCCACCAGGCAGGGAGCCTGATGTAGGGCTTGATCTCAGGACCCTGGGATCATGACCTGAGCTGAAGGCCAGACACTTAATGACCGAGCCACCCAGGCGCCCGTTTTCATGTTTTATTTTTATGTGATAAAACACACATAAAATTTACCATTATATGTCACAGAGTATACATTTTTAAATGTACAGAATTCTGAACCATTAAGTACATTCACACTGTTGTACAACCATCACTACCATCCACTGTCACATTTAAATAATATACTCTGCAATAGTATAAGAGATTCTATGTAGTTTTTATTTTTCCTTAAGAACATTTCAATGATATATTAGAGAGTTTGGGAGAAAAAATACAAGTCTGGTCATGTAGGTCAGAAAACCAATCCTTTACTAAAATCAGTACCTTCTTTTCTCTTTTTTTAAAGTAATCTCTACACTCAACGTGGGGCTCAAACTAACAATCCTGAAATCAAGAGTCACATGCTCTAGCGACTGAGCCAGTCCGGTGCCTTCTTCTCTTTTTTGATAATGCAATAGAAAGCTAAAGCCAACTCAGTAATTAAATAATAGCAACAGCTAATATTAAATGAGATAGGAACCCTGAGGAACACTGAGATCAAGACCTGAGCTGAGATCAAGAGTTAGACGCTTAATTGGGCCACTCAGGCGTCCCAAATGAGATTTATCAAAGTGCGTTATAATCGGAATTTAATGTCCTCTGCTGAGTTGCTTTTCATTTGCCTACAGGAGAATTTAGTCGTTAACATTTAATCTAGCAGATTTTCCTGAGGCCTTTATTAAGAACCCTTGAGGAAGTGGGGCAGGAAGGGATTTGGGGAAGCATTTCCTCTTCTACTGGCCACAGCAAGACCTGTAAGAGATCCAACTTCTGTGGAGAACAGGAAATTACTTCAGGGGCCTGAGCTAAATACCACCGGAAGGCCCAGTGCTCTCAACAGACCTGAAGGCAACTGTAATTGAAACCTATTGAAACCACACATATTTTACACGTACCTGTACAACACTGAAGAGAAGTAAGATTCTATACACTCTGAAAGGCACCATTTACTCTTATCCCAGTTCTCTTTGGTTAAGCTACAGTTTAACTATAGTTTCCAAACTTGTGCTCAATTTCCTAATGCATTAAAATTATCCTATAAAGAAAGAAAGTCTCTAACCTTTGACTGGATTAAGAAATTTTCTCTATCTTAATCAGCAGAGAACAGGGTGTGTGTGTCAGCGCATGCTGGGGAGTTTCGCCCAAGGGTAACAGTGAACAGACTGTGAGTGACCAATGACTGGAAACAACAGAGAGATGGGGCAAAAAGGTTACAGAAACTCAAAGGAAAAAGCTCTGATACAATGGTCCCTTTATATATGACACATACTGTATATTCAAGCCCAATTATCACTTGTAATGAACTAAAGACAAGTCAAACAAGTCAACTTTAATCCCAAGGAAATAGATGTCTGGTAGCTTCTATCTAACACCTCAATTTAAATAGCCTCTTATGACTAATGGCTACTGTATTAGAACAGTTTTAGACAAAGGCCTATCAAATGTTCTAGAGAAAAGCAAACCAAAGAACATATACTTTCTAAATAACCCACTGAATAGTATTCATAACTAATAGCCTACTCCAACCTATAAATACTTTAATTTTATGAATGTGTTACCAGATTTTATAGTTAAAATCCTTCTTCTACAATGCTTCCTTAGCTTTGACATTCTTGAACTTTTTTCATATAGAAATTCTGGGTGCCTTACGTATTTGATACATATAGTTTATATACCTCATAGCCTTTTAAGGTTGGATTCTTAAAATCTATCCTGTCATAAATGGATCTGGATATTTTAAAAGAACAGCCAGTTCCTGCTCATTATAAATAAGTGCCTGAGGCTAACGTGCTGGTTTCTTTCCAAAATAGAAATCCAAGGGGAAAAAAAAAATGTAACATCAGAAGAAATTGTGTAGTTATACATTTATTGCCTGAAATACTTAAATGTTAGACTTTGAGACCTAGAATCACAAGATGCAGAACTCAGAAGTATTTTTCTCCCAATGTGTGCTATGAATATAAGATACTATTGCTTCCAAGAACTTGCCTAGAATTATGGAGGGTCAAAGGCCCAATAATAAAGAATTATACCTTTTCTAAGCTAAATTTTAACCAAGAGCCAATAATCCACAGTATTCATCACAAAGTATACATAATTTTACATCTGTCTAGTCTCAGAAGTTGCCCCCTCTCATATAAGAGCACCAGATAACAGCAAGGATAAACAACCCTATTAAAGATTATACGGTTCTTTCTCTTATACCCAGTTTTTTAAAAAGATTTTATTTATTTTAGAGAGAGAGAGCAAGCAAGAGCAGAAGAGCATGGGGGAGGAAAAGCAGACTCCCCACTGAGCAGGGAGCCAGATATGGAGCTCAATCCCAGGACCTTGGGATCATGACTTGAGCCAAAGGCAGACATTCAACCACCTGATCCACTCAGGTGCCCGGGAAATGACTTTTAGTAAAAGGGTACAGTCATTCTTATTAATTTCCTATTGCTGCTGTAACAAATTATCACAAACTTAGTAGCTTAAAACACAAATTTATTGCCTTAAGTTGTGGAAGTCTTCCAATAAATCTACAAAAACAGGGAAGCCCACAGCTTGCTCACTCCTGCTCTAGATCTATTAGTGTCTTTTTTTTTAAATCTATTAGTGTCTTAATAATGTTCTCAGTGGGGTGCCTGGCTCAGTAGGTTGGGCTTCTGAATCCTGATTTCAGCTCAGGTCATGATCTCAGGGCAGGGCAGCGAGATCAAGCCCCAGGTCCAGCTCCACACTCAGTAGGGAGTTGGCTTTGTGTCTTTCTCTCTCTCCCTCTGCCCTTTCCCCTGCTCCTTGCTCTCTCTCTTTCCAAATAAATAAATAAATCTTAAAAAAAAAAAAAGTTCTCAGGTTACACAATATGGGAGGCATCTCTGGCTATAAATACATTTATTTAAGATTTTATTTATTTAAGAGAAAGAGAGAGAGTATATGTGCACACTCACACAAGTGAAAGCTTAAGGGAGAGAGGGAGAAAATCTCCAGCAGACTCTGCACTGAGCACAGAGCCAGACACAGAGCTCTATCCCACAACCCTGAGGTCATGACCTAAGCTGAAACCAAGGGTCAGATGCTCAATGAACTGAGCTACCCAGGCACCCCTGGGTATAAACTTAAATAAAGGCCTGACAATACATAATACATGTCTAGCCAACAAGACTTTTATCTACTTCTGTTTCCACTTCAAGATAACGAATAATGTCAAGGCAAAAGAGGAGTGAGATGCAAAGAAATGGATGTAAGGAGAGGAGATTTGAGACTCCTCTCCTCCTCTGTATGGATCAAAATTCCCAAATTTACTATCCCACAAGGCAGGAGTGGGAAAAAAACAGAAAGCAAACAATCTATAGGTGGCAAGTGTGGAAATAATTTAAGGAAATCCAAGCAAACAGAGATGTTACATCAGTGATAAAATCAAAGTCTAGAGCACAAAGAATTAGGAAGTGCCCGTTCCGATACTGCTAGACACAAAATAATTTTATGAAAATTATTTCAAGTCTTCTATGATTTTCTGGTAAGAGACAATGATCTCACTTACTCTGGTATCTCAAATTATATACTCTATCATTCAATACCATCAATTAAAATGCTGGTCCCAAGTAAAACTGCCTCCATAGTTTTAAACAGCCATGGAAGGAGGAAAAAAAAAAGATTAATCATGTATTTTCAACACCTCTAATCCAACCCCAATCCCATGGTATACCTCTATCAGATATGCCATGTCTTAACAATAGTCTTTCTCAACTTATCGAAATTAATTCTCAGGAAGAAATCAAAACTCATTCACATTTAAGATTGTCACAACTGGGGCACCTGGGTAGCTCAGTTGGTTAAGCATTTGCGTTTGGCTCAGGTTGGGGTTCTGGGATCCCTGGCTCCCTGCTCAGTGCGGAGTCCGCTTCTCCCTCTCCCACTGGCCCTCCCACTCATGCTAATAAAATAAACAAAAAATCTTTAAAAAAAAAGATTGTCAGAACTAATGAGAACTCAATTTTATTTCTTACCCACCTTCCTCTAAACTTTGAAATCAGACATCAGCAAAAAAATAAAGAATTAAGAGAGATGATCAGAATGTTGCTAAAGCCACACCCTAGAAGGGCTGATCCCAATCCTTCTTTATTGTGCTAAAGCAAAGAAAGAACAGTGTCTGTTCTTCCTTTCTTCACATGGCTGAAGATGTGACTAAATTCCCAGCTTCTTTTTGAGGAAAAGGGCAATGGGGCAGGAATACATTTTCCCCTTGGCTAGAAGACGGACGTGATGCTGGGAGCTGACAGTCAAGCCAGGGTAACAGCCCAAGATTGCCTCTGAAACCTGTCATGTGAAAAAATAAAGACTCTACTGTTGAAGACTCTGTGAGAACAGCCCAAACTGTATCCTGATACCACCTTTCTTGAAAGTTACATCATATGTCACATTTTACTACCATGTCAAAATTCCTAGGTTCTAAATATTTCTTTAAGGATGTAAAACTCTGGTTGAACGCGTTAGGTCATTAACTATGAAATCAGTAAACAGCCACACTGAGATTATAGTGTTGCTTTTCTTGGACACCATCTCTCTTATCTGATGTTCAAAAAACTGCTGGCTCTGCTTACATGAAAGCAGCACAATATGGTAAATCATCTAAGTACATAAAAACAACAGTTCAAACTTTTTTTTTTTCTTTTTTGGTAAGCATGATTATGAAGGTGAAGACAGGAAAATTTCCATTGCAAAGAATCACCAAGACTGCTGAAAGTTAAACTTTTCCACTTTAAAGGTACAGTGTGGCAATACTAACAAAATATAAGAATTTCTTTCTTGGGACACATGGGTGGCTGAGTCAGCTAAGTATCCAACTTTAGATTTCAGCTCAGGTCATGATCTCAGGGTTGTGAGATGAGCCCCACACTGGGCTCCGCCCTGGGTATGGAGACTGCTTAATTAAGATTCTCTCTCTCCCAGGACACCTGGGTGGCTCAATCGGTTAAGCATCTGCCTTCGGCTTGGATCATGGTCCCACAGTCCTGAGATCAAGTCCCACATCAAGCTCCTTGCTTGGCAAGGACCCTGGCTCTCCCCCTACTGTGCTCTCTTACAAGTAAGTACACAAATTCTTTAAAACAAAACAAAACAAAACAAAAGATTGTCTCTCTGCCTCCCCACCTGGGCTCATGTGCACACTCAAAATAATAATAATAATAATTTCTTTCTTAGATGGATATATATATTTTCCTAACTCCTGGCTTACCTCCCTGATTCTTACATGGGGACACAGTACAAGTGGCAAAAACAACTGTCTTGGCTGAATACACCCATGGCCTCCCCTCATTCTGAAAAAGCTAAGCTATACAGGTTGTTACACTTTCAGCTAGTATCTAAATTACCTCCCCTCCAAAACCAGTTTTCTATCTTTGGCAAATGTCATTGGTTTTCCTCTCCACTCTCAGATCTCTAATCTGCTTTTTTGTTCTGGTTGGCTGATTTGTTTCTATTTATTTACTTAGAATTTGCCTTTCTAAATCACATCTAACTACCAACCACTGTGGTTCCATATATTTTTTTCATACTTCTCAGAGACAGAGAGCATGGTGCAACCAGGAATGACCCTTCCTGTGTATCAGTAAAGTGTCCTTGCTAGGGTGCTTTTTTTTTTTTTTAAGATTTTATTTATTTATTTGACAAAGAGAGACAGAGTGGAAGGGAGAGAGCAAGAGCCAGGCAGAGAGGCAGAGGGAGAGGGAGAAGCAGACTCCTCTCGGGGCAGGGAGCCCGACACAGGGCTCAATCCCAGGAACCCTGGGATCATGACCTGAGCCGAAGGCAGAAGCTTAACCCACTGAGCCACCCAGGTACCTCAGGAAATGACAGTTTAAGAAGCACTCTAGCTGGGCTTCCTGTTCAGCGAGGAGTATGCTTCTCCCTCTTTCTCTCCCCCTGGCTCATGCTCTCTCCATCATTCATTCTCCCAAGATAAAATAAATAAAATCATAAAAATAAAGAAACTACCATTTCCCAAATCCCACTTCTGCCCAATGAAAGAAGACAATGGTTTCAAAAGCTCCCCAGGAGAATGTTCAATAGAGGCTCTGAAGGTCAGAAAATGTAGATCAAATCGCAGTTTTGCCATTTAATACCCATGACTTTGGGCAAGTTACTTAACCTTCCTAAACGTCATTATTCATAATGTCCACTACATGGAAGTGCAGTGCCAGGTGTTAAATAAGGGTGATTATGACAGTCCCTGTCCTCTAGGAGCTTATAGTGGAAGATACAAGAACTAAAGGAAGCCACAAATAAGCAAATAAATTTAATCCTCATAGGGCTACAAGGCTATACAGGAAGGAAATCCAATCTAAATCCAAGGATCAGCAAAATCTCTAAAAAAATGATAGCAAGGGGGTACCTGGGTGGGCCAGTTACCCCTGTGCCTACGGTACAGCCTGCCATTCCCCCCCTGCTTGTGCTCTCTCGCTTTCTCTGACAAAGAAAAATCTTTAAAGATAAAATAAATAAATAACTTTATTTTTTAAAGTGATCTCTACACCCAATGTGGGGCTCAAACTCACAACCCCAAGATCAAGTGTCACACGCTTCGCCAACCAAGCTAGCCGGGCGCCCCAGGAAGATGGTTTTTAATGGCGGAGGAAGTATATAGACACGAGAGGCCTGGATAAAAGAGAATTCAGCTTATTCAGGAGGTACAGGCAGCTCAACAGGCCTGGAACAAAAAGCAAGAATGAGGAAGGGACCAAAGATGAGGATCAGATCAACAGGGACCCCAGCTTTTACATCAGCAAAACAGGAATATTCCCTATTCTCTTCAGTTACCTCAAAGACCGTGTTATATATATACAGCAGTGCTCGCTTCAGCAGCACATACACTAAAATTGGAACGATACAGAGACTAGCATGGCCCCTGCACAAGGATGACACGCAAATTCATGAAACGCTCCATATTTTATAGACACATACGTAGAGCACAGCGCCTTGAATAGAAGCAGCACTGAAGCGCTAAGTCCCCTCTTCAGCTTCAACACACACAGAAAAAAAGGCCTTTTAGAACATCACCCGCCAGTCAGTCAACAACGTGTTCCCTCCAGGTCTCATCAGAGCACAGAATTTAACAGCAAGCTCTCTGCAGCTGCTCGCCTCTCCTGGGTGCGTCTTACCCACTATGCATTACTGAAGACTCAACTCAGGTCTCAAGAGTACCAACCCTGGGATTTCCTTCCAATGTTCAGACACCCGAGGGTGCCCCAAAACGAGCTGCAGACAACAAAGGTTTTAATGTCCTGTTTTAAATTAAATGAACTGCAGCTGTGAAGCAATTCTGAACCAGGACCAGACTACTTCCAATCTAACCCCGGCTGTGACACTAGTCAGATAATTTACTTTGGGTGAGAGACAACGGTTTGTGCTTTCGTTCCCTAAAGTACTATAATGAACAATATAGAACAGTCCCTTGTAGCCCAATATAGCAGGACTACTTTTTAACTGTCACTGCTTCCCTCCCCCATCTTAAGGCATGGATTAGGTAAGAACCTTGAAAGCTAGTGACATACCCATCCTTCATGGAGATCCCGGAAGCCAGCTGTAGCCACCAGCAAAGATGCGTATCAGACATCTCATGGCCAGTTGATAAAGCTACATAGATTCTGCAGATGTCCTTTGGCATAAAACACCTTGATCTTTAAAACATCATTAAAAAAATATATCTGGGACCTTTACTAAAACATTCTTATAAATACTGATAGCAAGTCTAAGAATTTCTTTCTTTCTTTTTTTTTAAGATTTTATTTATTTGACAGAGATCACACGCAGGCCGCGAGGCAGGCAGGCAGAGGGAGAGGAGGAAGCAGGCTCCCCACCCAGCAGAGAGCCCAATGCGGGGCTTGATCCAGGACCCTGTGATCATGACCTGAGCGGAAGGCAGAGGCCAACCCGCTGAGCCACCCAGGCACCCCGAAGAATGTATTTCTTAGTTTCCAACCCCGATATTAATAACTTCCAATTTAAAATGAGAGGACTCACACAGAATAAAATCACCAATACGGGTTTAGAATGGAAAACTGTCAAAATGCTACTTTTACTAACCATCTTTCTTGTCCAAATGTTTATCA
The DNA here is from genome assembly GCF_010015895.1 of Lontra canadensis. Lineage (NCBI taxonomy): Eukaryota > Metazoa > Chordata > Mammalia > Carnivora > Mustelidae > Lontra > Lontra canadensis. Next base: position 24,690,985 of record NW_022631008.1, read on the forward strand.
GACTTACGGCGCCTGGGTGGCACAGTCAGTTAAGCATCCACTCTTGGTTTCGGCTCCAGTCCTGATTCAGGCTTCAGACTAAGCGTGCTGTCTACCTGAGTTTCTCTTCTCTCTCTGCCCCTCATCCCCCACCCCCACGCACTCTCTCTAAAATAAATATATAAAATCTTAATTAAAAAAAAAATATGGCTGGGTGGCTCAGTCTGTTATGTGTCTACCTTTCACTCTGGTCATGATCCCAGGGTCCTGGGATCAAGTCCCACATACGGCTCTCTGCTCAGCAGAAAGTCGGCTTCTCCCTTTTCTTTCTCCCTTTGCTCCTCCACCTGCTCATGTTCTCTCTCTCCATCAAATAAATAAATAAAATCTTTAAAAAAAAAGTTGATTAAACTTTAGTATTCAGCTTTGTATTTTAATAAGCCTCAATTTTAAAAGGCTACTTCTGTAACTATGTGAGGAGTTGCATGTTAGCTAATCTTATTGTGGTAATCATTTCAAAATATATGCACATAAAAAATCACTTTGCTATACAGTTTTAATACCTTGTATATCAACCGTATCTCAATAAAACGGTAAGAATACTATTATAATCACAGGAAATGTGCAACCTTAAAATATGAAGTATTCTATTAAATATTTTTGGGCTTAATATGAAATTTACCACCTTCCAAATGACATCACAACTTTCTACATGGAATCACACAAAATAATAAAAACTTCAAACAAACAAAAAAGCTCCTTGAACAAGATGGCTTCTTTTATGCTACATCTGCCGCAATGAAAGTATACTTCCATGACAAGAAAATCTAACAATTTTAGTAACTCAACTGCACAGTAACTCAGAAAGTGTAGTTAGTTGATCACTGCCTTTTAAATTAGAACCTATCTGTTTTTAGAAGGAGGTAACTTTTGAAAGCTTAGTATATGTACCAGTCAATGCTAAAGAGATTTACATACATTATCTCATTTAGTCCTATGAGTACATGCTATTGCTAGCATACCTATTTTACAGAGGGGAAATGGAGTTTAGATTGGGGACCTTACTCTGCTTATAATCTATTCATTGAACTTAGAGCTCAAGAAAGATCCTTAACTTCCCTCTTGTTTGAAACAACTGTCTCTAGTTACAATAGTAGATCTGAACTAACTTCAAATCCCCAGAAAATTAAGGTGGCATTATGGTACAAACTTCAAAAATAGTGACTGAGTTTCTCCTTTAAACTTCTCTTTAATATGCCAAAATAGTTCTAAACCCCGAGCTTTCCTAAACCTTTCATCATTTATGGTGCTCTCTGCTGTACCTACCCATTAGAACAATTTTTAAAAACATTAACACTGTACCAATTATTTTCAAAAGCCCAGAGATACTAATCAAGTGATCCTAATAGTCTTAAACACTACCCTCAAACCGAAAGATAAATGGAGACTGGGAAACTTCCATTCTAAAGTACCACTATCTAGATAAAATTACTTTGTGAATTAGAGTAATTTCAATCAGATTCTATAAAATTGAACACTTTTCTCAAGACCAGAATTAGAAAGTAACTATAAGATAGTTTAAGGTCCCAAACTCCACATGGCAATTCAGTAGCAAAGGGCAGGCAATAGGGGCTAGGGAGAGAAGCAACAGTTTAGAAAGTAGTAATAAATAAAATTACAAAATGACTTAACTATTCATCTTCCTGGTCATTTTACCTTAACACAAGACTGTAATTCTCTAAAAAATCATATGCTACTTAAATAAGACCTACTGTCTTACTATAAGGTGTTCTGAATTTTAAGTTAACACACCACATATTAAGAAAAACTCCAATGTCATTTCACAACCATTAGAAACTCAATTACACTTTTTTTGGGATACCTGCATTTATGACTAATACCATCATTAACACACAAAAAAACTGTTTTATATAATACAAACCAATGCAGGTGTATTCTTTGTTCATTCCATAACTTATTAACCACTCTTAAAAAGGATTATTCTTAAAAATGTAAATGATCATACCATAAACACTATTTTTAAAGTGTCCCATCAGCTATGCAGTAATCAAGTATCAGATGTATTTTTAAATGATTAAATTATAATACAATGCATTTAATACAATGCATTCAGCAAGATAAACACGAAGTTATTAAATGGAGGAAGTGGAAGCAGAAGATTCTGCTTCAGTTGTAGGACAGGAAGTACTAACTATGGAAGTTTAGAAACAGGAATACCAACTTCTGTTTTAGCACAAAAAATAAAAGGAAAACATGGTGGTAAATTAGGGTAAAAGAGGAAGTTCTTTTTAGTGAACATTCTGCCATATATTTTAAAATCATTCCAAAAGTTAAAAAAAAAAAAAAGGGGCGGGGGGGGCGCTTACTCTTTCACTAGGCTTATGTGGTAAAACACTTCCTTGACTATACAGGAGCCTGGATTTTTTCACAAAACTGCGTATGGCTCACAGTTTACAAATCCGTAGGGACACTAGGGTGACTTGGAACATAAACTTTGGTTTCACATTTTAAAGTCTGATTATTAAAATTCTTTTAGCAACACATATTTTTTAAATGCATAAATTTCACAATATGAATATACTTAGCACTACTGAACTGTACACTTAAAAATGGTGAAGATGGCAAATTATAGGTTGTTTTTTAACCATATGCACAAAAAAATGCACAAGCTAATGAGAAATTACTCCACTTAAATATTAATAGTAACTTGTTATGTAAATTTCGATTACTGTAAAGTGAAATTCTTAATTTTTAGTAAAATTTGTTGCCGTTTTTAACAGCTAGATTCATTTCATGTCATTAACTTTTAAAGATACTTTCATACATAAAGGTCTTTAATCCTGAACTACAGTGAAAGTGAAGCACTATTTTCAATTAGCATCTTTCAAATCATCTGAATTACTTATTGCTATCAAATACCAGCTACGAAATTATGAGTGTGTTTCTACTTCATCTGATTCCTTCATTCAGTTAAGTGCAAATCTCGAAATTAAGAGAGCAAGATCCCTAAGTGAATAGGCTTTCTTAAAAGCAGTTGTAGTTTTGGATTGTGAGGTAGAGAACACTCGCCACACCTCAGCCTGTAGCACGATGGTGGCCCAGAAGGCTAAGGTCTATCACTGTTCTCTCCAGGCTCAGCCCTGCCAAATTGGTCAGGCTTTTATGAACACCCACTAGATTTTGTTCCGAGAAGTGTACAACCTGGTCAGTTTGGTAGCTCGGGAAGGGCCTGGAACAACCAACCAGCTTGGCTCGGCCACCTTTAGGAAAAGTCTCCAGCTCAAGAAGACTGGGAAAACTTCAACTTTGCGCAAACCCCCTTTCTCAGTCAGATCTAGTTCCCCTCCCGATGAAGCACTGTGTTCTCGAAAGATCTACACCTTTCCAACTCAAATGTCATTCCCAGATCAGCTGCTTGAGGGGCAAACGGCGCTCAACCCACGCCCTCTTCTTCGAGCACCTTCTCCACATACCAGGGCTGGGCTCAGCTCACTCTGCAGACCCCTTGTAAGCCCTAGAGGAAGCGGGGCTCTGGCCCAAGACCCCGCCCGGGGACAAGGCTGCCCGACCGAGTCAGCCGGGGGCTCCCGGCCTGGGCGGCTGCAGCCGCCGGAGGGGACCACTCGTGGGTTGGCTGGGGGAGACCACGGACGGCGGGAGGGGTCTCTCCGAAGGGGAGAAAGACAGCCTCACCTTGACCCTGATTTCGTAGGTGGTGAAGCGGCCCCGGCCGACCCCCACCGTCTGAGGGTTGCTCACATCGATCTCGAGGAAGTTGCTGGGGGGCCCATAGGCATCATTCAGGTTCTGCGGCTTGGTGATCAGCCTCCGGGTGTCCGCCACGGTCTCCGCCATTTCTCTACTGCAGCCGCCGCCGCCGCGGACTCCCTCCGCCCCCTCCGCGTTCCACCGACGCCGCCGCTGCTGCCCGCCGCGGGGACACCGGGCTCGCGCACAGCGGTCGCGAAGCGAACGAGCACGTAGGACGGGCGTTCACCCCGCACGCGAAGCTCCTCCCTGCGTCTCTCCGGCTTCCGCCTCTTGTGCCCCGGCGAGAAACAGCTGACTTGCCAGGACGCCGCGCCCTGGGCCGGGGAGGCCCAGCTGAGGCCGCGGAGGGCGACTGAGGGCGAGGCGGACGCGGGGCAAAGGCGGTCACCGGGCAAAGGCGGTCACGGGGCTTGTAGTCGTGAACAGGTTCCGGCCAGACTACAGTGCCCACAATGCACCGGGCGAGCGCGTCGCCGCCAGGATGAGGCCGAGGTGCGGCCGGACCTAGGGGTCCGAGGGTAGACGCTTCCTTTCTCTCTGCAGCCGCCTGGGCCTGGAGCGGTGGGAGAAAGCACGGAGATGATCTTCGCGGTCTAGGGGGCTGCGAGAACAAAAGTTAAACGGCTAGATTTGGGGGATTTGCCCGCAGTCGAAATGAAACTCCAGCTAACTCTGCGTCAGCCTACCACCCGTTTTACTGTGAACCACTGACAACGCCTTTCTAGATAACCATTAACATGCCTCACATTCTGATTTTGACATCATCGTGACAGTTTGACCAGACGCGTATCTAGATTGATAAATGGTAGGTGATTAAGTAGGAGAGTGGAATACGGACAAAGATCTTGCCAGATCACAGCACTAAGGTCAAACCATTTGGAGACTGTTGGGCTCTCGAAAACAAAATAACGTAGTTAAGTGGGCTGAAACCTGCCTTTAACGACCTATGTTTGGGTAAACTGCAACTTTCTTCCCTCATTTCCCACAAAGTTCCAGTAAGTTTAAAAAAAAAAAAAAAAGAAAAAAGAAGGAAAAGTGGTAAACATATTTCTACAGCATTTTATTTTTTTTAAAGATTTGTATTTATTTATTTGACAGAGATCACAAGTAGGCAGAGAGGCAGGCAGAGAGAGAGAAGGAAGCAGGCTCTCCACGGAGCAGAAAGCCGGATGTGGGGCTCCATCCCAGAACCCTGGGATCATGACCTGAGCCAAAGGCATAGGCTTTAACCCACTGAGCCACCTAGGCGCCCCTCTACAGCATTTTAAACTCAGATAAGACTTTCTAAGAATTGGGGGGGGGGGGGGGGGACCACCTGGGAAAAAACCAGTAGATGGTAGTTCATCTGTAGCAAATGGAGATTTCGAACTTTGAGGTAGAAGGATGTTTCTATCCCTGCCTAGAGGGTTATCTCTGTTTATGGCATAGTTCTGCAACTATGTCTGCGTTTTTAAAAGTCTATTGAGTTTCAGAAATTTCACTCTGAATAATCTGACCCTTAAGTTGAAAAATAGCCCAGATCATTAAAAACCATTCCTAATAACACTAAGAACAGTTGGAATAAAGAAATTACTTAAATATGATACAGACTATTTTCTGAAAAATCAACGTTCATTAATTCAACAAATATTTCTTGAAGGTCTAGTAGGTATTTTTCAACTGTCAATACTAGTGAGTTAAGAGTAGATACTAGTGAGTTAAGGGTAAATAAGTTACGGAAATTCTCTGAATTCTTCAGGTCTGGCTATTGAGTCCTTGGGGAAACATAGTAAGTCAATAAATAATATGATTGGTGCTATAAAGAAATAAAGCTAGAATAATGTGATAGAGAATGAGACAAGCTCATTAGACAGGTTGGTCAAAGAAGCCTTCTTTGAGTATCTTTCAAAGAGTAAGGGTAAAGTTAGAATATGTATGTGCAGACAGAACTCCCTGCTGGGCCTGTCTCCTGTTGCCAGAGACCAAAGGGGAACTTGGCTGGTATGATTATAGCAGTGAGCTCAAGAATTGAGTATAGGGGCGCCTGGGTGGCTCATTGGGTTAAGCCGCTGCCTTCGGCTCAGGTCATGATCTCAGGGTCCTGGGATCGAGCCCCACGTCGGGCTCTCTGCTCAGCAGGGAGCCTGCTTCCTCCTCTCTCTCTGCCTGCCTCTCTGCCTGCTTTGTGATCTCTCTCTGTCAAATAAATAAATAAAAAAGAATTGAGTATAGATTGTAGGGGACGAAAAAAATTTCCTTCTACCTTTCAAGATTACCCAACTGGTTTAAGAATCAAATTTATGTGAGACAGATTAACAGGAGAAAATAACCCAAGTTTAATTACATGCTCATGGAGGCCCTATAATGAAATTGAGATCCAAAGAAATGACCAAAGCAGGCAATTCTTATACGTTTCAGAAATGAGACAATAAATCTGTGAGGAATTAATAGGACACAGAAAACAGAAGGTTGGGAGCTCTAAGTAATTCTGAGCAGAATTTGGGCTGGGATAATAGATTAGTAAAAATTAACACGGTTCTTTCTATAACTTTGGAGACTTTACAGTCTTGATTCCTGGTGATGAGGATATTTTTTTTCCTTAGTACAGGAAGGAAACCTTCCATGTGGAAGATTTATTTCCCGCTCTCAGAGGGGAGAGAGGAGGGTCTGAGTGTGCTTGCACAGACTGTTTCCTGAGTAACTTTTACTTAAAATAATATGCCAAGGTGGCACTTTTTGGGAGAGCCTGCCTTTGATCCCTATGAAATGACACTTTGAATTAGAATATATGTGAGCCAGGAGACCAGGAACCATTGTATTGTGCTATGATCTGTGACACTTGAACAAAGCCCTCATGGGATATTCTCATAGGAATCTTCTGTCTCATTCCTTGGATGCCATGCAGAGCAGCTTTGGGCAGTAGCAACAAATGGCTGCAGTGGGAAGCAGCTACAGAAGAGAGTGGCACAGCCACATAGAAGCTAGACAGCTAAGAAGAGGTTCCTGGTATAAATATGGGGAGGAAAATTATTTTTCAGGATATATGATTGTATTCCTAGAATAATCCAAAAGGAGTAAGCTACTAGAATTAACAAGAGAATTTAGTGGCTGAATGAAAGTACAGACCCTATTTATACTGGAGTCCGGATGGAGAATATATCAATTTTTAATTATTAGGATTAGAAGAGGAGTGTTCATGATGCGTTGGTGAGGATCACAGAAAAATCTGTCCATTATGATGTCATTTGGTTAAACAAACAGAACAAAAATAATATATAAAGATATGTACATCTATATGGGCAGATTTCTGTTTGTGCATGGGAAAAAGTATGGAAAGATATAATCAGGCTGTTAACACTGGTAAGAGAGAGTGGCAATTGCAGTGGGGAAAGGAATGGGAAGACATCAGCATATTATAAGGATAGACTTAGATGTTAGAAATCTATTACTGGGGCCCCTGCATGGCTCAGTGGGTTAAGCCTCTGCCTTCAGCTCAGGTCATGATCCCAGGGTCCTGGGATTGAGCCCCACATCAGGCTCTCTGCTCCACAGGGAGCCTGCTTCCTCCTCTCTCTCTGCCTGCCTCTCTGCCTACTTGTGATCTCTGTCTGTCAAATAAATAAATAAAATCTTTAAAAAAAAAAATCTATTACCAACTTTATGTTTTCCTAAATGGCCTAATTCTAGAAAAATAATTTGTTAGTGTACCTGTATTACTGTGGAAGCATAAGAGGTGAGAGTTGTGTCCCTTAAGTAGTATACTAGAACATGTATATATATATATATATATATATATATATATATATGTAAAAATTTATATAATATCGTATTTCACTTAATAATGTATCTTGAAGATAGTTCCATATTTGTACTGTAGCAAAGTATCGCATTACATGATGTGCCATAAGTTAACTTAATTTAACATAATCTAACATTACTATCCCAAAGTATCGCATTACATGATGTGCCATAAGTTAACTTGACCCCCTATTCACAAATGTATAGGGGATTCAACCTTTCACTATTACAGTATTGCAAGGAATAGCCTGAATATTCTATCATTACACATACACGGGATTATATTTATAGGATAAATGTCTATAAATGGGATTACTAGGTCAAAGGATATATTTATTTATGAGAGGTATTGCCAGATGTCTTCTGTACAGGTTTAACCAGTCTACACCCCGTTCAGCAATGTAGGAAAGTGCCTGTTCGTCTATAGCTTCACCAACATGAAGTGTTCTCAAACTTTTTAGTCTTCGCTTATCTAAATGGTATCTTTATTTGCATGTTCCTTAAAAGGAGTTGAGCCTCTTCTCATACGTTTACAAGCCATTCATATTTCCTTTTTTTTTTTGGTGATATATTTGTTCAAATGCTTTGCCCATTTTTCTATTGACTTGCTCTTTTTCTTGATATGTTGGAGTTTATTAAATATTAAAAGTTTGGGGCGCCTGGGTGGCTCAGTCATTAAGCGTCTGCCTTGAGCTCACGTCATGATCCCAGGATCCTGGGATTGAGCCCTGTATCTGGCTCTCTGCTCAGCGGGAAGCCTGCTTCTCCTTCCCCACTCCTCCAGTTTGTGTTCCCTCTCTCACTGTCTCTCTCTCTGTCAAATAAAGAAATATAATCTTTAAAAAGTAAATTTAAAATATTAAAAGGTAACCATTTTGTGTGATATGAGTTGCAAATATCTTCCCCAGTTTAACTTTGTCGGTGATGGTTTTTTACCATGTAGTTTGTAATTTATGTAGTTGAATTTATCAATCTTCTCTTTTATGGCTTCTGAGTTTCCAAGCATGCTTAGAAAGACCTCCTCCTCTTTTAAAAGAAAAGCCAGGGGCGCCTGGGTGGCTCAGTCCTTAAGCATCTGCCTTTGACTGATCCCAGAGTCCTGGGATTGAGCCCTGCATCGAGGCCCCTGCTCTGGGGGGAGCCTGCTTCTCCCTCTTCCGCTCTTCCTGCTTGTGTTCCCTCTCTTGCTGTGTCTCTCTCTGTCAAATAATAAATAAAATCTAAAAAACCCCCCACATTTTTTCCAGACTATTTATAGGTTCTTAATTTCTTTAATTTTTAATTTTTTATAAAGATTTTTAGTTTATTTTTTATTTTTTTTTTAAGATTTTATTTATTTATTTGTCAGAGACAGAGGGAGAGAGAGTGAGCGAGCACAGGCAGACAGAGAGGCAGGCAGAGGCAGAGGGAGAAGCAGGCTCCCTGCCGAGCAAGGAGCCTGATGTGGGACTCGATCCCAGGACGCTGGGATCATGACCTGAGCCGAAGGCAGCCGCTTAACCAACTGAGCCACCCAGGCGTCCCAATTTTTTATAAAGATTTTTAATTTTCTTATTTGAGAGAGAGAAAATGAGTGGTGGGGGAGGAGCAGAGGGAGATAAAGAGAGAGAGAGAGATAGAGAGATGCAGACTCCCCACTGAGCAGGGCTCTATCCCAGGACCTGGAGAATATGACTTGAGCTGAAGGCAGCCAATTACTGGACTGAGCCACCCAGGCACCCCTATTTGTAGGTGTTTTTCAAAAATAAAAATTTGATCCACCTAGAATTTCATTTGGCATGAGAGAAATATGGATCTAAACACCCCCATTTGACTACCTAGTTGTTGCAACACCATTTACTAAACAATATATATATATATTTTATTTATTCTTTACTCAGTAATTTGAGATGGTTGTATTATTATACTAGAAGTCACATGAGAATTTCATTTCTCTTTGATCTTTATCTGTGACTGTATCTGGTGTAATAAAAAATATATTTTTTTTTTGTCCCTAGTTCCCAGCACTGAGTTCCTGAAACCTTTGGAATTTTCTGAGTAGTGGAAGTGTCTTTTGTTATTCCTGAGGAGCCCCTTTTGACCACACCCAAGTTTATGCTAACGAGGTGACTCCGGGCAGGCCCCTAGGTAGCTTCAGGATGGGAGCTGGTCACCAGAAAGGCCGAATACTTGAGGAGAGGTTGGGAAATTTCAACGCCTGGAAGGTGGCAGTCAGAAGAGGGAATAAAATTTCCACACACCCATTCCCCAGACCTTGCCCTATGCATCTCTTCCATTTGGCTGTTTTTGAACCAAATGTAAGAGATAAACCAGCAAAGATAAGTAAAATGTTTTTCTGGTATCCATGAGTCAAATTTTCAAGGCTGAGGGGGAGATTATGAGACCCACCCCCAAATCTGAAGTTGGCTGAGCAGAAGTGGCTAGCTTTGGCACCTCATTTATGACTGTGGGGACAGTCTTATGGGACTGAGTCCTTAACCTGTAGGGTCTGTGCCAACTTCAGGTAATGTGTCTCAGAATTGATTTCAATTGTGGTGGTGTTGGAGAATCAGAGGCTGGTGTTAATCTGTTCTAGTAACACATCACACCGTTCCTCTCCTCTTAAAGGTGAACTGCCCTACTTCCGAGGTCAGGGAAGCAGCATGGGTTTGCATCTTAGTCTCAGAGTTGGAATCCCCGGAAGGCTTATACTTTAGCTGAATACATCTTCACACTGCTTTCCTTTGTATTTTTGTTTACAGTGTTGTTTAAAGAGATTAGGTGCTGGAGCTGGAGCTAGCCAAGGTCGAGGTCGCACACGCTACTAGGCAAAGAAAACCTGATGGTAAGGTGACTCTCACGTTCAGCTGGCAGGTTAGTGACCACCTGTTGTGTTCTAGGCATGCCCTTGAGGGGTCTTAATCCCCACCCTGAGATCCTTTGCAAAACATCTACTCCAAAACACAAACAATTCTGCATTTTGTTATTTTGTGTGTGTGATTTAGTGCCTCTTCTGTATTGGTGAAGCAGGCAGTGACCAGCTGGTTTTATTAACATCAGAACCACTCTCTCTTGCTTTTTTCAAGTTCTTCTCCACTAATTATTCCTTTTTTCCCCCTATATCTGCTCCTTACTCTTTGTGGTAGCCGTGAGAATGTGCCTCTCAGATCTCCAGCCTCAGGAAACATAATTAACCTATGGCCTCAGCTGCTGTGCTCTGAAATTTATTACTGCATTTGCTCCAAGGCTGTATTTCCCACAGGCTGCTCCCAGCGAATGGCTGAGGATTGCTCAGACATCAGGGATAGAAGGCCCATTCCTGGGAGAGGAAAGATTCTTCTGATAGATAACATTGGATTCACTGTCTAGAAGTCAAAAGCAGCCATGACAAGGAGAAATTCCTGTTTCCAGCTGAGTGGTTGATTTCCAGGGCTGGGGGAGTGGGAGGCAGGAACAGGATTCCTTTTGAGATAGAAGGGCCCCTGCCATGCAGAGTGACTTATTTAAAACACGTAAGGACAGGCAAGGTTGGTGTATACATGGATTAGGGCAAAAATAATTCCTTGGCTCTGGGAGCACTGGAAACCAGGCATTTGCATTCCTTCTCTCAAGAAAATGGAATTACCAGCTTTCTGAGGAAGAACCACCAATGTTATCTTTTTTATTTTTACTTATTTTTTTAAAATATTTTATTTGTTTATTTGATAGAGAGAAAGAGACACAGCAAGAGAGGAAAGACAAGCAGGGGGAATGGGAGAGGGTGAAGCAGGCTTCCCACTGAGCAGGGAACCTGATGCGGGGCTCGATCCCAGGACCCTGGGATCATGGCCTGAGTCGAAGGCAGACTTAAGGACTGAGTCACCCAGGCGTGCCCACCAATGTTATCTTGAGCAGAGTTTCTCAAATATTACTGTGCATACAAATCACCAGGAAATGCAGAGTCTCCAGGAGATCCAGGAGAAAGTCTGAGATTGTGTATTTCTAACAAGGTCCAGGTAATGCCAATGCTGCTGGTCTCCAGACCACAATGAGTAGCAAAGATCTAGAGCATCTCAAGAATGCAAGATGCATTAATTAATTGGTGGGGTAGGGAGAGGGTCGCATTCCAGAACCAGTGGCATCATATGGTCTCTTTAGCCAAACAGATAATGTCCCTCTTAGGACTTTTAGGCTCTTCTGGCCATTCATGTGGCAAATATATAGGTACTGAGCACCCACAATAAATCAGTGTGCTCAGTGCTGGGGGAAGGGAGAGTATGGAGAAGAGGGAAGGTGGCAAACAAGATACAATTTTTGCGGGCGCCTGGGTGGCTCAGTGGGTTAAGCCTCTGCCTTTGGCTCAGGTCATGATCTCAGGGTCCTGGGATTGAGGCCCGCGTTGGGCTCTCTGCTCAGCGGGGAGCCTGCTTTCTCCTCTCTCTCTCTATGCCTGCCTCTCTGCATACTTGTGATCTCTCTCTCTGTTTCAAATAAATAAAATCTTAAAAAAAAAAAAAAAGATACAGTTTTTGCTTCCAGGATCTTTCAGACTAGTCACAGAGACATAAAAATGAATTAGAGTGTGATGAGGGCCAAGTAGCCCAGTCTTGAGGGTAGTATGGCAAGAATTCCAGAAGGAAGCAGCAGCAAAACTAAGATGTAGCATTGGTGTTGGAGAGGCAAGGTGCCTGTGATTTGGGTGTGCATATGTGTAGGAGGTGCATTCTGGAGATAGAGATGAACACATGCAGAGGCCCAGAGGAAAGAAAGAGCGTGGCATAGTTAGGGAGCTACACATAGTTCAGTACCACTGGATTGAAGAGGGAATAGAAAGGGCTAGGGCCAAGAGGGACAAGGCCATGACGGGGCATACAATCCATGTTTATGGTTCTGGATATTATCTAAAGACTTCCTAAAGGAAACCTCTGAATAAGAGTGATTTGATTGATTCTTGGTTTAGAAAGACCACTCTGGTGGAATTAAGATGGTAACTGGTGGGAATGCAGAAAAGTGAATAGTCTTGAAAAATATCTGCCCCGGGTTCCCTGGTTTGACCCAAAGAAACCACTTCACTAAGCAACTGAAGACTGTTGAGACCAAGTTTGTGAGATGCCAAGTCAAGGAGGGTGCCAGGAGGCAAACAACACCACAACACCTATTGGGACACAGAAGTCCTGGCAAATCTCTGTGAATTGGTGCCAGTGTTCTAGGGAAAGACCTCAGCCACGAGGACATACCCGCCCAGGTGTACCAGGTTGGTTGCTAATCGTATTTGTAAGAAAGTAAACTCTTCTCACTATTCATTGGGAAACTTATCTGCGTAAGAGATGTATTTGTCCAGAACTTGTGGGTTTGGTTTGGTAGAGAGCTTGACCAAACCTGCTGGACCAGGGCTTGATCCACTAGGCTGTTTAATGCTCCCAAATCTATAACAATCTCAACTCGGAGTGGGTGTATCACTACAATGTTTGGCATTCATCGAATCACATACTCAAGCAGGTACCCATATGCTATTTCCATTTGTTTTCCTATTGGGTAAATCCAACTCAACATGTCTAAAATCATCCCGGCCCATTAACCCTTAAGCAATAGCTAATATTTACATCCTTTTTGCTGTAAATATTATCAATATTTTTCTAATCACTTAGACTTATAACTATGAGCCATCTTTTTTCTCTTCTTTTCATCCATGCTTTTCTCCCCTGCCACAGCTTAGTTTTGGTTAATGTTAGACCGCAGAGATCTCCATAGTGCTTTGTTCTCTCTAATCTTTCCCAGCCATTATTTACATATTACCATGCTGGTATGTTTTTATGTTACAAATATCTCTTGGCTAGAACTTTGTGTTTTATATAAATGCATCTGACTTGAAGACAATACTATGAGCAAATCAATTCTGTTTGATCAGGGCTTGGTAGAGAAGATGGGCAAATCCTTATACCTGTGTAACCCTAGAAAAGTTACTTTGCCTGTCTGTGCCTCCATTTCTTCATATATGAGGTCGGGAAAATAATAGTACCTACCTCACAAGGTGGTTATGGGCACTTAAAGGGTTAATATTTGTACAGCATTTAGAACAGTGCTAGATACATGCTAACCCTTGAAATCTGTGCAGTAGTCTATAAGGAAATAGGCTTATCTAGAAAGAAAGAACATGGGTGGAAAATTATAGGATGAGGCCCTGAATCATTATCATGAGAGACTGGTGGTGTGTGGCTAGGTTTGTGAGGACGGCATATTAAATGAATATTGCATCGAGATGAATCTAGTCGTGGAAAGTTTGTTGATCCCCTTGACCAGAAACCTGAGCTTAAATTTATTAACAGAATGTTTCAAAGCCTTGATTTACTTACTGTCGTTTTAGATTCAAAACATTGGTTTTCACAGGCATTTCAGTGTAATGCAATGTCAATTAATTAGGTCCCAACTAAGACAGCTGTCACAGGAGGTTTACATTACCGTAGCTTACATCTGAGAAAGTCAAAATTTTCAAAATATGGTTAGTTCCAAAGTATATTTTTGATAAACCAGCTTGAATACTGCATTGTGGATAACAAGGTTAAATAAAGGTTCTAATAAGACAAACAGCGACAATTTAAATAAATCAGATGTTTTTGCAGAAGATTACTCTGTGATTTTCTCCAATTATTCATGACATTTCACCCATTCATATTGTGATCTGCTTTAATAGTGGAAAGAGAAAAAAAAACCCTTGTCTCCTTGTTTATTCTTTGTTCTCAAGGAGATAGGCTGTTTATAAAGATACGTTATTTGTTATTTAAATCACTTTTACTGAAGTTGTTTATTTCCTTGTTTGCGGTTTCTAAAAATATTGCAACAATTGTAATGCTTCTTAGAGATGTCTATTCAATTCAGAAATGATTTGTACTGAAATTCTTTGCTAAATGGGCACAGGTGCTGATGTGTATAAAGTGCTAGAGTGAGTCAAAACTAATACTAAAAAAAAAGATAACGGGGATATACTGTGTCAACTTTTGGAAATCTGTGATTAAAAATATCTTAGACCTAAAGCCTCAGCTATTTGTAAAGGTTATTTCTATACGTGCCACTTCATAACTATTTAATAATAGTAATAATAATAATGATAATAATAAATTGATAACACCAAAACTACAAGCAGAAAAATTACATAATTTAAATCCAGACATCTATTTCTTAGAAAATGCCCTTTAATCTCTTTGTAGACTTTCATCATCATAATTATCATATAAAAGTAATTACATTAGATGATAATTTATCTGGTAGTTAAGTATCAAATTAAACCTGAAAAATAGTACTTGTAAACAGAATTATATTTAAAAAAATTTTGAACAGCAGAATGGCAAACTATATCGCCTTATTCTCTCTTTGCTATGCATAAGATCACTTCCAGAAAAAATTTTGGTAATTTGATACTATAATGCTACACAGTAGTATAGCATGTTGCTCTGTATTACAAGTCTTCCATGTCAATGTACAAACCCATACTATGGCTCATCCTAAGTAATCAACAGGATCGATGTGTAAAATAAAGCCAAGTAGATTTGATATTTTAAGGGATGGTTGATTATTTGCAAGAACTAAAGTTTCAAAATCCAGCTGAGTTGATTTGGACTAAAAAATGAAGCCTGGGACCAGAAATTATAGTATGTATTCCCGCTGAGTAAGCCCTGGGTACTGCAAACTTGGATCTGGGGATGCACATCTCTCCCTTTGAAGTTGATGAGAATTGCTTGGCCTAAGTGAGATACATGCTGGGAAAATTGGGTCCTTACATTTGGTGTGTATAGACATTAGAGGTCTCATGACGCTTTCCTTATCTGTTCCCTTCGTTTTCTGCGCACAGTCTTGCTTTTGGCAGAAGATACTCAACTTCGGAATAAACCCTTCTTGAATTAGATATGTCCCATGACTAAAAGGTATTTAGGTTTCATTATCTAGAGAGTCTAGATTAAGAACTTCTCTGTTGTTGGGGAGCCTGGGTGACTCAGTTGGTTAAGCACCTGACTCTCGATTTCAGCTCAGCCAGTGATCTCTGGGTTGTAAGACTGAACCCCATGTTCAGGCTCTGCACTCAGTTCAAGGTCTGCTTGTCCCTCTCCCTTTGGCCCTTCCCCTGTTCTCTTTCTATCTTTTTTTATTTTTTATATTTTTAAAAGGATTTTTGTTTATTTATTTGACAGAGAGAGACACAGCGAGAGAGGGAACACAAGCAGGGGGAGTGGAAGAGGGAGACGCAGGCTTCCCGCTGAGCAGAGAGCTTGCTGCGCGGCTCAATCCCAGGACCCTGGGATCATGACATGAGCTGAAGGCAGATGCTTAACAACTGAGCCACCCAGGCACCCTTCTCTATCTTTTTTTTTTTTTTTTAAGATTTTATTTATTTATTTGACAAAGAGAGAGAGAGAGCACAAGTAGGGGGAGCAGCAGGCCGTGGGAGAGGGAGAAGCATGCTCTCCTCGGAGCAGGGAACCTAGCAGAGCTCCATCCCAGGACCCTGGGATCATGGCCTGAGCTGAAGGCAAATGCTTAACAACTGAGCCACCCAGGCGTCCCTCCCCTGCTCTTTTTATATATCTTTCCAATAAATAGGTAAATAAAATCCTCAAAAAACAAAATAAAACATTACATTATTTAATAAAAAACAACACTTCTCTGTTGTCAGTAAAGTTGGATAAATAAAACTGACCTTGATTTAAACTTAACCAGGTAATCTCTCCAAGATGTCCAGTTGAAAACAAAAAAACCCCAGCTGATTCTTTTGAGGTCTAGGCCAAAACGTGGCCAATTTTGAGACTAATTAGTACAAGTACTAATACTGATTTGAACAAATGAGTTCATACAGTTTTATGATCACATCTTTGAGTTTCAAAGGCTAGTCGCATTTTTGGCTAACTTAAGTTCCTCTGAATAAGCAGGCTATAGAACTGAAAAATATCCAGTCTGTTTGAATGCCTGGATGCATTGCATCCACCAACTGACCAACCAAAAAAATCTAGATTGTTTTGACCATCACTGAGTGTCAATCCAAATTCTACGTAGCATGATCTGTTTTTTGTTTATATATAGATATGACTTAAGGGCTATTTGAAGAACTATCTCATTGAATAGACAAGGTATTAGCCCCTATTATTATTAAACTAACTTCAAAAAGGAATAGTACCTGTGTCATTGTTGGTAAGTCATTTTTTTCTCATTAAGTCTGGATATTCATTTATATGAAATTTTTTTTCTTGTAATGATGAATACTGAGCATGTATGCTGTATTAAATCTGGAACATCCTTGGAGTCGCCCTGGAAGTATTCAACTTCAAATTTTGTGGGTAAATTTGTGATTATTTATATATTTTTTTAAAGATTTTATTTATTTATTTGTCAGAGACAGAGGGAGAGAGAGTGAGCAATCACAGGCAGACAGAGAGGCAGGCAGAGGCAGAGGGAGAAGCAGGCTCCCTGCCGAGCAAGGAGCCCGATGTGGGACTCGATCCCAGGACGCTGGGATCATGACCTGAGCCGAAGGCAGCCGCTTAACCAACTGAGCCACCCAGGCGTCCCAATTTGTGATTATTTTTATCAAGATTATTTTATTATTTTAATTACAGAAAGTATCAGAACACACTTAGGAAATAAAGAAAGGGGGTAGGGAATTAGAGATGGGATCAGTTCTCCAGTTTTTCCAAAATAATATATATATAAAGGTTCATGAAAACAAATGAGATGTTTAGTAAATCACTCATGACATGTTTTCTGGTTTTCTGAATCTAAATCATTTGACTGATTTGAGAAAATGTTAAGTTAGATAGGAGCCAAAGCTTGATTTCCTAAAGGCTTATAATAAAGAAATTGAATTAAATTCTGTCGACAGTAAGAAGGCATTGCAAATTTAGAATCTGTGATGGGATGTGGTGAGATAGGTCATATTTTTGGAAACAAATCTGACAGCAGGCTGGAGTAGAGGAAAGAGTTATAGCCAGTGCATTTAGCCTGGGAAAGACAGGAGGAAGACCCAGTGATAAAAGGTGGATTTAAGCCTTATTAAAATGACAGGATTCTGGTGCATCTGATGAAAGATTGGATGTGAGTGATGAGGAACAGAAACTAGTTGAAGGTGGTGGTCAGATTACACATTTGCATGTGGAGTTTGGGAAGATTAGAATTAGTTAGGGGTCACTGCTCTTTTAAAAAGAAAGATGGCAGAGAGGGCATGTGGAGAAATTACATAAGGAAAGCTTCAACTCCTCCTCCTTCAAAGGTTGGGTAAAGAACATTTAAGGAGGAAAAATATAGATAAATACAGATGTCAAGTCACCGGACTTGACTTCCAAATATTTTGTCTTTGGGCAGTCTCTACTTACAGGTTAAACAATGTTTCAGTAAAGGACAAAAATGATAACTTTTGTTGTAAAGTCGGCAAATATATAATTCTTACTTATCAGAAGGAATGGACTGCTTGCAACAAAATTTATACTTCATGTTAATTCATGATACTGAAGTAGGTGTATCTTGTTTAGAAGTTTCCATAGGCAATAAGGCACTTAACCATATTTAATCAGTTTGTGGAAATTAAGTAACTTAAATTATATTTTTGGTTCAGAATCTTTAAATACAAACATTGGAATTTAAAAGCTAGATATTTGATTCTATTTAACTCTACACAATGAGTTGTTACAGTTTTAAATCATTCCTTATGTGTCTTTGAGTGAACCGTATTGTTTCTTGTAGCTCTGAAGTATTTCTTTATTAAAGTAGAAGAATCTATAATTATGAGGTCCTCTAGTTATGAGGAGTCATGTGTAATGACAAGTCAATGAATAAATAAGTGGAAAATAAATACTCTTTGGTTGTATTCCACTTCTGTGATACCAAGTTTGATGGTGTTTTTAATCATTAAAATGGGTCACCTGGGTGGCTCATTTTGTTAAGCATCTGACTCTTGATTTCAGCTCAGGGTCATGAGAACAAGCCCTACCTTGGGCTCCACATTCAGCTGGGATCTGCTTGAGATTCTCTCTTCCTCTCCTTCTGCCCCTCCTCCTGCTTGCACACACACTCTCTCTGTCTAAAATAAATGGATAAGTCTTTAAAAATAAAATGGGCTTAAAATATTAGGAATATAACTGATTTCATGAAACAAGTTATTTGCTTTTTTGTAGAGACAAAAACAATACATTTTGTATTTTTACTAAGACTTCTCATTCAGTCATTCAACAAACCTTATCTACTAACCTAGGTGCTATCCTAAACCTTGGGGATACAGTAGTGAGCAAAACAGACATAAATCCCTGTCCACATGGAGCTTAAATTCTGGGAAGAGCAGATAATCAACTAATAAATTAGTAAACATATGTATTATGCTATTATGGTAACTTGTGGAGAAAATAAGTCTGGGAGGGAGGAAAAGGAGTGCTGGGTGAGACAATTTTATATAGGTAGCCAGGGAAGGCCTTAAGGCTTTAGCTGAGAAGATATAAGGAAGTATGGACATGTGGAAGTGAACTAAGTAGATCTCTTGGAGGACGGCATTCCAGGCAGAAGGCATAAGAAATGCAAAACCTCTAGGGTGGTAAGCAGACTTGTGAGTTCCAGGAATAGCAAGAAAGCCAATGTAGAATGACTGAGGGAAGGTAAGGAAGAGTGGCATGAGATGAGATCACAAAGCTAGTTGGGGGCCAAGTCATGAGGCCTTGTAGGATGTTTTAATAATTGAGTGACAGGGGAAGGCATAGTGGATGTTAAACACAGAAATGGCATGATTCAAGTTAACATTTTATTTTATTTTTTATTTTATTTTTTTAAGATTTTATTTATTTATTTGACAGAGATCACAAGCAGACAGAGAGGCAGGCAGAGAGAGAGGAAGGCAAGCAGGCTCCCTGCCAAGCAGAGAGCCCGATGTGGGGCTCGATCCCAGGACCCTGGGATCATGACCTGAGCCAAAGGCAGACACCCAACTGACTGAACCACCCAGGCATCCCTTATTTTAGATTTTGATCTTATCCCCTTTCAGTTTCTGTTTACAAGTATATTTTATTAACCCTTTGTGTATATACGTTATCTTGTTTAATTCTCACAAAACCTCTGGAAGGTAGCTAGGATAGACATTATCTTAATTTTATAGATGAGGAAAACAAAAGCAGAGGTTAATTTAGTGACAAAATCAGAACCCAAATATACCTGACTTCTGTCATAGTATGTTTTCTATTAACCAAACCACTTTCTTTCCCATTTCATTCATTACTTTATTTGTCCTTCTCTGGGTACTTTCAGCTTGGTTTTGTCCTTGAGATTAGATGCCAGAACTACTTGGCCTTTTCTCTAGGGAGGTTTTTAAAATAAGGATAAGATAATGTTTTCTGGTTTTCTGATTTGCTTCTATAACTTTTTCTGATAATGTTAAAAATTACTTTCATAGTTATTTTTGCTTTTTCATTTGTTTTAGCAATTGCAGGAAATGCAGGAACACAGGATTGATGTTTTAATAAAATGGTTTACAATGGCTACTAAATTAGTCTTCTAGTCATAATGAATTCTCTTGAATACAACAACTGTAATCTAAGTTACCTCATACTGGTACGCAATAAAGTTCATTTGCCATGTTTCTGTTCACTTGCACAGCCATGTGAAAATTTCTTGTAGATGTTCCTGCCAATTTGTCATTATATTATCTTTGAATGCTGTTTCACTTCCTAATTGTTAAGTTGTTGGAATCCCTAATAAAAAGTAATTTCATTGACCAATGCAAGCACCTATTCTCCCAAAGCAAACAAAAATGACACATAGATAATTTCTGAAAGTGCTGAGTGTGATCGATATGTAAGTCAAGGAAGAATAGTTCAACCTTTCCAAAAGGTTTTTCACAGAGTGTCATACCTCAGATTAATAACAATAAAGAAATAAGGAAACATTCACTATAGCATGGAGGAATAGTCATGTCAGACAATAGAATTAAAGATGGAAAACGAATAGTGTAAATTGACTTGTTTTGAAAGATACAATCAAAATAACTTTTCATAAATTGACAGTAGAGTCTCCAAATTATACTGTGATATGCTCCCTTTTTCCTGTTTCTTTGGAATTTTCTATTGTGGACGAACTGCTTAACTTCCTGGAATTCTTTCTAGGGTAGTTGTTTTAGTTTTCACTCAACTGGATTGTGGCTTTGTCCTCCTTCTAATTCAGACTTTCTTGACTGCCTGCTCAGTCTATTTCCTGTTCTTGGAGGGTCTTCAACTCCTGTTAAAAGTAAAGCTTCCAGGGGCGCCTGGGTGACTCAGTGGGTTAAGCCTCTGCCTTCTGGGATCCAGCCCCATATGGTGCTCCCTGCTCAGCAGGGAGTCCACTTCCTCCTCTCTCTCTGCCTGCCTCTCTGTCTACTTGTGATCTCTCTCTGCCAAATAAATAAAATCTTAAAAAAATAAAATAAAATCAAAGCTTCCAGAAGTCCTTCCTGATTCCCCAAAGTGCTCTCCTTTCATTGATTCCACAACATCTGGTAGAATCTTTTGTTGCTTTTTTCATCCCTCATCCTGGATCGCCAGCCTCTTCTGGACACCAGTTTGTATTCTCAATGCACTTATACTTAATCAAATTTTTTTTGTTGTTGTTTTGTTTTTGTTTAATCAAATTAGGGCATCCACTTAGGATTTCGTTTTTGGATACACTATCCCATGGCCACTCCATCCACTAATTGTCCATCTCGGGCCATTGGCTTTCACAATGGAAAGTTATTATAAATACTTTAAAAACATTTGAGTGCATACCATATTGAAAGTGATTTATGCTTTTCAAATATAGAAAGTAAAAGTGGAAGGAGCACATTTCAGATACTCTGCCAAAGATGAGTTGGGCGCTGGAGGCAAAAAATTCGGGCTACCATTTAAGGAGTGTGACCAGGTAACACCAATATTTCCTTAAAATATGAGTGCCCAGTGGGTCACCCACATTTTATTTAGGTCTCGAAATCTCGGTCAAGTACTTAAACTGAGAAGACTCAGGAGTTACGTGATTACACATCATAATCACGTTCCAAATCCCCGAAACGTTTTGGGATCCTTCTCGGGGAATTTGGGCCGGCGCTGGGCGCAGGATTGCGGTCCCCCCGAGCCCATCCTTCGCCGGCTCCCCTCCGCCCACGGCGCTGCCGCACTGCATGCTGGGAGTCGTAGTTCCGCCTGGAGGCGCCCAGAAGGACGGAAGGGCCTCGGAGTCTAGCCAGCCTTCTCGCTAGTAGAGGTCCGGTCCTTCGTCTGGCTCCCTTTCGTTCTCTGGGGGTAGCCTTCTGTGAGCACGGCTTTATTTGTCTGTGCCACCGTTTCTGTTTTGGGTTTCAATAAAGTTTTCCTCTTCCCTTGTACAGATCTCAAGATGGCGGCCTCCTGGTCGCCCTTGGTTACCCTGCGCTTAGTGCAGAGCCGGCTGAGAGGGAGATGTATTGGGTGCGGGGCCCGGGCTGCTGCTCTCGCCCCTCCGGCCACCGCCCCTGGAAACACCTTTTGGAAAGGTCAGTGACTGTGCCATGAGTAGGCCGAGCCCACTGCAAATGACCGGGGAAGCCTCGGGTCAGTTACCCTCCCTACTCTGTTTTCGCCCAGTTGCCTCCTGGTTTCACGATTTTTGGAGCTAGGGTCCCTTGGCGAGAGGAGTTTCAGCCTCTCTTGTCCTGTCTGGCAGCTGATGAAGGAGCCCTGAGTACTGAGGAAGCTGACCCAGGACGGCTTTCATTTTGGGATCAGAGGTCCACTAAGAGTTTGTTCCCTTCAGGCAGTTAGAGTTAACACCTGCTGAGCCCAGTTGTGGGAGTGCCTGGCTGAAGGGGTGCAACTGTGGGATAGGGGACTGGGGGCCCTTATAGTTGGCCTTCCCTGCTCTCCCGAATGGTGACCCTGCAAGGCATCTAAAAGCCAAACCTCAGACTTCTGCCGGCCAGGCTGACTCTCGGGGGTTCTGGGAATGCAGGTGTGCAAGTATTCTCAGATTGAAGAATCAGTTCTTGTTCTTTTCAGGTCACTAGAGGCTTCAGTGGGGTGTATTTTGTCGTTAGGCTTGCTCCACTCATTCATTCAAATCCTTACGTGTTCATGAGTGAATGGTCATATGTTGTCCCATTAAACTGCAGGATACTCAAAAGCAAGGACCAAGTGTCTTGTTTCTTCAGCACTTGGCGCAGTGTTTGGCGCCTGACCCTTAAAGTCTATTTCCTGAATGAATGAATGAATGATGTTATTCTTATTGTCTTTTCCAAGCATACTTATGTTTTCTTTTTTCTTAACTCCAGCACCCTTCTCATTGGCTTATCTGGCTAAAACCCTATCAGTCTTTAATTATTACCATCAATAGAGTTGAAATTAATACTAGAACTCTGATTAAGTCACCTTAGATTTTTCTGCAAAGTTTAGCATAATTCACTATATATAATGGGATATTTTTGGTATCATAAGGGTTGAGTCATAATATAAACTTTATTTTTTTTTTAAATTTGTGAAACAGGTAATAAAAGCAAATGATACAAGAAAAAATATGGTAAAATGTTCCACCCCTATCCCTTAGTAGTTTTCCTCCCTAGAGGCAACCTCTAATATTAGTTTCTTATGTATTCTTCGGGACGTTCTCTGTATGAACAAATATGTATGTATTTAAGTAAGTGTCTGTATTTTAAAAAGTGGTAACATACATATCCTCCTGTACCTTTCTTTTATTTTTTGTTTAGTATATCTTAGAAATCGTTACATATCAATACATAGAGAACTGCCTTATTTTATTTTTTAAAATTAATTCATTTGATAGCATAAGCAGGGGGTGTGGCAAGTGGGAGAAGGAGAATCAGGCTCTACACATAGCTGGGAGTCGGATGTGGGGCTCCATCCCAGGACCTCAGGATCATGACCTGAGCCTAAGGCAGTTGCTTAACAGACAGAGCTACCCAGGCACTCCTAGAACTGCCTCATTTTATTTATTTTTTTATTTAACTTAAAAAAAATATTTTTTATTTATTTGACACAGAGAGAGACAGCGAGAGAGGGAATAGAAAGAAGCAGGGGGAGTGGGAGAGAGAGAAACAGGCTTCCCACTGAGCAGGGAGCCTGATGCGAGGCTTGATCCCAGGACCCTGGGATCATGACCTGAGCTAAAGGCAGATGCCTAACGACTGAACCACCCAGGTGTCTTATAGAACTGCCTTATTTTAGATGGTTAAAATAGAATTCTATTCAATGCATGTTCCATAATTTATGAAAATTTAAGATTTAAGGAATGTCATCATAATAACATAAGATTTACTGAATGCTTATTCTGTGCCATGCAGTATGCTAAGTGCTTTCTACACACTTTATCTTATTTAATTCTTATTATCCTCATTTTGGGGATGATGGATCCAAGGTTGCAGAAGTTATATAGCTAGTGAAATGTCAGAACTTTTGGCTTCAAGTAAAGGCTATACTTGGATTTACATCTGACCATAAAGGCTTTGCTATTAACCTGTACTCATATTTAAAAAAAAATTAAATCAAGATATTATTGCTTTCAGAATTATCTCTTAGAATTTCAGAACTCACCAGAAACCAAAGGGTTAATGGAACTAATTGCAGCTGCTACTTTTCCTCTAAACCTTTCTCATTTGCCTTTAAATTTCTCTCCTACTTCTGAGATGTGGGTTTGAGGCTTGTTCTCCCATCTTTTACTTTGCCTGCCTCTCCAGTAAACCCTTTTCCTGCTGCCTACTTGATTCTCAGTGATTGTCTTTGCTGCACATTGGGCCGCCAGACTTGGGTTTTGTTACAGATTTGGCAAGCTAGCCAGGAGTTCTTTGCCTGCCTGTGGGTGGTTTGTTGGCCCGCAGTTGGGGATGGGGGCCTGGCGACAAGTCCAAGCAGCTGCTTAGGTTCTTTGCCTTAGGGACTGTCCCTGGGGCCCCATCCCAACTGGGTACCTTTGACTTTCAACACCTCATTTAACCTTTGTGGCAGGGAAACGTTTCCTTGGATTCAGTTTGGACAGATGTCTCTTGGTGAGTAGTATTTCGTGTGATGGCATGTGAGTTTATTTCTTCCTCCTGTTTGGTTTGGCTCTCAGATTTCTCCTCCCATTCAGTTGCCTTCAAATAGTGGGTTTTGGTTCTCTTAGTGTCCTTTTCTTTAAGAAAAGGCTTGGCTAGGGAGCCATTTGGTTCAGTCTGTGGAGCCCCAACTTTTGGGGAAGAACAATGTTCACAGAGGTACTCTGGGCTTCATTTTGTTGTTGTTGTTGTTGCTAAAGCTTTTGGTATTTTAGAATAAAACAAGCTGTGTTCTAATTGGAAAATGGGAAATGACAATTTCATCTCCACATGCAGCCCTTTGGCCTGTATTCTCCAAAACTGGGCAGTCCTTTTTGGCAACACTGCTTGGCTGCGTCCATTAATTATAATACCATCTTGCAATTAGATTTGTGTTGTAAAAGGGGGATATCTAGAAATTGGACCTTTAAGATTTTGTTTGCATCTTGTGTATTTGTGTGTCCTTGTATGTTGTAAATGTGAGATATTTTCTCTACCTCTGGGTGTTATTGCTAAAATTAATTTTGTGGAAGAGCTTTATTTAGTGGTTCCAAGGCAAGCATTTGTAAGAACTGGGCATTCTGAAACTGAGAAAGATGGAAACTAACCCAGCTGTTTAAGTTCACATGAGCTTGGAAAATATTCAGTATTAAGGCTAATTCAAGATTATTCGTTTAAATAAAAGGGCCACGTCTTTAGAATTGTCAGCATTAAATATAAAGGTTTTATTCTGCCTGTCTTTACTGAAAGTCAAATAAACTCACCATTGCAAAATTTGTTAGAATTTCGTTAAGAACTTGTTCTTATTAAGTTGTATGGGCGATCTAAGAATAAATAAACAGATGTAAGTACTTTTAACAGATGTAATTAAGACTACTGGAAATAATAAGAGTAACAACTCTATATGCCAGGAAAGTGAGCCTGGTTACCTAAAGAGGACAAAATCTGAATGTGAAAAGTAAAATTGTGAGATGTTGTGAGAAGTAAAGTTTTAGAAGTTTTGTGAGAAGGGGATTTTTGGAAAGGAATTTTGTGGGGATTAGTTTTTTTATGGAGATTAATTATGGAGATTAGTATTTAAGAAGTTTGTTAGTGATTAACACCGGAAAAAGAGAAGGGAGCATAAAAGAACAAGAGTAGGCAGAAGTTGAGCAGTGATATGATATCAGCAGAAGCCTTAACTGATTCTCTTGAGGAGTTCCAAAAGTTGGTTATCCTTTAGAATCATCCTAAATTGAGACAAAAGGGCTGGCCTTTTGTAACAGTGATTGGACATGACCACTTGGGAAGAGGGCATACCCTTGGTAAGGCAGCTAGCTGTCTTCAGTCAAGACAATCCTGATGGTGTCTGAGAGCTGAGGACTGTCCGGAGCATTCCTACAGCTGAGAGTCCTTCGTTCCTGATGGAGATATGTTTATGGATGGGAGCAGTTTTATGGATCAAAGACAATGAAGAGCTGGATGCAATGGCGACCATCAACTATTGTCCATTGCTGAGGACACCAGAAATTGGACTGATTGCTCAAGGGAACAATAGGCAGATTAAGCTGCCAGTTTGGCAAAGACTCCAAAAACCTTTTGTAATGACTTTAGTGCCAGACATGGGTTTAACTAAATATTAACCCAGTTTTCCTGGGAGGACCTCAAAAGAGCAAGAAATGAGAATTTTTTTTTAAATTTTCTTTCTTTTTTTTTTTAAGGAACAGGAATTTGGCACCATATTGGCACTAAAGCCTGTTCGAGCTAAAATGAATCCTTATCCGAGAACATCTTATGGAAGAAATGATTAACCATATTCTCCAAAGCACCCATTATGGTTAAAATACTACTCTTTTTTTTTTTTTAAGATTTTATTTATTTATTTGACAGACAAGAGATCACAAGTAGGCAGAGAGGCACGTGGGGGCGGGGGGGAGTGGGCTCCCCACTGAGCAGAGAGCCCTGAGCAGAGAGCCTGATGCGGGGCTCAATGCGGGGCTTGATCCGAGGACTCCAGGATCATGTCCTGAGCTGAAAGCAGAGGCTTTAACCCACTGAGCCACCCAGGCGCCCCAAGATACTATTCTTAAGTGGATCCATAAGTATATTGTGGGTCCCAGTTTTCAGAGCACCATTAAAAAATGTGACATTTGTGCTAAAAACCATTCTAAAACTGGCCCCCACCAGTTCTAAAAGGTATACAATTTAGAGGTGCCGAACCTGGAGAAAATCGGCAGGTAGACTTTACTATTATGCCAAAAACAACAGGTAATTTTCAATATTTCTTAGTCTTTGTAGACACCTTTACAAATTGTGCTGAAGCTTTTCCATGCTGTTCAGAGGAGACCTCAGAAATTGTCAAAAACACTTAAAAAAAAGATTTATGTATTTGAAAGAAATTGAGAGATTGAGAAAATAAGTGGGAGGAGGGGCAAAGGGAGAAGCCGATTTCCTGCGGAGTGGGGAGCCCGATGTTAAAGGATGCCATCCCAGGATCCTGGGATCATGACCTGAGCCAAACGAAGGCAGACGCTTAACTGACTGAGACATCTAGGCGCCTTGTCAAAAACACTTTTAAGTAAGATTATTGCCAGGTTTGAATGGTCACTAACAATTCAGAGCAACAATGGAGTGGCGTCTGTGGCAAAAAATCATACAAGTAGTGTCCGGTGCCTTGGCCATTCAGTGGAAATTACATGCTTTCTGGAGAAGCCAACCAATTGGAAAAACAGAAAAAAAATGAACTTTGGCAAAAATATGCCAAGAAACCAACTTAACTTGATAAGAAGCCTTGCTGGCTTCTCTGCTTTGGGTAAGAGTGGCCCCTGGAAGTAGGCTTGGTTTAGGCCCTTATGAGCTGTTATATGGAAGACTCTACACTCTTCATGACTTAGGAGTTCCTAATGAGGCTTATGTTAGGAAATTGAAT
Source organism: Lontra canadensis (assembly GCF_010015895.1). Classification (NCBI taxonomy): domain Eukaryota; kingdom Metazoa; phylum Chordata; class Mammalia; order Carnivora; family Mustelidae; genus Lontra; species Lontra canadensis. The sequence continues at coordinate 24,718,428 of NW_022631008.1, forward strand.
ACTACTGGCTATGTTCGCTGTGTAAGTTTGCTTCTAGAGGTTGTTGTGCCCTTACACTGCCTGAATCCTGGAGACTTGATGGTATTAAGGACCTAGAAGAAAAAGCACTTGGAGGGCCAGCTCCATCCTCATTAGACAGGACCTTATGAAGTACTGGTGACCACTCATTCTTCAGTGAATCTAAAGAAAATTAAGCCATGGATTCGTTACACTCGAATTATAAGAGTCCACAGGTTCCCTATACCCTGTCACAAGGAGAACATCAAAAAGAGCCCTGTTTGGACTGGCAAGCCTTTGATGGACCTGAAAATACTTTAGGGGAGCTGGTCTGAAGAAATCCATAAGTACTATAAGCTGGTTGGTTACAACAAATCTCTCCTAAGGTTTTGATAAAATATAGTACAAGAACTAATAACCAAAGTACACACATCTTGGTCATGTAGGATGTTGGGTTTCAACCTGGAGGTAAAAAATATTTCTAGATTACTGCAGAAAGGTTCCATTCCTCTAACCCTGATTTTTACTTCCGTGTCAGCAGGAAGTAACTAGGATGGTCATTATCCCATTTCTCTCAAGAATGAGGAATGATCAAAAGTGGCGAGTGAAACCAGTAACCAAAGGGTTAATGGGACTAATTGCAGTTGTAGCCTAAAAAGTGCAGCAGCAACGTTATACCCCGATCTTTTTCCCTTTGCCTTTAAATTTCCTTCTCTCCTCTGGAGAGGCGGATTTGAGGCTTGCTGTCCTGTCTCCTTGTTTGGCTCCATCTTTAATAAACCTTTTGTTGCTACATACTTGGTACCTCAGTGGTGGTCTTTGCTGGGCATTGGACAGGTGAACATGGGTTGTTATAATACTGCCTCCTATACTCAAAATCTAGCCAGTTTTAGGGTTAGAGATTTAATGAAAATACAGTTAAGGTAGAGGTTGATTTAATTGTAAGTAAAGGTACTCCCTCCCTCTCTTTAAATAAAAAAATTTAAGTTGAAATGCTTTTCAGTATTTAGAGTTCAATTTTAAAATGGGCCTTGTATCCCTCAATTTTGGGGGAATATTTACTGTTTACATTTATATTTGCATTTTTTTCATCTTTTCAAGTCTACTCTTTACTACAGTGTAATGTGAGGGAAACATTGACTTAATGTTAAACAGAAGAAGGAAATAGACCAAGGAAAGGAGTGAGGGGAAAGGAAGAGCATGTTCATTGTTTTTATGTCTCATCTAAGCTTTAGTGCCAGCCCTGGCTCCAAGATGTTTGGGAAGCCGAACTATGAAGAATTTAGGGGTCCTAAAAAGCTCTTCATGCAAATCAGCCTACCTGATTGCCCAATTTAAATTCCTTAGGAAATAGAACATTATGAATTCCATTTTGGGATATGTATATTTCCATTATTTTTTTGTTTTTGTTTTTCCTAAGATTTTATTTATTTCACAGAGAGAGAGAGAGAGAGTCCAAGCAGGGGGAGTGGCAGACAGAGGGAGAGGGAGAAGCAGGTTCCCGCTGAGCTGAGTAGGGAGCCTGCTTGATCCCAGATCACAACCCCAGCCAAAGTCAGATGCTTAACCGACTGAGCTACCCAGGTGCCCTTTTCCATTAGTTTATTAAAAATTTAAATTGAGGGTCACCTGGCTGGCTCGGTTGAGCGTCTGCCTTCGACTCAGGTCATGATCCCCCAGGGTCCTGGGGTGGAGCCCCAGTTGGGCTCCTTGCTCAGCAGGGAGCCTACTTCTCCCTCTCCCTCTGCCTGCTGCTCTGTCTGCTGCTCTGCCTGCTTGCGCGCTCGAAATACGCGCTCTCTTTCTCTCAAATAGATAAGTAAAATCTTTGGAAAAATGCTTTAAAAAATTTGAATTGAAATTTGGTGTCCTATATTTTAAGTATAGATGCTCAAATTTTATTTTATTGCCCATTTTCTTTTCGGCCCAAGTGTATCTTCATTTAACGTAATGGTTGTTCAACTTCCAAATAGTGAAGGAGAAACATTAGAGATTAAAATGGCCACGGTGTGGGTGGAAAATGCCTCAAATTGGCTAATTCAGTTGAAGCCTTGTATTAAGGGTATGTGTGTGTGTGTGTGTGCGGTGGTGGTGGTGGTGGTGGTGGTGGTGTTGGTGGTAGGGGAAGTGAATGAAATTGAGCCCCAGCCCTTGAATAGCTCACAGTCTTGGAAGAGTGATGAAATGATAATAGCTAACATTTATGGACCTCTTTCTATGTTCCACGTGATCTGCTAGCAGTTTCTTTCTCTTCCATAATTTAATCTTCATAAAAACCCTGTAAAATATTTGTTACCTCCATCTCATAGATGGATAAACAGGCATGGTCACCCAACTGGGATGTGAACCCAGGCACTTTTTGCTCCAGAACCACAAACTTCACCATTGTCTTCTAGCTCCTTAATATAACAATGGACATTGATAACCTATCATGTAAGCTCATCTTAAGTGTTGCTGGGCTGTGGAATGAAAGCAGCTCTGCTTGGAGAGGGGAGGGTGTGGCAGCACAAGTGTAGAAGTGGCTATAGATGGCCCTTTTACTGGATTAGGGGCCCTCAGGGAGAGCAGCTAGAGATGAAGCTGGGAAGGTGGCCTGGATCTGCTTAAAAGTACTGTATAGTGCACAAAGACGTCTAGGCTCAGCCCGGTGCTGGTGGAGGTTTTATAAGAAGAAAAGTTGTATTGGTTTTAGCATGGTTATTCCTATTGCTGCCTGAAATGCAGATTGGAAATGCCTGGGTGGGGGATACTGGAAACTCGGTGGTGATTTAGAAGGAAGTTGTAGTTCTGGAGAGCGCTTCGTAGCCTCAGTTACTGCTGTGGTGAGGTGGGAAGCAGGGCAGCAAGGGAGGGGATTCAGAGACCATTCTTCGGTAGAGTTGCCAGGCTTTTTGTGAGACAAGGAAAGAGAAGAGTTAGGATCAACTTAGGTTTCCTAGTTTGGGTAATTTGATGGCATCACCATCCGCCAAGGTAAACAAATCAAACACACAAAAAAGTAGGGCCAGAGGCATTTTAGGGAGAGCTTCCTTTTTGGACTTGTTAAATTTGAGGTGGTTATGACAGTTCTGGATAATTAAGTTTAATTAGTTGTAGGAAATATGGGGGTCTGAGACTAAAAAAGGAAAAATGAGGTGTCGAGAGCTATGAGAATGGAAGAATTAGCCTGGGAATATTTGTAGAGAGAAAAGGAGAAAACACCGACGGTGAGTCCTTGGTCAATAAAATTGACATTTTATGAGAAGAACATGACCTTGTCGGAGAACATTAAGAGAGGCCATAGTTGAAAACTAGAGGAGAATGTTTCTAAGGTTTTCTAAAATTGAACATTAGCATATCTGAAAATTCTATTTTATTTAAACTAGATTTTATAAATAAATTGTTTCATGGAGGCTAGGTACTGTTAGAGCCACATCTTGTGATTTTTTTTCCATAGTGTCTTTCTGTATCTCAATGTTGTATTTTTAGGTGTCTTTATTAAATGATGACTCATGTTCACCCTTGGTTCCACAACCTCTTTACTATATGTGTACAGGAGATCTCAATTAGGCATTGATATGAGAACTAATGTATCTCAGCCATATGAATTGATATAATTTATTGTTAATATATATTAGTGGTTAAGAAAATGGACTTTGGATTTTACTACCCAATTAGATGAATACCCTTATGTGTAAGTTCATGTTTCTTGGATTTTCTTTCTTTCTTTTTTTTTTTTTAAATATTTTATTTATTTATTTGACAGACAGATCACAAGCAGGCAGAGAGGCAGGCAGAGAGAGAGAAGGGAGGAAGCAGGCTCCCTGCTGAGCAGAGAGCCCGATGCGGGGCTCGATCCCAGGACCCTGGGACCATGACCCAAGCTGAAGGCAGAGGCTTTAACCCACTGAGCCACCCAAGCGCCCCTGTTTCTTGGATTTTCATTAACATCTATTGTATTAGAAAAGAATATTTTTGCCTGCTCCTGAGACTGATAACTTCATGATAATTTATTTTCCAATTAGTGTTTGAAAAGCATAGCTCTAGCTTATTCCATAGGCAAAGCTGGTGCCCTAGACATAGTTCTAGGGGCTGGAGGGGCAGATAACAAAGAGTGGGTCTAAGAACAGAACTGATAGGAAGGAATGTAAGAGGTCCAGAAATGGGTGATTGATCTACTGTAGATTAGTACTGCTTTATACCTCAAGAGCTTCATTTTCTTTGTTTAAGAAAATCATATTTAAATAGGGGTATAACTGTTCCTTTGATTTGTCTTTTTACTAAAAGTACTGCAGAAATAGTAGGTGTTAAGATTCTAGAAACTGGAAGGTCAGCCTTGGGCCCAGTGTAGTAGTATGTTCCATCTATAAATTCTCTGACAAGTGATCTAGCCTCTGCTTGAATGTATCTAGTACATTCTTGTTTTCCTAGGTCACTCATATTTTTCACTGACCTGTAACTAAGATTTTTTTCTAATTTCTCTCTTAAAAAACCTTTTTGACAAAGAGGCAACCCACGGAATGGGAGAAGATATTTGCAAATGACAGTACAGACAAGATTGATATCCAGGATCTATAAAGAACTCCTCAAACTCAACACACACAAAACAGATAATCATATCAAAAAATGGGCAGAAGATATGAACAGACACTTCTCCAATGAAGACATACAAATGGCTATCAGACACATGAAGAAATGTTCATCATCACTAGCCATCAGGGAGATTCAAATTAAAACCACATTGAGATATCACCTTACACCAGTTAGAATGGCCAAAATTAGCAAGACAGGAAACAACATGTGTTGGAGGGGATGTGGAGAAAGGGGAACCCTCTTACACTGTTGGTGGGAATGCAAGTTGGTGCAGCCTCTTTGGAGAACAGTGTGGAGATTCCTCAAGAAATTAAAAATAGAGCTTCCCTATGACCCTGCAATTGCACTACTGGGTATTTACGCCAAAGATACAGATGTAGTGAAAAAAGGGCCATCTGTACCCCAATGTTAATAGCAGCAATGGCCACGGTCGCCAAACTGTGGAAAGAACCAAGATGCCCTTCAACGGACGAATGGATAAGGAAGATGTGGTCTATATACACATGGAGTATTATTCCATCAGAAAGGATGAATACGCAACTTTTATAGCAACATGGACGGGACTGGAAGAGATTACGCTGAGTGAAATAAGTCAAGCAGAGAGAGTCAATTATCATATGGTTTCACTTATTTGTGGAGCATAACAAATAGCATGGAGGACATGGGGAGTTAGGAGAAGGCAGTTGGAGGAAATTGGAAGGGGAGGTGAACAATAAGAGACTATGGACTGAAAAACAATCTGAAGAGGTGGGTGGGTGGGAGGTTGGGGGAACCAGGTGGTGGGTATTAGAGAGGTCACGGACTGCATGGAGCACTGGGTGTGGTACAAAAACAATGAATACTGTTATGCTGAAAATAAATTAAAAAAAAGAAAAAAAAGAAATGAAACTTAGTAGGACTTGATCAGATGAACAATAAAATATTAAGATCATAGTAAAAAAAAAACCCCAACTTTTTGATATGTCTGTTCTTCCTGCTGTGTTAGGTCTTCCTTCCCTAAGGTCCTCAACTGAGGTCCCGTTTCTGCATCTACTTTCTTGGAGGTTCTGATATTTTAATCTCCAGAATCTTTTTCATAGCTTTTGTTCACTGTCCTGCTCCTGCCCCCTTATTTCTTCTCTTCATGGAGCCCATTCTAGGAGTTACTTTCCAACACATCATCTATTCGTATTCTTGCCTGGGTAGCAGTTTTCAACAACTTTTAAAGCCTGAATAGGTAATTCTTAGAATAGTTCCTTCATAGCTTCATAACACAACTCCATCTTAAATGTAAACCATGTAGATTCCATTAAAAAATTCTTATGTGTATGAGTATATAAAAAATTTAAATGAACCTAAAAAATGTTATTTTTCTTTAGCACTTGAAAAAAGATAGATCCCTTAGATCTCATTATTAAATAGTGTATGAACAGGGTGAATATTAAAGAGTTACTCAGTATGCTAGGCCATGCCTGTAATTACTTCAGAATAGCTTTATTCAGATTTTTAGGCGGTATTTTACTGATTTGTTATCATGAAATTTAAAGTACTATTTTTTTCCTTTTGTAAAGTTATACACTGGCACATTAAGATTAACCAGCTTCGAAAGGAAAAGAATGATAACCAGCAAGCATTTAGTTTTAATTTTCATAATTTTTCTATTTAAATCAAAAGCACCCTTTTAAAGCCCCTAAATCAGCCTTTTATAAATAAAGTAAATCATCTTGTGATGCATTCCTTGATGATGGCTTATGTTGTTTTTCTAAAGAAAGAGTTTAATTAAGATTTGATTTTCTTCTATTCTGCACTTTGTTTATTCATCACTGAATCAAACATAGGTCTTTAATGTCACTGGTAAGTCTAACTTTTTGGGTCATTGATGACCATTGCAGTTTTCAAAAAAACAGGTGAATATTTATATTTGGGGTATGATTAGAACATAATAGAGCATAAATTGGCTGCCTATGACCTTAGTATGGGCTTCTGTCATTGTAGGAGAACATTTCTGGTCAGTGGCCACTGTTTACAGTTTGTTAAAATCAACACAAATGTACAAATAACTCATGAATAATTGTGAACACAGTATTTGAATGGATGTTTAATAAATATGCATTAAAAATCTAATTACAGTAATGAAGTTTACAGCTGAAATTTTAATCCAGCCCTTTAGAAATATTAAATGTGCTTTTCCTGATTGTGCATTTTTCTCACAGCAGTTGGGTAAACATTTTAAACTGGAAATCTAAATTCCTTATATAATTTTGATTTCATTTAACTAAGCATGTGTTCTTTTTGGCAACAATCTTCTTCCTCTTTGTGAAGAAGTGAACTTCCTTTTATTCCATAACTGTTACTTTGAAGAATTTTGATCAGTTCTATCTTAGGACTGATGAACATATGGGATACCAGATGAATAATAAAATGTGACCTGCAAAGACTAGATTGTGATTTTGGTTTCATTGATTGTATTGGGACAGTCATTTAATTTGTCATTTCCATTTTCTCATCTGTAGAAATGGGATTAATTATCCTAACTCTCCCTTCCCTGCAGGTCATTTACGAGGCTCAAATAAGTTATTATATGAGAAAGTACTTTGAAAACGCTAAGAATTGTTATATGAATGTGGAGCTATGCTAGGAGTAATTTAAATATTAAAATGCCAGAGTTGGTAGATTCTAGTCAGTGAGTAGAAATGGAATGAATTCAACTCTATACAGAATTACTGAAGTAATTTTAACTTTGCGGGGGGCGGGGGGGAGGATTCATTAAATTAATGGCAAAGGACCCAGTCTGATTTCAGTGCTTTGAATTCTAGAAAATGCAGTTTTGATTTTCTTTTTTTTTCTTTAAGATTGTGCAAGGGCCTCTGTAGGTAACCAGTGATGGTTTTTGTTCTTCTGGATTTAACTACCTTTTCTCTGGGTACTCTGAATACGCAGAGGTTCTTTGTCACGATGTTTCAATGAAAGCTGTGAAAGTTTGATTTATAGTATGCAAGTGATATATCTTCATTTATTTTTTTTTAAGATTTTATTTATTTATTTGACAGACAGAGATCACAAGTAGGCAGAGAGGCAGGCAGAGAGAGAGAAAGGAGGAAGCAGGCTCCCTGCTGAGCAGAGCCCGATGTGGGGCTCGATTCCAGGACCCTGGGATCATGACCTGAGCCGAAGGCAGAGGCTTTAACCCACTGAGCCACCCAGGCGCCCCTATCTTCATTTAGTAAAAAATTGATACTGTTTTCAAAAGTAACTCAAGTATTTGTGAATTATTTGCTGTGCAGAAAGATATAAAGATAATATTTTATAGAGTCAAAAGAATATTAAAGCTGAAGAGGGCCTGGGTCATGTAGTCAAACGATGTTATATAGGTGTGTAGTTTCTGCCTTAACTGTTTCTTTCATTTTTGGGTGCCCTACAGTTAGAAAAGTGTTTTTTTTTTTTTATTTGATTTACTTATTTTAAGTAATCTCTGTACCCAGCATGGGGCTTGAACTCACGACCCTGAGATTAAGAGTTTTGTGCTTTTCAGACTGAGCAGCCAGGTGCCCCTAGAAAATTCTTTAAGTAGAATGAAATTCGAGCTTTTCTTTACCTTCTTTACATTCATCTTGAAACTTTCCTCAGGCCCAGCATATATAACTCTAGTCCAGATTGCACATATGACAGTTCTTTAAATATATCAAGATTGATAATATCATTTACTTATTTACTCATTTATTCATTCATTCATCATCCTTGTCCTAATTCCATTTGACAGCCTTTCAAATATTAAAGACTTAGATTTAATTAATTAATTAATTCATTCCCCAAACGTTTCTTGGTACTAGCTATATGCTAGACAAAGGGTGCTGGGATATTACTATGTCTCTTCTCAGTGTCAGCTGCCCCTTGTCCTGTTAGTCAAATCTCATGACATGGTTTCTAGATCCCTAGAACTACTTCCATTCTTGAGATTACAATCACTTTCTGAATATCGCTCTGAAAATATGGCCCCCATATCTCAATATGTTCCTTCAGATATGTCTGGCCAGAGGAGTGTTGTAGTTACCTTTCCTGTGTCCTGTGACATTCATGTCTCACCTTAAGACTCCTAGGGCTTTTAAGATAAGATCTCTCCAATTTGTATTTGATTAATTTTTTTCTTTTTAAAAATAAATATTATAAAAATAGTACATGTGCATAGTAGAAAATACAGAAGAGACAGCTATTAAGTATACTTAAAAAATTAAAAAGTTGTGGGCGCTTGCCTTTGGCTCAGGTCTTGATCCCAGGGTCATGGGATTGAGCCATGCATGGGCTCCTTGCTCAGCAGGGCATCTGCTTCTCTCTCTTTCTCTGCCTCTGCCCCTTCCCCCACTCATGCTCTCTGTCTCTCTCCTAAATAAATAAATCCTTTTAAAAAAACTGAAAAGTTATTGAGGTATGATGTTCATTTAGAAAAGTACACATGATAATTGTAAAGCCTACCGAATTTTCATAAAGAGAAGAGATCTGTGTAATACAGTCTAAATCAAGAAATAAAACATTTATAATGCCTGAGGCAACTGTTGTGCACGCTCTGAGTTGCTAGCCCTTTACTTGCAATGGTAATCAACATCCTGATATATATTACTTTTAATTTATTTTGCCTGTTTTTAAATTTTATATAAATAGAATCATGATCCTTGCTTATTTCACTTAACATTATGTTTGTGAGGTTCATCACTTTTTCATATAGTAACAGTTAATTCATTTTGCTGAATACAATATGACATTATATACTTAGACCACAATTTTCTTTAAAGTAGCTTTTTTTTTTTTAAAGATTGTATTGTATTTATTTATTTGACAGACAGAGATCACAAGCAGGCAGAACAGCAGGCGGGGTCGGCGGGAGGGCGGGAGGGCAGGCTTCCTGCTGAGCAGAGAGCCCAATGCGGGGGCTTGATGCCAGGACTCTGGGATCATGACCTGAGCCAAAGGCAGAGGCTTTAACCCACTGAGCCATCCAGGTGCCCCAGACCACAATTTTCTTAAAGGTCTTTTTATTTTTTTAATTGCAGTATAGTTCGCACACAACATTACAATAGTTCAGGTGTATACCCCATAGTGATTGGAGAGCTCTGTAGGTAATGCTGTTCTCGCCGACAGTGTAGCTACTGTTGGTCACCATACAATGCTATTACAGCACCATTGATTATATTCCCTATGCTGTATCTTTCATCTCCATAACTTACATGTTCTATAACTGGAAGCTTGTATCTCCCAATCCCCTTCACTCATTTTGCCCGTCTCCTACCTCCTGCTGCTTTGGAAATCACCAGTTTGTTCTGTGTTTTATGGGTCTGTTTCTGCTTTTTTTGTTGTTCATTTGTTTAGATTCCACACATAAGTGAAATCCTATGGTATTCGTCTTTCTGTCTGACTTATTTCACTTAGCATAATACTTTCAGAGGTCTATCCATGTTGTTGCAAATGGCAAGATCTCATTCTTTTTTTTAGAGCTGCATAGTATTCCATTGTACATATATACCATATCTTTTTTATCTGTCCATCTGTTGATGGACACGTAAGTTTCTCCATATCTTGGCTTTGTAAATAATGCTGCAATAAACTAGGGATGAATATGTTTTTTTCCAAATTAGTTTTTGTTTTTTTTTTTGTGGTAAATACCCACTACTGGCATTACTGGATTGTACACATTTCTATTTTTCATCTTTTGCATTATCTCCATGTTTCTGACAGTGGGGGCATGAATTTATATTCCCCCCAACAGTGCATGAGGGTGCCTTTTTCTCCACATCCTCACTTAACACATATTTCCTATCATTTTGATACTAGCCCTTCTGGTGTAAAGATTCTACCACAATTTTTTTTTTTTTTTAAGATTTTACTTATTTATTTGACAGAGAGAGATCACAAGTAGGCAGAGACAGGCAGAGAGAGGGGGAAGCAGGCTCCCCGCTGAGCAGAGAGCCCGATGCGAGGCTTGATCCTAGGATCCTGAATCATGACCTGAGCCAAAAGCAGAGGCTTTACCCACTGAGCCACCCAGGCGCCCCCTACCACAATTTTTAAATCCATTCTACAGTTTTAGGTATTAGAGTTGTTCCCAATTTTTGGCTACTGCTATTTATAATACTGCTATGAAAGTTTGTACATATATTTTGGTGTGCCTACCTGTGCTTTCTGGTGGGCAGATACCTGAGAATTGCTAGATCATACAATATATGTTCATCTTTAGTAGACAAGACCAGTTTTCCAAAATGGTTACATTGAAATATATTTCTACTAGCAGTGTATGAGATTTCAGCTGCCATGTGTCCTCATCGATAGTTGTATTCGGTTGTAGTCACTCAACTAAATGTGTAGTGATATCTCATTGTGGTTTATTTTGCTTTTCCCAGATGACTTTTGAGGTTGACCACATTTTTTTACATATTTATAGGACACTTGGGTAGAATCTTTTGTGACACACCTTTTTAGGTGTTTTGTCTTTTTTCCTAGTGCATTTTTTTGGTCTGTTAATAATTGTAATTCTTTATCTATTCTGGATATTAGTCCTTTGTCACATGTATAAATTGCAAATTTTTCTCATGGTCTGTGGTTTGCATTTTAGGTTTTTTTTTTTTAATTAGTTTTTTTAGTGGAGTTTTTTCACAAACAGCACTTAATTGTAATGTCTATTTATCAGCCTTTTTTTTTTTTTTGGTATCCTATAAGAAATCTTTGCTTACCTTAATGTCATGAGGGTATTCTGATATCTTTTAGGAGTTCTATTATTTTACTTTTCACACTTAGATCCGTGGTCCATCTGGAATGCTTGTATGTTATGTTAAACTGCAGTCAAGGTTCATTTTTTTTTTCATGTGGGAAATTTTTTGCATTTTTTACCAGGTTACTGCAGCACTACCTTTGACATAAATCTGTGACTCTGTGTATATGTGGGTTTCTGTTTTTTTCCTTTGGCCTGTTTTTGTGCTGATACCACAATACCCTAATTCTTTAGCTTTATAATTTTAATATCTATCTGTATGAGTCCTCCAACTTCACTCTTTTTCAAGATTTACTAGACCTAAGTGAACTGTCTGGTATCAAAGCCACTAGCCACATGTGGCTAACATGACTGGGGAGGTAAATCTTAAATTTTATTTAATTTTAGTTAAATATAAGTATTAAAAAGGATACCAGATTCAGATATTGGAAAACAATTTAAAAAAAAGACTTTTAGGGCAGTTTTAGGTTCATAGCAAGATTAAGCAGAAGGTACAGAGATTTCTCAGATACTTCCTGCCCTCACACTTACATAGCTTTCTTCATTATTAACATAAGTATTCTTGGAACAACTTAGGAATATGAATCTAATTTCTCAGCTATAGATTTTGTGAAGTCTAAGCACAGATAAAGTATTTCCAGTGAAAATTTAGCATCCAAATTGTGATATAGTCTAAATGCAAAATACATACTGAAAAAATAAGATCTATAAAAATGTAAAAATCAGAGTACGTGTTGATTACAGTTCTTGATGTCAAGAACTGTGAAGGATCTGAGATTTTATCCTGCTTGCAAGAAACACGTTAGCTTGTTAGGATTTCATGAATGTTGGCAGAAGATGTGAAACCCTGGGTCAAAAACAAAGATTTTTATTACTAATGACCCAGCAGGCAATGTGAGTGTCATGTTTGCCTCCATTCCCCTTGCCCCTCAAGCCCCATGGGGGTGATGCAGAGATTGGCCCAGGTGATGCTGGCATACTCATACTCAGTGGCTTTGTTTCACAACTGAGAAGGTCTGAGCTTAGAAAACCCTATCTTTTATAAGGGTGTTGCAAGCAAATCTTAGGTTTGTTTTTTTTTTTTAAAGATTTTATTTATTTATTTGACAGACAGAAATCACAAGTAGGTAGAGAGGCAGGCAGAGAGAGAGAGAGAGGAGGAAGCGGGCTCCCCGCCGAGCAGAGAGCCCAATGCGGGGCTCCATCCCAGCACCCTGGGATCATGACCTGAGCCGAAGGCAGAGGTTTTAACCCACTGAGCCACCCAGGCGCCCCCAAATCTTAGGTTTTGACCTGTAGGGAGACATTATTATACTAGACAGCAACTACTATTGTTGAAAAACTATCTAGAACAAAGGCTGTCTGTGCCTCTACTCACAGGTGTGCAGAAATAGAAAAGATCTACTATAAAAATAATCTAATAGTTGAATTAATATTTTGGATATGTTGGATGAAATAAAATGTATGATTAAAATTAGTTTCACCTCTTTTTTTAACATAATATTTTTTAAAAAGATTTTTAAAATTTATTTGACAGAGAGATCACAAGTAAGCAGAGAGGCAGGCAGAGAGGGGGAAGCAGGCTCCCCGCTGAGCAGAGAGCCCGATGCAGGGCTCAATCCCAGGACTCTTGAGATAATGACCTGAGCTGAAGGCAGAGGCTTAACCCACTGAGCCACCCAGGTGCCCCAGTTTCACCTCTTTTAAAAAACTTCTTATTTTTTAAAAGATTTAAAAAATTTATTTATTTATTTGTAAGAGCACATGAGCGCATGAGCTGGGGGGAGGGGCAGAGGGAGAAGCAGACTCCCTGCTGAGCAGGGAGCCCAATGTGGGACTTTATCCCAGGACCCCGGGATCATGAACTGAGCTGAAGGGAGATGCTTAACCAACTTAGCCACCTAGGCACCCTTAAAAAACTTTTAAAAAAATGTAGCTCTTAAAAGAATGTGAATTCTATATGTTCACATTATATTTCTTTTATACAGCATTAGTTTAGGGTATTCTAGGTCCTGTGCATTGCTATATAAATTTCAGAATTGATTTAGGAATATCCTCAAAAAATGTTTTGGGATTTTTTTAAAAAGTGAAGTAAAATTGACCTAGAGTGAAATGCACAGATCTTAAATGTATATTTAATGAGTTTTAGTAAATGTATTCACTGTTACTTGCACTCAATGAAGATGCAGAATAGGGGTTGACATACTTTTCCTGTAAAGGGCCAGATGGTAAATATTCCATGCTTTGTGGGCTGTAGGGTCTCTCTCACATTTTATTCTTGCCCTTGTCGTGCAAAAGCAACCATAGAAACTGTAAATGAACACTGCTATGTTCCATTAAAACTATTTATAAAAACAGGCAGTGAGCTGATTTGGTCCATGGTCTATAGCTTGCTGACTTTTTTTTTTTTTCCGTTTTTTGAAAAGATTTTACTTATTTGTCAGAGAGAGAGAGAAAGCCCAAGCCCAAGCAGGGGGTGTGGGAGACAGAGGGAGAAGTAGGCTCCTCGCTGAGCAAGGAGCTGGATGCAGGGCTCATTCCCAGGAGCCTGAGATCATGACCTGAGCCCAAGGCAGATGCTTAACTGACGGAGCTACCCAGGCGTCCCAGTAGCTTGCTGACTTCTGAAAAAGAACATTTCCATCATCCTAGAAAGTTCATTCTTTACCATTTTATTCATTCTTTGTATCCTATAGGTGATCACTTTTGAGTGTTTTCCAGCTGCTACAGTCTTGTATTAGTTATTTTGGGGTATTTTTAGATTTTAGATTTCTCTTGGGTATATTCCTAGGAATGGCATTTTTAGTTCATATAAGGAGTATAGTTTAACTATAAGAAACTGCCAAACTGTTTCTAAGTGATTTTACTATTTTATACTCTCAATAATGTATGAATGTTCTGGTTGCTATGTATCTTTACCAACAATTGGGGTTGTCAAGGTTCTAAATTTTTCCCATTTTAGTGAATGGAAACGGTATCTTATTATGGCTTAAAGTTGCATATACCGGGGCACCTTGCTGGCTTAGTTGGTAAAGCATGTGACTCTTGATCTTAGGTTTGTGAGTTTGAGCCCCATGTTGGGTGTAGAGATAACTAAAAAAAAAATTAAACACAAGAAAAATTTGCATCTACCTCATGGCTAAAGATGTTGAGCAATTTTTCATGTGTTTATTACCATTAATGTATCTTATTTTGTCAAGTAATTGTTGATACTCTTTTCCTTTTATTATTTATTTACTTATTTTATTTATTTATTTATTTATTTATTTGACAGACAGAGATCACAAGTAGGCAGAGAAGCAGGCAGAGAGAGAGAGAGAGAGAGGAGGAAGCAGGCTCCCCGCTGAGCAGAGAGCCCCATGAGGGGCTTGATCTCAGGACCCTGGGATCACGACCTGAGCCCAAGGCAGAGGCTTTAACCCACTGAGCCACCCAAGCGCCCCTACTTATTTATTTTAAAGATTTTATTTATTTATTTAGAGAGTGAGAGTGTGAGTGGGGGGAGGTAGAGGAAGAGAGAGAATCTAGAGCAGACTGCAGTGAGTATGGAGCCTGATATGGGGCTTGATCTCATGACTCTGAGATCATGGCCTGAGCCAAAATCAAGAGTGGGCCGCTTAACTAGCTGAGCCACCCAGGTGCCCCACTTCTGTCCCTTTTAAAATTGGGTTGTTGGGCTTATTGGGAAATAATCTTTATATTATACTGGGTACAAGGTATTTTTTTTAATACATATGTATTGGGAATATTCCTGTTAGAATTTTCCTTAGAACTTTTTAATTAAAAAATTCATATTCCCTAAAATTCATAATATACCCTAAAATTTATATTCATATTCCCTAAATTTTAGGGAAAAATTTCTATTTTTCCCTAAATAATTCATTTTCCCTAAAGTTTTATTAGGGAATTCATATTCCCTAAATTTTATTCCCTGAATAAAGGGAATTTTATTCATATTCCCTAAAATTCATCCTGTTAAAGTGTGCAATTCAGGATATTTAGAATACTCACAAAATTGTGGAGACCTCACCACTAGCAAATACTCATTAGGGGCCAATACCTCTTCCTCTCCGTCAGCCCCTCCTCCACTGCCCCCAGCCCTTGCCAACCACTAATTTACTTTATGTCTGTATGGATTTGCCTACTGACATTTCCTATAAATGGAACCATAAAACACACGGTCTTCTTCTGCCTTCTTTCTCTTAGCATAATTATTTTGAGTTTTATCCAAGTTGTAGTATCTATCAGTACTTCATTCCTTATTATGGCTGAATAATATTTCATTGTGTGGATGGATATTCCATGTTTTATTCATCGGTTGATGGACTTTCCACTTTTTGGCTAATACGAACAATGCTGCCATGAACATTTTGTGTATACACTGTGTGGACGTGTGTTTTCATTTCTCCTTGGTGTGTACTTTAGAAGTAGAATTGCTGGGTCATGTCATAACTCTAACTTTTTGAGGAACTGTTACTGTTTTCCAAAGTACCTGTACTATTTTACATTCCCACCAGTAATAGGTACTAATTTCTCCATATCCTCTTCAACACTTACTATTGTCATTTTGATCTTCACTCTCCTAGTGGGTGTGAAGTATCATTGTTTGTGGTTTTGAATTGCATTTCTCTATCGATTACTCATGTTGAACATCTTTTCATGTATTTATTGGCCATTCATGTATCTATGTCTTTTCAAATTCTTTGCCTATTTAAAAAATTGTGTTATAAAATTGAGTTGTAAGAATTTATATATTCTGGGCGCCTGGGTGGCTCAGTCAGTTAAGCATCTCCCTTCAGGTCAGGTCATGATCCAGTGTCCTGGGATTGAGTCCCACATTGGGCTCCTTGCTCAGTGGGGAGCCTGCTTCTCCCTCTCCCTCTGCTTGCCTGCCTGCCATTCCCCAGCTTGTGCTCTGTCTCTCACTATCTCTCTCTGTGTGTCAAATAAATAAATAAATAAATAAATCTATCTTAAAAAAAATTTATATATTCTTGAGCCAAGTTCCATAGCAGATACGTGATTTGCAAATATTTTCCTCATTCTAGGGGTGGTGTTTTTCACTTTCTGGATAATATTCTTTGTATAAAAGTTTTAATTTTGATGAAGTTCAATTTATTTTTTCTTTGGTTGCTTTTTGATGTCATTTCTAAGAATCATTGCCTAATATAAAGTTGTAAAGATTTACAATTATGTTTTCTTCTGAGCATTTTATAGTTCTTTACATTTAGGTTTTTGATCCCTTCCTACTGGCATATATATATATATATATATGTATATATATACATTTTTTTTTTTTAAGATTTTATTTATTTGACAGAGAGCGACACACAGTGAGAGAGGGAACACAAGCAGGGGGAGTAGGAGAGGGAGAAGCAGGCTTCCCACAGAGCAGGGAGCCTGGATGCAGAGCTTGATCCTACCCCGGCTCAGGACCTGAGCTGAAGGCATATGCTTAACAACTGAGCCACTCAGGCCCCTACCCACCCCACCACGGGCATTTAACTGGGATTCATTAAGTCTGAGTTTCACAGGTGATTGTGATGTCCAGACAGGGTTGGGTTTAGAAAGTCCACAACTATTAGGAGAATGGATCAGAGATTTTTTTTTTTTTTTTGTAACAGAGCAGATAAAAATATTTTTGACCTTACAGGCCATATGGTCTTTGTTGCAACTACTCAACTCTGGTATTGTAGTGTGAAAACTGTCATAGACAGTACATAAACTAATGGGAATGGCTGAATTTGGTCTGTAGGCCATAGTTTGCAGACTTATATACTAAATAAATATTCATATGTAGTTTCTTGTTTGAATATAATATTTATATTTTAAAACCACCTGGAATTTATTTAGGTATGTAGTATGAAGGGATAATCTATTTTTTTTCCGTTGTCTTCCAGTGGTCAGGATGTTACTTGTTGACTAATCTGTTGCTTCCTATTGCTTAATTAATTTATTTAACAATTATTTATTGTTGTGCCAGGCATTGTCAGTGCTAGGAATGTAGTGAATTGAACAACCTATCCTCATGTAGCCTGCAGTCTATTTGAGAGGGACAGACAATATGAATAACAAAAATGTAAGTTAGATGAAAAAAGAACAGTGATTTATTATGCTTCCCTCTTTTATTATATATTATGCCATGAAGACTTTTTTTGAGTATTCTATTCTTTTTTTATTTTTAAGATTTTATTTATTTATTTATTTGACAGAGAGAGAGAGAGAGAGAGATCACAAGTTGGCAGAGCAGCAGGCAGAGAGAGAGGGGGAAGCAGGCTTCCTGCTGAGCAGAGAGCCCAATGCCGGGCTCGATCCCAGGACCCTAAGATCATGACCTGAGCCGAAGGCAGAGGCTTAACCCACTGAGCCACCCAGGCACCCCTCTATTCATTTTTTAAAAAGATTTATTTATTTGGTCTTGAGTTGAAGACAGGATTTGGATTCTTAACTGACTGAGCCACCCAGGCGCTCCTATTAATTTATCTTTTGATCATAATGTTTTATATTTCACATCTGGTAGGCAAGATTCCCTCATTACTTCTTCACAATTTTCTGAGGATTTTTAATGGAACTGTATTTAATCTGTAAATTGTGAAGAATTAAAGAATTGGCAATGTTGGTAAAGTTGTGTGTGTTTCTAATAATATCATGTCTATTTTTCCAAATTTTCTTTTATGCCTTTGAGATTTTTTATATAAGTCTTACAAAGATAATACTCATCTTTTTCCTAGACCTTTTATTGTAATTGTAAGTAGGATCCTTTTTTTTTCTATTGTATTTTCCAATTGGTTATTGCTAGCATGTTACAAAGATAAAACTGTTAAGATATTTTTCCAGTAACATTTTTTTGCTTAGCTTCAGATCCTGGCTTGAGTTTTCTAACCTTTTAAGTTATTTTAGTTTCCTCATTTGTAAGGAATAACAATAGCTACCTCAGATTTTTTTTTTTTTAAAGAATTTATTTATTTATTTATTTGTCAGAGAGAGAGAGAGAGAGAGCACAAGCAGGCAGAGGCAGAGAGAGAAGCAGGCTCCTTGCTGACCAAGGAGCCCAATGTGGGACTCAATCCTAGGACCCTGGGATCATGACCTGAGCTGAAGGCAGTGGCTTAACCGATTGAGCCACCCAGGCGTCTCCAGATTTTTAAAAAAAATTATTATTATTTTTTTTAACCTCAGGGTTTTTTTTTTTTTATTTTAAAGATTTCATTTATTTATTTGACAGACAGAGATCACAGGTAGGCAGAGAGGCAGGCAGAGAGAGAGAGGAGGAAGCAGGCTCCAC